>NC_069506.1:277457902-278057902 GCF_027579735.1 Bombina bombina | reverse complement strand
AGAAAGAGGAGCATCAGGGTGAGGAACTGAAAGAAAAGAAATAGGGAAGGCAGTGAAAGAGGGGCAGCAGGGGGAAGGAAAGAAAGAAGGAAAGTTGGGGAGGCAGTGAAATATGGGCAGCAGGGGCATGGAATGAAAGAAGAGAAGTTGGTGAGGCAGTGAAAGAGGGGCAGGAGGGAAGGAATTTAAAGAAGGGTAATTGGGGAGGCAGTAAAAGAGGGGCAGCAGGGGGAAGGAATGAAAGAAAGGAATTTGGGGATACAGTGAAAGAGGGGCAGCAGGAGGAGGACTGAAAAAGGGAAGTAGGGGAAACAGTGAAAGAGGGGCAGCAGGGAAGGAACTGAAAGAAGGGAAGTAGGGGAGGCAGTGAAAGAGGGGCAGCAGGGAAGGAACTGAAAGAAGGGAAGAAGGGGAGGCAGTGAAATAGGGGAAGCAGGGAAGGAACAGTAAGAAGGGAATTAGAGGGTCAGCAAAGAAAGAACTAAAATAAGGGAAGTAGTGAAGTCAGTGAAAGAGGGGCAGCAGGGGGGAGGAATCATAGAAGAGAAGAAGTGGAGGCAGAGAAAGAGGGGCAGCAGGGGGAAGGAATGAAAGAAAGGAAGTAGGGGAGGCAGTGAAAGTGGGAGAGCAGAGAAGAAACTGAAAGAAGGGAAGAAAGGGAGGCAGTGAAAGAGGGGCAGCACGGAAGCAACTGTAAGAAGGGAATTAGAGGGGCAGCAAAGAAAGAACTGAAAGAAGGGAAGTAGGGGAGGCAGTGAAATAGGGGCAGCAGAGAGAAAAAATCATTGAAGGGAAGTAGTGGAGACTGTGAAAGAGGAGCAGCAGGGGGAAGGAATGAAAGAAAGTAAGTAGGGTAGGAAGTGAAAGAGGGAGAGCAGGGGAGGAACTGTAAGAAGGGAATTAGAGGGGCAGCAAATAAAGAACTGAAGAAGGTAAGTAGGGGAGGCAGTAAAAGACGGAGAGCAGGGAAGAAACTGAAAGAAGAGAAGTAGGGGAGGCAGTGAAAAGGGGGCAGCAGGGGGAAGGAATCATAGAAGGGAAGTAGGGGAGGCAATGAAAGAGAGGCAGTATAGGGAGGAACTGAAAGAAGGGAGTAGGGGAGGCAGTGAAAGAGGGACAGCAGGGGGAAGAACTGAAAGAAGGGAAGTGGGGGAGGCAGTGAAAGAGGGAAAGCAGGGGAGAAACTAAAATAAGTGAAGTAGGGGGGCAGTGAAAGAGGGGCAGAAGGGAGAAGAAGAACTGAAAAAAAGAGTAGTAGAAGAAGCAGTGAAAGGGCAGCAGGGGGGAAGAAAAGAAAGTAGGTAAGTAGGGGAGGCAGTGAAAGAGTGAAAGCAGGGGGAGACTCTGAAAGAAGAGAAATAGGGGGACAGTGAAAGAGGGGCAAAAAGGGAGAAGAAGAAATGAAAACAAAAAGTAGTAGGAAAAGCAGTGAAAAAGGGGCAGCAGAGGAGGGAACTTTAAGTAGGGAAGGCAGTGAAAGAGGGGCAAGCAGGGGGAAGGAATTAAAGTAGGGAAGTAAGGGAGGCAGTGAAAGAGGGGTAGCAGGAAGAAGGAATGAAAGAAGGGAAGTAGAGGAGGCAGTGAAAGAGGAGCAGCAGGGGAAGAAATTAAAGAAAGGAAGTAGGGGAAGCAGTGAAAGAGTGAGATCAGGGGAGGAACTCTAAAAAGTGAAGTAGGTGAGGCAGTGAAAGAGGGGCAGCAGGGAGGGAACTGTAAGTAGGGAAGTAGGGGAGGCAGTGAAAGAGGGGCAGCAGGGAAGGAACTGTAAGTAGGGGAGGCAGTGAAAGAGGGAGAGCAGGAGAGGAACTGTAAGAAGGGAAGTTGAGGAAGCAGTGAAAGAGGAGCAGGAGGGAATGAACTGAAAGAAGGGAAGTAGGGAGGCAGTGAAAGAGGGATAGCAGTGAAAAAACTGAAAGAAGGGAAATAGGGGAGGCAGTGAAAGAGGTGCAGCAGGGGGGAGGAATGAAAGAAAGGAAGTAGGGGAGGCAGTGAAAGAGGGAAAGCAGGGGAGGAACTGTAAGAAGGGAAGTAGAAGAGGCAGTGAAAGAGGGGCAGCAGGGAAGGAACTGTAAGAAGGTAATTAGAGGAGGTAATAAAAGAGGGGCAGCAAAGGAAGAACTGAAAGAAGGGAAGTAGACAAGGCAGTGAAAGAGGGAGAGCAGGGAAGAAACTGAAAGAAGGGGAGTAGGGTGGCAGTGAAAGAGGGGTAGAAGGGAGAAGAACTGAAAAAACATAATTTATGCTTACCAGATAAATTCCTTTCTTTCCTGACAGGGAAAGAAGTCCACAATGCTATAAATATCCCTCCCACTTCCCCATCCCCCCCTCTGTCATTTGGCTGAGGAAGCAGGAAAAGCAGGAGAAACATAGGGGTAAAAGGGAAGCCGCCAATTATGGGTGCGGTCGTGGACTCTCCCTGCCAGGAAAGAAAGGAAATTATCTGGTAAGCATAAATTATGCTTTCTTTAAAAAGGTAGGGAGAGTCCACAACTTCATTCCTTACTGTTGGGAACCAATACCCAAGCTATAGTGGACACAGAATGATAAAAGGGAGGGCAAAACAAAAAAGAAAAGACAGACCCTTATCTGAGGGCACCACCGCCTGTAACACCTTTCTCCCATAAGCAGCTTTAGCAGAAGCAAAAACATCAAATTGATAGGATTTCGAAAAGGTATGTAAGGATGACCAGGTAGCCGTCTTACAAATCTGATCTTCAGAAGATTCATTCCTAAAAGCCTAGGAAGAAGAAACTGCCCTAGTGGAATGAGCCGTTGTCCTCTCAGGCTCTTAACCTGCCTTCTCATAAGCCAAACAAATGATATTTCTCAACCAAAGGGTTAAGGACGGAACAGTAGCCTTCTGTCCCTTGCGCTTACTGGCATATAAAACAAACAAGGATAGTTGCCTGAAGCTAGAACTTCAAAGCACGAACAACCTCCAAATTGTGAAGCGAACGTTCCTTCGAGGAAGAAGGGTTTGCACAAAGGGACGGAACTACAATCTCGTGATTGATGTGCGGCCCGAGACGTTTTTAGGAAGGAAATCAAACTTGGTACGTAACACTGCCTTATCAGCATGGAACACAAGATAAGGGGGATTACACTGCATAGCTGATAACTCAGATACTCTTCGAGAATAACCAACAAAAACAAAACTTTCCAGGATAAAAAGTTAAAGATCAACAGAGTGCATAGGCTCAAACAGAGCATGTTGCAAAACACGAAGAACAAGATTAGGGCTTCAAGGAGGAGCAACAGGTCTAAACACAGGTCTGATGCTAACCTGAGTCTAATCAAAAGACTGTACATCAGGAAGGTCTGCCAATCTCTTATGCAATAAGACAGATAGGGCAGAAATCTGTCCATTCAAAGAGCTAGTAGACAGGCCCTTCTCTAAAACATCTTGGAGAAAGGAGAGGATTTGAGTAACTTTTACCTTATGCCAAGGAAAACTACGGTCCTCACACCAATGCAGGTAGGTACGCCATACTTTGTGATGCATACGACGAGTGACAGGCTTGCGAGCCTGGATCAAAATGTCTATGACCTTATCAGAAAATCCTCTCCTGGAAAAGACTAGGCATTCAATCTCCATGCAATCAGTCTCAGAGAATATAGGTTTTGATGTAGGAAGGGGCCCTGCATTAGAAGGACTGCCCAAGAAGGCAACCTCCATGGAGGGGAGGAGGACATCCTCACCAGATCTTAAAAAATCAGGTCCTTTGAGGCCAAGATGGCGCTATCAGAATTACAGGGGCTTGCTTCCTGCGTGATATGGGTTATGACTTGATGAAGAAGAGCCAACGGAGGAAAAAATAAATACAAACTTGAACTTCCATGGATTCGCTAATGCGTCCACCAATTCCGCCTGAGGATCCATCGATCTCGATCCGTACCTGGGTAGCTTGGCATTGAGACTAGAGGCCATAAGGTCGATTTCCAGGGTCCCCCACCGGAGAGTTATTTCAGAAAACACCTTGGGGTGAAGAGACCACTCCCCTAAGTGAAAAGACTGTCTGCTGAGGAAGTCTGCTTCCCAGTTGTCCATCCCCGGTATGTGGATCGCCGAAAGAAGACAATTGTGGGATTCCGCCCACCGCAGAATTCGAGACACCTTCATTGCTAGCAAACTCCTTGTTCCGCCCTGATGATTGATGTAAGCGACCAAAGTTATATTGTCTGATTGGAATCTTATATACCGGGAAGAACAAAGTTGGGGCTATGTCCTTAGAGAATTGTAAATGGCCCAAAGTTACAAGATATTGATTGGAAGGGACGATTCTACCCTGGACCATGTCCCCTGAGCCTTCCTGGGACCCCAGATAGCTCCACAGCCTAAAAGGCTGGCATCTGTAGTCACAATCTAGGACAGTCTCAAAAAGCACGAGTCTAGGGATAGGTGATCGGGAGAGAGCCACCAGGAGAGAGAGTCTCTTGTCATTTTGTCCAGGACAATCTGTTGAGACAGGTTTGAATGATTGCCGTTCCATTGCCTCAACATGCATAGTTGTAGAGGTTGAAGATGGAAGCGGGCAAAAGGAATAATATCCATGGAAGATACCACCAGACCGATCACCTCCATGCACTGGGCCACCGAGGGACTTAGAGTAGACTGGAGAAAAAGACAAGCTGCAGCCAGCTTCGAACGTCTCTGATCAGTCAGAAAGATCTTCATAGAAATTGAGTCAATAATTGTTCCTAGAAAAACAACCCTGGTGCTGGGAATCAGGGAACTCTTTTCTAGGTTTATCTTCCATCCGTGAGTCCATAGAAGACACAAAAAAGACTCTGAGTGATATCTTTCGAAATGAAAAGATAGAGTTTGAACCAAGATATCGTCCAGGTAAGGATCCACTGCGACACCCTGAGATCTTGCCACTGCTAGTAGAGTTTCCAAGACCTTCGAAAAAATTCTGGGGGCAGTAGCTAAGCCAATGGCAGGGATATGAACTGGAAATGTTGATCCAGAAATGTGAATGGTCTTTGTGGATCAGAACATGAAGGTATGCATCCTTTAAATCGATTGTAGTCATGAACTGCTCTTCATGTATCAAGGAAAGGATAGGAAGATAAGTTCTCTCCTTCTTGGGGACTACAAAAAGGTTTGAGTAAAAACCTTGACTCCTTTCTGAGGAGGGTACTGGTACTATTACTCCCAAGGAAGAAAGATCCCGAACACAATCTAAGAAGAAAGCCCTTTTTTCTGGTATTGTAGACAGCCTTGAAAGAAGGAATCTGTTCCTTAACAGGCGAGATTCAAATCCTATTCTGTATCTCTGAGATACAACGTCTAATACTAAGGGATCCTGAAGGTTCTGCTACCAAGCTTCTATGAAAAAGGACAGTCTGCCCCCTACACGATCCGGTCCAGGATCAGGGGCCGCCCCTTCATGCAAATTTGTTGTCTGTAGACTTCTTGGTCTGCTTGGATTTGTTCCAAGACTGGCTAGGTTTCCAAGTTTCCTTAAGACTGTTCAGGCTTGGAGGAGGACTGAGTCCACTGGGCCTTGTCTGAACGAAAGGAACGTAAATTAGAGGACAGACGCCCCTTAGACCTTGCTTTCTTATCCTGGTGGAGGAAGGAACCCTTCCCCCCTGTAACTGTGGAAATGATTGAGTCCAGACTTGGTCAGAATAAAATCTTCCCCTTAAACGGTAAAGAAAGAAGTCTAGTCTTGAAGACCATATCAGTGGACCACGTCTTTAACCAAAGGGCCCGGCGCAGCAGGACTGCAAATCCTGAAGCCTTTACATTCAAACGGACAATCTGCATATTAGCATCACAGATAAAAGAATTGGCTAAGCTTTGATCTGACCCTGAATATCCTTAAGGGAGGATTCAACTTCAATTAATTCTGACAAAGAGTCATACCAATAAGTAGCAGCACCCGCAACTGCGGGAACTGCTGCCGCAGGTTGAAAAAGGAGACCCATGTGTTGAAACATCTTTGTTAAGTAACTGTCCAATTTCTTGTCCATAGGGTCCCTAAAAAAGGAGCTATCCTCTAGAGGGAAAGCATTACGCTTGGCAAGAGTGGAAATGGCTCCATCCACCTTAGGAATGGAGCTCCACAGTTCCAGATGAAGATCAGGGACTGGAAACAATTTCTTAAAAGTTGAAGGAGAGAAAGGAGTTCCAATCTTTTCCCATTCCTTCGCAATAATGCTCGCCATTCGGACTGGAACCAGAAAGGTCTCAGGAACCTTCTTTTCTTCATAGACCCTATCTAACTTTGGAATCTCAGGATCCTCAGGAAGCTTAGCTTCCAGAACCTCAAGAGTAGATAAAACCTCCTTCAAAAGAAAACTAATGTGCTCAAGTTTAAACTTGAAGTTCGGTTCTTCAGGAGTAGGATATTTAATTTCTGAAACCTCTGACTCCAAAAGCTCACCTTCCTATGCAACAAAAGTCAACTCATCCTCAGAGAGGTGAGACAGACTAGCCAACTCATATTGAAGAGAAGGAGAACTATGCTTAACCTTTCTTTTACGCTTCCCAGAGAAAGGTAAGGCGTTTAGCGCAGCAGAGACAGCAGAATCTAGCTGAGCAGGAGGTACAGGTGCGTTGTGGGGATCTGCTTGTGATATAGGGTTAAAACAAAATGATACCTGATAAATTATTTTCTTTCCTGGCATGGAGAGTCCACAAATCCATTACAATTACTAGTGGGAATTCAACTCTTGGCTTCCAGGAGGCAAAGAACACCCCAGCAAAGTTTTAAGTATCACTCCTACTTCCCACAATCCCCTAGTCATTGAGCCATTGGAAAAAAAAGAGGACATAATGGGTATAGAGGTGCCGTAAGTTTAGAAAAATTCCGAAATAAAATAAAAAGCTGTCTAAAAATTTAGATAAGGACAGGTCGTGGACTCTCCATGCCAGAAAAGAAAATAATTTATCAGATAAGCATAAATTTGGTTTTCTTTCCAATGGCATGGAGTGTCCACAGATCCATTCCAATTACTAGTGGGAACCAATGCCCAATCTAGAGGACACAGAATGGAAAGGGAGGGAGAACAAGACAGGCACCGCCACTTGAAGAACTTTTTCGTCCCAAAGGAAGCTTTAGCAGAGGCAAAAACATTGAAATTGGAAAATTTGGAAAAAGTATGCAACGAGGACCAAGTGGCCGCCTTGCAAATTTACTCCACAGAAGCCTCGTTTTTAAAAGCCCAGGAAGAAGATACAGCCCTAGTTGAATGAGCCGTAATCCTCACAGGAGGCTGTTGTCTAGCTGTCTCATAGGCCAACTGAATGATACTCCTCAACCAAAAGGAAAGAGTAGTTAAAGTGGCCTTCTGGACAGAAAAAACAAAACAAAAAGGGCAGAAGATTGCGGAAAATCCTTAGAAGTCTGCAGATAGAATTTTATGGCACAAACTACATCCAGGTTGTGTAACAGACGTTCCTTATGAGAAGAAGGATTAGGACAGAATGAAGGAATGACAATTTCCTGATTGATATTACGGCCCAAAACCACCTTAGGAAGAAATTCCAATTTGGTACGAAGGACCGCCTTAACCGCATGGAAAATAAGATAAGGGGTTCACACTGTAAAGCCAAAAGCTCTGAGGCTCTACAAGTAGAAGAAATGGCTAGTAAAAACAAAACTTTCCAAGACAATAACTTAATATCAACAAAGTGCATAGGCTCAAACTGGTCCTGTTGCAGAACCCTAAGAACAAGATTAAGGCTCCACGGAGGAGAAACAGGTTTAAACACAGGCCTGATTCTAACCAGGGAGTGAACAAATGACTGAACATCTGGTAAGACAGCCAAACGTTTATGATATATCTTGTGAGTTATCGGTTTACGAGCCTGGATCAAGGTGTCAATAACTCTTTAGAAAAAACCTTGTCTAGACAAGACTAGGCGTTCAATCTCCATGCAGTCAGCTTTAGAGAATCTAGATTTGGATGAAGAAAAGGATCCTAAAGTAGAAGGTCCTTCCTCAGTGGCAATTTCCATGGGGGGGCATCTTCACTAGGTCCGCAAACCAAATTCTGCGAGGCCAAGCTGGAGCAATAAGAATCACCGAAGCCTGCTCCTCTTTGATATAAGCTATCACCCAAGGAAGGAGGACAAAAGGAGGAAACAAGTAAAGTAGACGGAAATCGCATGGAACCGCTAGAGTGTCCACCAGAGCTGCTTGCAGATCCTTGACCTGGATCCGTATCTTGGAAGCTTGGTGTTTAGACAAGACGCCATCAGGTCCAACTCCGGAATTCCCCATCTGAGAGTTATCATTGAGAATCCCTCCGAATGAAGAGCCCACTCCCCTGGGTGAAACATCTGCCTGCTCAGATAATTCTCCCCCCAGGTAGAGGGATAACTAACCTGAACTCCGTCTTGCCAAAGACAGAACAAATCTAGCTTGCGAGACTCAAGAGAACCTCACCAGATACCCAGAAAAAAAGGTCCTCATCAGCCAAAATGCGACCAGGGCGGAGACCGAAAAAGAGAACAAAAAGCATCTCAAGAAACAGAAAAACTGCACAGACGGCTAAGTAGTACGCCATAGTGCAAACCACAGAACAAAGGGGAAAAAAAACCCTTGTCCAGCTCCCCAGCTGGAGGGAACCAAGGAGCTCGCCTCAAACCGTGAAAGAGACCGAGGGGCCTTCCGACGAAAAACCCTGCAGCCCGGTATAAAAGAAACCAGCAAAACTAAGTTCCTAGGCGTAACACCCCTCCATGGAGGGAAAATTCAGAGGATTCAAACCCCCCAAGAGCTCAGAGAGCACCTCAACAGGGAACCAATGCATCCAAAGGGAAACAGAGGCATCTGACAAGTCAAAAGATGATCAGAACCACTGCCTATGATCCAGAGATAACCAGGGATGGAGTCCCACTTCCCATTGAATGAGAGGGAAGAAAAACAACCAGCCACATCAAAAGAATGTGACCAGAACACGGGCAGAGTCCTACCAGAACCAGAGGAACACCGAACCCAGATGCCAATTCCCAATGGTATCTCCATCCCTGAACCAGGGACCAACTAGGAAAGCACCCACAGAGAGACAAAAGTCCCCCAAGGGAAGACAAAGGACACAAAACTGGACACAAGAGTCAAAACAACCCAAAACGGGCCAGCCCCCAAAAGGAGCAGACACTACCCGAGGAGCAATCTCGGGGCCCCACAACTGATAATGTTGTGTAAGCTGAGGACAAGGCGACCCTTACCAAGGCACTCCACAGGAATGCTGATTCAAGGTCAGAGCCCATCAGACTCCAAAGGAAGTCCAGAACACAGTCCCTCACAGAAACAAAGGCCCCGAACAGCCTGAAGAAGGGACCAGACTCTCTAAAAGAGAGAAGAAGAAGAACCCCTTCCAGACGCAACCCGAATACCGGAGACCCAGAAAACCCCAGTCCTATCCCAGATCCGCAATAGACCTGAAGGAGGAGGACATCACAGAGAGTCTTCCACAAACTGAAACCCCAAGTCGAACAAGACCTCAGCCAGACCCCGACCAAAATTCCGGTCAGACACTCTTCACCTGAGGAAGTAACCCGAAAAAAAGCGGGAATTCTAGAAAACCCCGAAAAAAAGGACCGCGAAACACGCAGAACCGATCTCAAGGCGATAGAACCTTCCACACAGAGTCAAACTCTGCGCTGACCCAAAGAGGGTGGAATAGAATTCTGGAAAACTCCAGCAACAGCAGAGAGGCGAACCAGCCCCCCACGTGGCAAGCCACAGGCTAGCCCCCAACAGCACAGCTGCTGTATCACAGAGAATGCAGGCAAGAAACCTGTTATCTCTCGCAAACCATCGAGTGCCTCACCGCTAATCCACAAAGGGATCCGTTAAAAGCAGAACGACACAAGGTGCAAAGACTTCAGGAGCCTAAACCCCCCAAAGGGCTGCAAGATCCAAAGCCCCACCCCCTATCAGGAGAGGCAGAAGCGACACGCCGGAAAACCACCGACACAAGCCCCGGGAATAGATTGGCACGCACAATCTCTCCCAGTATTCGGACCCAAAAGTCTGGGGTGTAGATGTATAGTGTAGTTTGTATAAACAAACAATATAACAATATAAAAATAACTTCTGACACTTCTCTGTGAACCTCCTGGGACGAAAGGCAAAGAATGACTGGGGGATAGGGGAAGTGAGTCTTTGGCTGATGTGTCTTCTTATCGACCCTTGGGTCTAATCTTCTTATCCTGGGGCAGAAAGGCTCCCTTTCCACCCATGACCGTGGAAATGATTGCAGCAAGACCAGAACCAAACAAGTTCTTCCCTTTAAATGGAAGAGATAGAAGTCCAGATTTGGAAACCATATCTGCCGACCAAGACTTTAGCCACAAGGTTCTGCAAGATAGAATGGCAAGACTAGAAATCTTAGCGCTCAGACGTACTAATTGCATACTGGCATCACAAATGAAGGTTTTAGCCTGTTTTAAAGCCTTGATCCTGTCCAAAATTAGATCTGATAAGGAGTTGCACCAGCGGCTGCCACAATACTAGCAACTGGCTGCCATAGCAGTCCTTGGTGAAGAATTTTTTTTCTTAAGCACCCCTCCAGCTTCCTATACATAGGGTCTTTGAAGGAGGTACTATCCTCTAGAGGAATTGTGGTTCTCTTGGCTAATGTGGATATAGCTCCATCCACCTTAGGAACAGTTCGCCAAAGCTCCCGCACAGAGTCAGCAACAGGAAACATCTTTTTAAAGACAGGAGACTCAGAGCTGCAGAAACCGCAGAAGTAAGTTGCACAGCAAAATCACTTTGTAAAAATACACCCCCAGGTATTGACTGTGTAACTGCTAGGGATGAGGACGTCTGAGTAGAAAGATGAGGCATGTCATGGACAACACTATCCTGAGAGACAGATGGCTCTGAGGGGGTTTCTTTATTTTTTGAAAGTAACATTTTATTCATACACGTGGAACAAAATTGCATGTGAGGAATAACCTGAACCTCAAGACAATATAAACATTTTTTAAAAGGCATAGAAAGATTTTAATCAGATTCCATAATGTCCTAAGGAGTATTGGTTCAACAGTTATAAACAATCTTAATATTATCAGCTCCCAAAAAAATAAGCAAAACCCTGATATATACTAATATGAAAAATAAATAAAATAAATCTGCAGTATTTAGCAAGCTTGAGTAGATTGCATGTTGAGGAATAACCTGAACCTCAAGACAATATAAACATTTTTTAAAAGGCATAGAAAGATTTTAATCAGATTCCATAATGTCCTAAGGAGTATTGGTTCAACAGTTATAAACAATCTTAATATTATCAGCTCCCAAAAAAATAAGCAAAACCCTGATATATACTAATATGAAAAATAAATAAAATAAATCTGCAGTATTTAGCAAGCTTGAGTAGAAAAAGGCACGGCTATATCCCCAGCTCTGCTGGAGAGATTCACCCCTCCGGTCTAACCGCTCTTGCAAAAAAGCAATTTAGAGCTATTTGAAAGAACAAGCTTAAATAATACAGTCAAATAGCCGACTTAGGAACTCTTCCTTCAATACAGACAGTCCATGGACAGACTCTGATTTCAATGTCAGACCGGAAGGCTGTATTGAATATCCGCTTCAGTGGAAGACAGAGCCGTGCGGTCGACACGTGACCGCAAGGAAATACTAATGCGACATACGGGTATATTATAAATTTTGAGCTAAACGGTGTGCGAAACTAATGCCAAAAAAGTTGCGTTATTTCACTCTGCATAGCGCTGCCATTACGAGCTACTGAAAAGGCTCCTTGTGCGTGCGATATGGTGGCGTTAAGCTCCATACCGCACAAAATCCAAGGGCTGCTTTGATGTTCTCATGCACACTTTCCGCCTATAGATATCAATGGGGAGAGAGTGTTAAAAATACCGAACAAAATCCAAGGGCTGCTTTGATGTTCTCATGCACACTTTCCGCCTATTGATATCAATGGGGAGAGAGTGTTAAAAAAAAACTAACACCTGAAGTGCGGAATGAAAAATCTTCGTAACGCAACCCCATTGATGTCTATGGGGAAAAAAAGGTTACATTTAAACCTAACACCCTAACATAAACCCCAAGTCTAAACACCCCTAATCTTCCACCCCAACATCGCTGACACCTAAATAAAGTTACACAATGAGGGCCAATGGCACTACTAATATTGGTTATAAACCCTTAATAAAACCCCTGTATTATAGAAGATTAAATAACCTGAATGTATGGGGTATAGGTGCTTGGTGAATTAATAATCACTTAGCGCATGGAAGAGTAGGGAGAGACCTACTCTAAAAAAGAATACACTTATAGCACTCTGGGTTTGAGAGTAAATTGCAGCTTAAATAGCAGATACCAATTAAACAGCCAAAATATTGGATTGACCTTGTGGAAAAATAATAAAACTTAACTTTTAATTAGTTAACACATAAAATAGCAATTTGTTTAAAACCACACTTAGGCCTAGATTTGGAGTTTGGCGGTAAAAGGGCTGTTAACGCTCCGCTGGCTTTTTTCTGGCCGCACCATAAATTTAACTCTGGTATCGAGAGTTCAAACAAATGCTGCTTTAGGCTCCAAAAAAGGAGCGTAGAGCATTTTTTCCGCAAATGCAACTCTCGATACCAGAGTTGCTTACGGACGCGGCCAGCCTCAAAAACGTGCTCGTGCACGATTCTCCCATAGGAAACAATGGGGCTGTTTGAGCTGAAAAAAAACCTAACACATGCAAAAAAGCAGCGTTCAGCTCCTAACGCAGCCCCATTGTTTCCTATGGGGAAACACTTCCTAACTCTGCACCTAACACTCTAACATGTACCCCGAGTCTAAACACCCCTAACCTTACACTTATTAACCCCTATTCTGCCGCCCCCGCTATCGCTGACCCCTGCATATTTTTTTAACCCCTAATCTGCCGCTCCGTAAACCGCCGCAACCTACGTTATACCTATGTACCCCTAATCTGCTGCCCTAACATCGCCGACCCCTATATTATATTTATTAACCCCTAATCTGCCCCCCTCAACGTCGCCGACACCTGCCTACACTTATTAACCCCTAATCTGCCGAGCGGACCGCACCGCTACTATAATAAAGTTATTAACCCCTAACCCGCCTCACTAACCCTATCATAAATAGTATTAACCCCTAATCTGCCCTCCCTAACATCGCCGACACCTAACTTCAATTATTAACCCCTAATCTGCCGAGCGGACCTCACCGCTATTCTAATAAATGTATTAACCCCTAAAGCTAAGTCTAACCCTAACACTAACACCCCCCTAACTTAAATATAATTTACATCTAACGAAATAAATTAACTCTTATTAAATAAATGATTTCCTATTTAAAGCTAAATACTTACCTGTAAAATAAATCCTAATATAGCTACAATATAAATTATAATTATATTATAGCTATTTTAGGATTAATATTTATTTTACAGGCAACTTTGTAATTATTTTAACCAGGTACAATAGCTATTAAATAGTTAAGAACTATTTAATAGTTACCTAGTTAAAATAATAACAAATTTACCTGTAAAATAAATCCTAACCTAAGATATAATTAAACCTAACACTACCCTATCAATAAAATAATTAAATAAACTACCTACAATTACCTACAATTAACCTAACACTACACTATCAATAAATTAATTAAACACAATTCCTACAAATAAATACAATTAAATAAACTAGCTAAAGTACAAAAAATAAAAAAGAACTAAGTTACAAAAAATAAAAAAATATTTACAAACATAAGAAAATATTACAATTTTAAACTAATTACACCTACTCTAAGCCCCCTAATAAAACAACAAAGCCCCCCAAAATAAAAAATTCCCTACCCTATTCTAAATTTAAAAAGTTACAAGCTCTTTTACCTTACCAGCCCTGAACAGGGCCCTTTGCGGGGCATGCCCCAAGAATTTCAGCTCTTTTGCCTGTAAAAGAATAAATACAATACCCCCCCCCAACATTACAACCCACCACCCACATACCCCTAATCTAACACAAACCCCCCTTAAATAAACCTAACACTAAGCCCCTGAAGATCTTCCTACCTTGTCTTCACCATCCAGGTTCACCGATCCGTCCTGAAGAGCTCCTCCGATGTCCTGATCCAAGCCCAAGCGGGGGGCTGAAGAGGTCCATGATCCGGTCAAAGTCTTCATCCAAGCGGGCAGAAGAGGATCTTCCATCCGATTGAAGTCATCATCCAGGCGGCATCTTCTATGGTCTTCCATCCGGAGCGAAGCGGCAGGATCCTGAAGACCTCCAGCGCGGAACATCCATCCGGACCGACGACTGAATGACTGTTCCTTTAAGGGACGTCATCCAAGATGGCGTCCCTCGAATTCCGATTGGCTGATAGGATTCTATCAGCCAATCGGAATTAAGGTAGGAATTTTCTGATTGGCTGATGGAATCAGCCAATCAGAATCTAGTTCAATCCGATTGGCTGATCCAATCAGCCAATCAGATTGAGCTCGCATTCTATTGGCTGATCGGAACAGCCAATAGAATGCGAGCTCAATCTGATTGGCTGATTGGATGAGCCAATCGGATTGAACTTGATTCTGATTGGCTGATTTCATCAGCCAATCAGAAAATTCCTACCTTAATTCCGATTGGCTGATAGAATTCTATCAGCCAATCGGAATTCGAGGGACGCCATCTTGGATGACGTCCCTTAAAGGAACAGTCATTCGTCGTTCAGTCGTCGGCCCGGATGGATGTTCCGCGCTGGAGGTCTTCAGGATCCTGCCGCTTCGCTCCGGATGGAAGACCATAGAAGATGCCGCCTGGATGATGACTTCAATCGGATGGAAGATCCTCTTCTGCCCCGCTTGGATGAAGACTTTGACCGGATCATGGACCTCTTCAGCCCCCCGCTTGGGCTTGGATCAGGACATCGGAGGAGCTCTTCAGGACGGATCGGTGAACCTGGATGGTGAAGACAAGGTAGGAAGATCTTCAGGGGCTTAGTGTTAGGTTTATTTAAGGGGGGGTTTGTGTTAGATTAGGGGTATGTGGGTGGTGGGTTGTAATGTTGGGGGGGGGGGGGTATTGTATTTATTCTTTTACAGGCAAAAGAGCTGAAATTCTTGGGGCATGCCCCGCAAAGGGCCCTGTTCAGGGCTGGTAAGGTAAAAGAGCTTGTAACTTTTTTAATTTAGAATAGGGTAGGGAATTTTTTATTTTGGGGGGCTTTGTTGTTTTATTAGGGGGCTTAGAGTAGGTGTAATTAGTTTAAAATTGTTGTAATATTTTTCTTATGTTTGTAAATATTTTTTTATTTTTTGTAACTTAGTTCTTTTTTATTTTTTTGTACTTTAGCTAGTTTATTTAATTGTATTTATTTGTAGGAATTGTGTTTAATTAATTTATTGATAGTGTAGTGTTAGGTTAATTGTAGGTAATTGTAGGTAGTTTATTTAATTATTTTATTGATAGGGTAGTGTTAGGTTTAATTATATCTTAGGTTAGGATTTATTTTACAGGTAAATTTGTTATTATTTTAACTAGGTAACTATTAAATAGTTCTTAACTATTTAATAGCTATTGTACCTGGTTAAAATAATTACAAAGTTGCCTGTAAAATAAATATTAATCCTAAAATAGCTATAATATAATTATAATTTATATTGTAGCTATATTAGGATTTATTTTACAGGTAAGTATTTAGCTTTAAATAGGAATCATTTATTTAATAAGAGTTAATTTATTTCGTTAGATGTAAATTATATTTAAGTTAGGGGGGTGTTAGTGTTAGACTTAGCTTTAGGGGTTAATCCATTTATTATAGTAGCGGTGAGCTCCGGTCGGCAGATTAGGGGTTAATAATTGAAGTTAGGTGTCGGCGATGTTAGGGAGGGCAGATTAGGGGGTTAATACTATTTATTATAGGGTTAGTGAGGCGGGTTAGGGGTTAATAACTTTATTATAGTAGCGCTCAGGTCCGCTCGGCAGATTAGGGGTTAATAAGTGTAGGCAGGTGTCGGCGACGTTGAGGGGGGCAGATTAGGGGTTAATTAATATAATATTGGGGTCGGCGGTGTTAGGGGCAGCAGATTAGGGGTACATAGGGATAACGTAGGTGGCGGCGCTTTGCGGTCGGAAGATTAGGGGTTAATTATTTTAAGTAGCTGGCGGCGACGTTGTGGGGGGCAGGTTAGGGGTTAATAAATGTAATATAGGGGTCGGCGGGGTTAGGGGCAGCAGATTAGGGGTACATAAGTATAATGTAGGTGGCGGTCGGCAGATTAGGGGTTAAAAAATTTAATCGAGTGGCGGCGATGTGGGGGGACCTCGGTTTAGGGGTACATAGGTAGTTTATGGGTGTTAGTGTACTTTAGGGTACAGTAGTTAAGAGCTTTATGAACCGGCGTTAGCCAGAAAGCTCTTAACTCCTGCTATTTTCAGGCGGCTGGAGTTTTGTCGTTAGAGCTCTAACGCTCACTTCAGACACGACTCTAAATACTGGCGTTAGAAAGATCCCATTGAAAAGATAGGATACGCAAATGGCGTAGGGGGATCTGCGGTATGGAAAAGTCGCGGCTGAAAAGTGAGCGTTAGACCCTTTAATCACTGACTCCAAATACCAGCGGGCGGCCAAAACCAGCGTTAGGAGCCTCTAACGCTGGTTTTGACGGCTACCGCCGAACTCCAAATCTAGGCCTTAGGATCCTAAAGTAGTATTAATATAGAGCATATAACATGACTCATATATTCCAATAGAAAAATAGGTTGGGAGTGAACAGGAATACAGTGTACCCTGAATAATATAACTCTTTGGTAATATCTGTGTATCCCAAAACAGTTGTTAAGCGGGATCTAATAACACAATAAGTTTTGTTAGTGTTACCTAAATTCTATGAGCACGTCTAAAAATAGATTTAAATGTATTATCTTGTCGCGGATATTACTGAAATCACACAACAAAAAGTGGGTGTCAACCTTTTGAGATGCTATCTAAACGGCGTTATATACGTTTACACATGTGGCAACGTTTGTATATATGTAATTATGTATCTATATAAGTATGCACTCTGCTGTATGACAATGACCGTATAGTGCTATGTTTCCAAATTACTTTATCCAGCAATGACCTGGGATGGAGTAGTGCAAATCTTCAAGCGTTACACCGTTTATATATATGTATAGGTAAACACCTAGGAGCGTGTCATTGAGCTTATATTGCTGTACCTATAAATCTCAGATCCCTTCATATTAAGTATGATACAATAGAGGTATATAGTATATTGGTATAGAGATAACCTTTAATGTTTATAAAGTAAATAGATTAAATAGAGACTTTGCGACTGCTAATATTAGATATACAGGTGGCCCTCGTTTTACAACGGTTCAATTTACACCGTTTCAGAATAACAACCTTTTTTTCCAGTCATGTGACTGCTATTGAAAAGCATTGAGAAGCAGTGCATTTATTAAAATAGCCAGTAGGTGTAGCTGTCTGCTTGTGTTGCAGCAAAGCCAAGCAAGCTGAAATTAATCAGTTTAACCAGACCTGAGCTATCGAGCAGATTTAAAAGGAACAAGATCTTCCCGTCTATAAATCAGTCCAGATTGGAATGCATAGAAAGAACTGTTTGCAGAAAAATGCAAGAGAAGTCTGTGTTGTGTGAATATTTTATAAGGTTTATAATGCTGTTTAGCATTTAAAGTCTTCATTTCAAAGCTTTAAAAATAATGTATTAGGTGTTACTTATGACAATTTTGAGAGGGGCCTGGAACCTATCTCCCTCACTTCCCATTGACTTACATTATAAACTGGGTTTCAATTTACAACGGTTTCAATTTACAACCATTCCTTCTGGAACCTAACCCCGGCGTAAACTGAGGGCTACCTGTACAAAGAAAATGCAACAGAGTATCTTAGTAATGCAACTTAGTTGAAAGTTCTGAAATGGTAATTGCTCACAGAGTAAAACTGCCACAAATGTATCTGTTTAGTGTGTATACTAACAGTAATTCATTAGCCCAGTAGGTTGGATTTAAACTAAGTCGCTCCACAAGCCAAAGTAAAAAGCGGAGGTCAAGTAAGTAAATTACAGTAAGAAGAGGATAGCCTAAGGCTAACTAAAAACACAGGAGCTCCTAAAACTCCCCACCAATACCCTAACCTTCCTGACATGTTTTGCCGTGGAGCGGCTTTCTCAAAGGATAATCGGGTTGTCAGCTTTTTATAGCGTGTACAGACATGCCCACAAGTCTGATGTCATCCTCTTGCAGGGCATCCATTGGATATCTTGAACATCCTCTAGTTGTGCTTATCAGTATTGGCTCACTACATTAGTTATGCTATACTTTGATAGATTAGCAGCCAAATTGTTATGAAAGAATGAAATGTAATGTATGTTAGTTAAATAGATAGAGGGGGTGGGTAGGGTGGCATGTATAGTTTAGTTAGCGATTGTTAATACCATCTCTCCACCATTGGACAATAAAGTGAATCTCTAATGTCCTAATAACCTATTGCATATAAAACTTGTAAGGTAAATAACGGGTAGATTCCATATGAGATTAAATAAAGGTATAGTCCAGATAGGCTTATATGTTCAAAAGAAGTGATTTAAGAAACCAGCTTATGCTGCTGGTCATGTAAGTGAATATATTGAAAAACTATATGATGATATCTATGAATGTGGATTTAAGCAAACTTAAATACATTAAACTAAGTGTAAATGCATATGAAACAAGATTCAAAGTGCTTGGTACCGCACAGAAAGAGTGATTGGATGAGCAGTGTTCCTTCACACCATTATGTGCAACTACTATAACTAGTGACAATTAATTTTAGTAAGCATCTTGTGCAAATTAATAAAGTATAAAAGAAAAAAATGGAAGTGAGAACAAAAAGAATGTGGTTAGTGTAAATGCCTATTTGGAATTGCCAATTTCTTTAAAAATAAAGACGGTATTTAGTTGAGATTAGGTTATGCCGCTTGATAGGAATTAAAGACAATGTTCTTAATACAGCTAAGTCCAACATCACCTTCCTAAATAGTAAAAGTTTATTGTATCAAAAAACATTCTTCAACTCAAGACGCTAGTGAAGTGGTATCTCATATTGAGATTAAAACAATAAAAGTATTTGTTTCAAAAAATGTAACTAGTCTTTGGGAATGTCATGTTTCTATTCTTGCTCACAATTAGCCGATTACGGAAGCATATTAGAGGAAAGGAGAGAAGTTATTTTGTTCGTTTATACCAGATGGTTGGACTGTGTTTAATAGAAAAATCCATCTACTTTCAGCCTGTAAAAGGATTTTTGCTATATTTCCGCCTCTGATTCCCATCTTAATTTTTTCAATACCATAGCATTTCAGGTCAGACTGTTTTGAATTGTGTTTGTTGTAAAAATGGCGAGCTACCAATGTGAGTTGTTTCCCTGCTTTTAAGTCTTTTGAGGTGTTTTTAATATTTCGTAGATGCTCCTGTAATCTGGTTCTTATCTTTCTTGTCTTCATGTCAATGTACGTTTTTTCACATTGCATATTAATGCAGAGACGACTCCCTCTGTTTGACAATTTATGTATTCATTGATTTATGGATTTGCTTAAAACGATCACAGATTTCATGTTTTTTAAACATGAAGCTGCAAGTGCTGCAGGTTCTACATTTGTGTGAACCTTTTGACAAAGCTCCAGTGGTTTTCGGACCCTCAAGATGACTTGGACTTAGCATATCTTTAAGGTTGCGTATTCTTCTATATCCTGAGTACACTTTGTTAGTATTTGTGTACTTTTCGGTTATAGGTTGAAATAAATCTTATTTCATCCTGCTTGGATTTATCTTTTTCCTCAATAGTTCACATCTTGCGGTAGATCTAGCTCGATGCTCAGCTTTTTTAATTGATCTTTTACTGTAGCCTCTTAACAATAATCTTTCCGACAGTTCTTTGGCTCTTAGTTTGTAGTTTGAATCCAATGAGCTGTAACGTCTCATTCGTAGGAATTCATCTGTCGGGAGTGCTATAATTGTGTTAGGGGCATGTGCGCTTGAGCTATGTAGTAGGCTGTTGGTAGCTGTTTTTTTTCGGTGTACATCCATTGATAGACCACCTACAGACTTTTTGTTAATTTGGAGGCCCAAGAAATGTATTACATTGGAGTTTGCTTCATATGTTAATTTGATGTTCAATCTATTAGAGTTAAGAATGTTTAAGAATACATTGAGTTCAGTCTTTGTGCCCTCCCAGAGGAAGAACACGTCGTCAATATAACGAATCCAGAGGGGAATTTTATTTAAGAATTTTGTATTAATATCTGAGAACACAAAAAAGTGCTCCCACCATCCCAAGAAAAGATTGGCATAGGTGGGGGCACATGCTGTACCCATAGCGGTGCCTCTCTTTTGTAGGTAGAAACCATTAATGAATGTGAAGAAATTGTGGTTAAGGACAAAGCATAATAATTGTAATATGAAGTCATCATGAAGTGGATCTTTTTCAGAACCCAGTTTGAGAAACCATTTAACAGCTTGGATGCCTAAATCATTATCTTTGCATGTGTATAGGGATTCTACATCTGCTGTTACCAGCCATGTTTCCGGAGAGAGATGTACATTTTCTAGCTGTAATAGAACATCAGTTGTGTCTTGCACATATGAAGAGATCTGAGACAGATATCCTCAATCTAAAATCCACATACTGGCTCGCCTTCTCAGTAAGGCTATTGATGCCAGAGACAATCGGGCATCCAGGAGGATGTTCTTTAATCTTTATGAATTTTTGGACTTAAGTAAAAGGTGGCTATTGTTGGATTGGTGACCTTCAGGAATTGATATTCTTTAGTTGTTATTATTTTGTCGTACCTGGCCTTGTCGATCATGTTTATATATTCATTTAATGGATTATGTTGCCACCTTTGTTTGAATTTCTTATTATCACATCCTTCCAAGTTTTCATGAGTGCCCTTTGTTCTTGTTTAGTTAAGTTGTGTTGAGTAGTTTGGTTTGGTAATTGAAGTATTTGTTCACATACAATTTCAATAAATACCTGTAATTGTGGACATTGATTGAATTTTGGCATCAAAGTGGATTTATGATTTTATTTCTCCATTGAGTTTTTGCAGAGGCTTCTTCTGTCTGTTTATCGTTTTGTTCATTTTCAATCAGCAGATTCTCAAGGGTTTCTAAGGTATTTCTTTAATCCTCATTCCAATTTTGGGCTGATGTCCCTTCAGTTGTATCTATAATTTTCTGATTATAGAATCTGTGCAATGCAATTTTCCTAAAAAATAGATGTATAAGAAGGACTTCCGGTGGGCGGGCGTGCAAGCAACAACTCTGGAGTGGAGCTCCGTGAAAGCTACCTGCTGTATAGGCTTTTACCTACATCTGCTGCAGCCCGAATCTGTTGGCCCTTGACAGACACCGTGTCTGGGCACTAGAAAGGTTGGAAACTACCACCAATTTCCCCCACCAAAGCCCCAGTCACCATTACCTGACTGTGGAGACGAAGCTGCACGGAACCTGTGGCGGCCATCTTGGCACAGGGTGACAGAAGAAGAACGGAGTGGAGAGACAACGATCAACTGATCCAACAGCCTTGCGGTCACTGGCCTTACTAGGGTCTGAACTTGTTCCATCCTGACGGCACCAAGCCCCCTGAACTCATAGCCCCGGTGAAGATCGGAACGCCGGGTGAGTGAAGCCACGTGGCGTATAGCCGCAAGGGCCAATAGCAAAGACCGGAGGAGACAGGGAGCATAGCCGACAGCGGTAGCCGGAGAGACACAGGTGATAACAGGCATCCTAATAGTTGTGGCTGGATGATTGAATAGCGGAGGGCTCGGCTGGGCTGACGGACCTTGAAACGGTTCTGCTCCCGGAGGGGAGTCTGTGATGGTGCACTGTTAGTGACTGACCGGAATCTTGGGACAACTTAGCAGGTACCATCATAACGTAATATATAGTAGCCCTGACCGCCTAGAGCCATACTTGGAGTAGAGACCCTGCTAAATCTTAAAGCCCCATAATATCTCTGAGAACCAGCTGTTATCCAGGGAAAGATTGTTGCCCCAGGACAAACGGACACTCTGTTATTCTAATTCATTGGGACTTATAAGTCCACAGTACAAGGCCCCGTAGATTGATGTACTAACAGTGGATCTGAGAGGAACTGACTGAGGCAAAGGCCGGCTACTAGAAGGGATAAAGTTGCCAATACCAACGATAGTGCAGGTTCCACATATATAACTTTCCCTGCTGGACCTTGGCCTTGCCTCCCCACAGGCAATACTGCGGGGCTAGTTTGGGGATTTTGGGGATTCATTGCTTGTCTGCACTTTAATAAGGCACTTTCTCTTTAGGTGATTAACAAACACACAGGCAATCCATTACCTGCACTATTCTCTCACTAAACATCTGTGGGAGCTAAAGGCCTAAACCTAACACCTCCTTCCACAGGGCCATTAAATTACCCCCAGCAAAGAGCTTTCCTTTCCACGAACAACATCATAAGACTCACATTGGGACTGTGTGGATCTGCTGCTTATCTGTGCCCAGCTCAGATACTGGCTTTTGCAGGTTCATAACTGGAGCAGAGACTGTTGGGGGGGAGGGGGAGGGAGAAGAAGAGAAGAAATTTCTTTTCTTTTTTTTCTTCTTTTTTTTTCTTTTTTCTTTCTTTGTTTTGAAATATGCTCTCTTTGTAGAAATGTGTGCACTGCAAGCTTAAACTAACATTTCTTTTTCACAGGTTTAGCAACACACGCTCAGAACAGAATTGTAGGGCTTTACAGCTTGTGTATCTATATTTGCATATAATTGTGTCTTCTACCAGTCCTGTGTTAGGGGTATATTGTACATTATTGCTCATCTTTGGGAGGTGGTGTTTATATATCTCTTTGTGTTTATTTCTGTTCCTGTCCTGACCTTGGGATACAGTATCAACGGGTGGGGTTGACTGACTGAGCGCATGTTATATGCACTTGATGCTTGATTTCACAAGAGGTACTTTCAGAGGTGCATGGAGAAATTCCTTGTGCCCCCTATAATGGCAAGCCGTAACAAAAATGCTGATCGCAGGGCCAAAATTGGATCAGACATTGGTACCCAGGCTTCCTCCCCTGACACCCTGCATGAGGGCCACTCACTCGACCCGCACCCCATAGTCAAACAAATCTCCACCTTGTTCTTGCCTAAAATCGAAAATCTTCAAAAAGGGGTAGACACCTTAGCTGAGGAGGTGAAACAATTTTCAACACGGGTGTCTGAGGTGGAGACCAGAGTCTCCGACCTAGAGGACACCCAAAACACACACTCTGGTAAAATTGAGGCTTTGGAAAAACAATCCATAATATTGCAGCAAAAATTAGATGACCTAGAGAACAGGTCGAGGCGGAATAATGTCCGTCTACTCGGGTTACCTGAGTCGGTAAGGCCAGCAGAGATTTTGACATTTGTTGAGAAAACCCTCCCCTCCTTGATTAATATTCCCGCTGAGGACCTTGTAAACAGTGTAGAAAGAGCACACAGAGTAGGCCCAGAAAGATCAGCTATGGACCGCAGTGCACAGGCACGGCCGGTAATGATTAAATTCCTACACTTTCAGACCAAAATGGCGGTGCTTAGGGCATATCGAAAAATGGGTGAAGTATCTTTTGAAAACTCTAGGATTCTCCTGTTCCAAGACTATTCTGTTGAACTGATGAAAAGACGTAGGGAATTCTCTGCACTCTGCTCTAGGTTACATAGGGAAGGTAGACAAGCTTTCTTGCTATACCCAGCTAAGCTTAAAATAGCCACCCCCAGAGGCCCTAAATTTTTTGATACACCACAATCAGCACAAGATTTTATAGATGCAGAGATGGGCGCCAGGAGCCCCAGAGGTGCTAGAGGGGGAGAAGGTTAGGTACTTGCGTCACTCTAAGACTAAATATAGGCCTTGTTAGCTAACTTTATTGATGGCTTCTATAGCCAGTACTGAGGAAGTATCTCGCTCCAGCAGAGATACTCCTTGCACCTATGCATTGAGCATAGGTCTGTTATTTTGGTTAAAAGTTTTTGTTGAGTTAGGGCATTACGTGTTTAATAAAAAAAAAAACTTAGCAGGGTACTATGCCGCATCCCCCACCTATAATATGACAGAAGGAATACAATGGCTGCATCCTACAAACTTGACAATGGGGATTCATAGTTCTGTACACAACCCTCTGCTAGGTATGACATGTGACATGGAGCCCTTTTTGAAGGTAGATATAAAGTTTTATATAAGTTGGTGTCAACTCATAGTTTGGTTGGTGTTCTGGAAACTGCTAATGTACGATTGTAAAAATGGAAGAGAACATGTCTGTTACAACGTGCTATTTTTTAACGGTCATGTTGTAAAATATGTCTCATGTTTTTCCTCAGCACAGCAGTTAAACCTACCTGGCTGGTGGGGCCTGGCGTGGAGATGGCGCACTATAGGGCTGAACCGGGAGCCTGTACAAGCGCCAATGTGGTATGTCAAGGAGAGTTTTTTTTTTTTTTTTTTTTTTCTCCCCTTTCATCCCTCTGCGTTTCCTGTCCCCCTCTCTACCATGTATCACATACTATGCAGCCCCCCCATCTTGAATCATGTATGCTTACATAGGTTCTAGCCTAAAAGACAAGATTTAACCTATATTCCTGGAATATAGGGGGAATACATTCCCCTGTTAAGAGGAAGTCAATTTTAACCCACCTTAGGAAAAAGCGCGCAGAGATTGCATTTCTGCAGGAGACACATCTCTCGGATGTGGAACATGATAAGCTGCGGACAGATTGGGTGGGGAGGGTGGAATATGTTTCATACAAATCAGCAAGTAGGGGGGTGGCCATACTTTTTGGTAAACAATTGGAATATGACGTGTTGGATGTATTGAAAGACGCAGAAGGCAGATATTTAGTTGTTCAGATCCGCGTTCTAGGGAAAATTTACACGTTGTGTAATCTCTATGCCCCGAACCAGAAGGACAGGAAGTTTTGGGACACCATAGTGACCACACTCACACCTTATCTAGGCACACACATCATAATAGGTGGAGATTTCAACTTGGCCCCTAACCCTCACTGTGACAGGCTGAGGGACCCCACTAGATGCACAGACAGGAAACTGCCCAGGGTACTGGATAAGTTTGAGAAAGACGTCTTTGCAAGACTGGGAAACTCTCTGGATGTTCTTGACATCTGGCGACAACTCAATCCGGACGGAAGAGACTACACCTGTGTCTCACGGGCGACCCCTTCCATGTCACGTATTGATCTCTTTTTGATCTCCAACACGTTAATCACTCAAGTGATTGATACAAAAATCGGGGATGTTGTCATCTCGGACCATGCCCCCATAGCTCTATTTCTGGACACAATTCCCCGAATGTGCAACAGGCGTACGCTGCGGTTCCCCAAATACTTAATGAACTCCCAAGAATTCCAACATCACCTAGTGCACTGTTGGGATGACTACAGAACTAACAACATCCAGCATTTAACTACACCGGAGTTATTCTGGTCGACGGCAAAAGTTGTTCTCGCAGGTAACATTATTGCTTACCTAGCGCGTCGGAAAAAGCAGTGCGTGGAGAGAGTAGAGCAGCTGCGAGTCGTCTTAGCAGATGCATATCGTGACTACCGCACCTGCCCTTCCACTCAGAAATATCGTAAATATGTTGGTGCTAAAGAGGAGTATGATGCGCTTCTTGCGCATCGGGCCTCCCAGACGCTCATACGTACTCGAGGCAAATATTATCGCTATGGCGATAAATCTGGGAAACTTCTAGCAACGTTAGTAAGGTTGCCCACATCCTCCAGAAGCATTGCTGCGGTGAAAGTGGGGGGCAGGGTTCTGCGAGACTCTGCTTCAATAGCGGAAGCCTTCGCCTCGTATTATTCCTCCCTATACTCAAGTGAGCTCCCCTCTGGAACGGAGACGAGGGACAGATTCTGGGAGACTATCTCCTTCCCTAAGATTTCTGAAGAGCAATTGGCCAACTTAAATGCTCCCATAGAGAGGGAGGAAATTGAGAGAACCATCATGAACATGTCGCTGGGCAAGGCACCAGGCCCTGACGGGCTGCCAATTGAGTTCTACCGTCTGCTTAAATCGCAGGTAGCCCCGACTCTTGTAGAGTTGTTCACGGGTTACTCTAGGGAAAACAAGATACCTGCCCCTGAATTCTTAGCAGCCTCTATCACGCTGATTCCAAAAGCAGGAAAGGATAACCTGATGCCCGAGTCTTATAGGCCAATCTCCTTACTAAACTCGGACTACAAGATCCTCACCAAACTATTTGCAGAGAGACTAAAATTTATCCTACCCAGCATCATACATGAGGACCAAACAGGCTTTATGCATGCAAGGTCGTCGGTGGTCAACATGCGGAGAGTTCTTCAGGTAATCCAACATTTCTGGGCCGGATCTCGTGATGCCGGGGTAGTGGATAGGCCGGAGGCCTTCCTGCTGTCACTCGACGCGGAGAAGGCCTTCGACCGCGTAGAATGGAGTCATCTATTTGACACCCTGACTCGGGCCAACTTTTCTGGCCCCTTTCTTACCCTTATTCAAAATCTCTATCACTCCCCTCTTGCAAATGTACTGGTGAACAATGTACTGTCATCTAGTTTTCAATTATATAGAGGTACTAGACAGGGGTGTCCGTTATCACCACTGCTCTTTAATATAGCGCTCGAACCTTTGGCTATCAAGCTACGGCAAGATTTCCCAGGCATTGACATAGCAGGAGCCCCACAACATCTGGCGCTTTATGCGGATGACATGCTTCTCTTTGTACAAGATCCCCAGACACATTTGCCCAATATTGTGACAGACCTAGCCGACTTCGGACTTTTTTCAGGCTACAAAATAAACGTACAAAAGTCGGAAATTCTCTGGCTTAACAAAGTACCAGGTACCGACGTTAAATACCCCTTTACGGTGGCCAAACATGATATTACATACCTAGGCATCAAACTTTCGGCTAACCCCAACAAGCTATATGCCAATAACTTAACCCCTATTTGTGCTAAATTACAGGCCCAAATGAATGGTTGGAAAGCTCTGCCGCTTTCTTTGTCTGGGAGAATCAGCCTAATTAAGATGGTGGTTCTTCCGAGGCTACTGTACCCGCTACTTATGCTTCCATTACTTCTGAGTAAATCGGATACCAAACTCTTAAATACCGCGGCAAAAGGTCTCGTTTGGCAAGGGAAGAAACCGCGGATTTCGAGGGATAAGCTAAGCATGAATCTCCTCAACGGGGGTTTAGCCCTCCCAGACTTTAGACTTTATAACTGGGCCGCGCTGATCCGCCTGGTGGTGGACTGGCAGGTTGGCACACATCATTTCTGCCGATCGAACTTAGAGCAAGCGATACTGGGGGGGATGTCCTTGGCTTACCTCCCGCACATCGCGGACACGAAATCCCTGAGGACCCTGGGCCTCAGTGTGATGTTCACAGACCCATTGAAAGCATGGCATCTGGCGCACAGGTACCTGAGTAAGGCCTGCCGTGCCTCGTACTACCTACCTATCCGAAAAAACCCAGACTTTCCGGCTGGATCTGAAACCCTACCTTTTAAAGTCTGGGAGGAAAGGGGACTGAGGTCACTTAAACACTTGATGGACCCGCTTACTAGAACGACCAAAACATTCGGAGCCCTACAGAGGGAGTTTGGCTTGCCCAGAACTCACTTTTATGCCTTCCTCCAAGTACGCCATTACGTCGGAGACCTGATGAGAAATAACCCAGATTTCTGGGAAAGCTCACCCTTTCGTCTCACTCAATCACTATACGCGATGGGCAGGTTCTCACTTTCGGAAGTATACCAAACACTTCTGCAGCATCGCCTTGTGGGCCTTCAGCCGTCCATATCAACGGGATGGGCCAGGGAGGGACTGGAGGGGGTCACATGGCCAGAGATAAGAAATAGTATGGAAAAAACAAAAAAGGCGACACTATCAGCAATGTATAGGGAATCCCAAGTACGCTTCCTACATAAAGCCTACTTCACACCAAGGGTGATGGCAAAATGGATGCCCAACTGCCCGAATAGATGTATTAAGTGTGCAATGGACAATCCGAACCTATTACACTATATATGGGAATGCCCACCGATTAGACAGTACTGGGGTAAAATACAGTTTTGGATGAAGCAAAAATTACAGATACAGCTTAATTTGCAACCTGAAACCGTCATATTTCTGAACTGGGACAACAGCTATGGGCAATATGACTCACTGCTGAGTTTAGTTATCCTGGTGGCTAGAAAGCACATATTAAAACAATGGATAACGAAAGTGGGACCCTCCTTCAAGGGTTTTAAAAACTTGTTACAAACCCAGTTGTTCATAGAACAAATGGATGTTAGATTTGATATACTACACAGGTTGAGCTTATTTCTGCGCAAATGGCGCAGACTTATCCTAACTTTTGAACTAGAGATACAGAGGTTGATCCTAACGCCATTTAGGGACTCAGTGATATTCATGGAAGACTCCCTAAGGGGGGATTGGGAACACTTGTTTCGTTGAAGAGTCACTAGGTTATCAGCACCCTGCCCCACAACCCCCCCCCCCCCTCTTTTTTTTTTTTTTTTTTTCTCCTCTCTCCTTGGCCGGGCCCCACAGCCGACAAGAACACAACCGCAGGCAAGATCTCTCATTGGCACTGATTTGGTTATGGTTAGTTAGAGTTAGTTAAAGTTTTATAGAAAAATGTTAAGAAAATGTTTAGGAGGAAATCGCACTGACAAGAAGTATCCCTCTTTTTTATGATCTATTCATGTCTATGTTGTAAGATCTTTAAGTAACAAAACAGATGACACGGTGGCTGTAATTGTATGCAATGTATATTTCTATTATCCTGTACATCAATGTATATGTGTGCGTTTTTCCTCCTTAATAAAAAAGATATTTAAAAAAAAAAATAGATGTATAACTTTAATAGTCTCAACATTATCTAAGGTTGGTGTCGGGCAGAAAGACATGCCTTTGGAAAGCACTTGTTTATGTTCTTTAGAAAGCAGTTTTTGAGATAGGTTTATTACTCCTGTTGATTCATTTTCATCTGTGAGAGGGACTTGGGGCTCTTTGATAAGGTTTCCAACTTTTTTTTGTTTGATTTGTTGTGTGGTTGACTTTTGTTTTGCCATTTTGGCTTTCCCCCTGCCTCTTCTAGTGTGTCTGATACTGAAGAGGCACTTGCCCCTAAAAAAATCCTCTCTTTTACTTTGTGTAATTCTTATGTGACGTTCAGGGTGGAGTGTTTCTGTTTTTGATTTGTGTGTTTCTAATTCTTCACCCTCTGTATCAGAGATATCACTTTGAAAAACACTCACTCTAGACTGCTTTGCTTTGGAATTAGGGTTAAAGCGCTTTTTCCATTTATAAACTTTATTGTCTGCATAATCTGTTTTTATCCCTGCTTAATTTCCCTTGTTTTGTTTGTTTAATTTCATTCTCATACTGGTCCAACTCTTTTTGGTACTGTTTATATGTTTGCTCAAAATCTTTAAGGATTTCAAATTCTGTTAATTGTGTATTTAATTCTTGAAATTTAATTCAAGTAAATCATATTCAGCTTTGTCGTGCTTTATGAGTATTTTCATTAATTTCTCTGAACACTCAGAGTGCTTCCTCTCATTCTTTGCTATGTTTTGAATTACGAAATTCAAAAGCTGAAAAAACATAAAATTATGCTTACCTGATCATTTTCTTTTCTTCAGATGGAAAGAGTCCACAGCTGCATTCATTACTTTTGAGAAATAAGAACTTGGCCACCAGGAGGAGGCAAAGACACCCCAGCCAAAGGCTTAAATACTCCTCCCACTTCCCTCATCCCCCAGTCATTCTGCCGAGGAACAAGAAACAGTAGAAGAAATACCAGGGTGAAAAGGTGCCAGAAGAAAATAACAGACGCCCCCCAGAAAAACCGGGCGGGGAGCTGTGGACTCTTTCCATCTGAAGAAAAGAAAGTTATCAGGTAAGCATAATTTATGTTTTCTTCATAAATGGAAAGAGTCCACAGTTGCATTCATTACTTTTGGGAAAACAATACCCAAGCTACAGAGGACACTGAATGCACAAACGGGAGGGTACAAAAGGCGGCCCATTCTGAGGGCACCAGGCCTGAAAAACCCTTACACAACAAAAAACCTGCTTCGTCCGAAGCCGAGGAAATTTGGAAAAGAAAAAAAAGCCCCCCAAGGACACTGACCTGCATATAGTCCACAAACCTTGCTAGAGACTGCAGAAAGAACACAACTGAGCCAGCACGCCTCCAGGAGACACCGCAGCTCAGAAAGCGTTCCTCAACAAAACACCCTGTACCAGAGAAGGGGATCAACAAACATAAACTCCCCAAAAGGGAAAGAGATGGGAGAATAAGCAAGGATTTCCCGAAACCCCCCAAAAAAGGGTATAACAATTTCCAAAAAAAGGAAAACACCAAGAACCAAGCCAAACTCAGAGACCGAAGCCAGATGCGAGATCAAGGGGAGGCAATGCCCAGACCCCAGATGTACAGAAACCACAAGGTTAAAACCAGGAATCCGACACAGAGACCGCACCCTAAAGAAGATTGAAGACAGAGTCCTCAAGGAACTCAAAATATGGAAGTCTTCAGAAACCAATATACGTGCAGCAAACCCAGAAGGCAAGTCCCTGGGTCAACACCAGACACTACAGTCATACCAGGATGACCTCAGTAGTAAAATACTTGCAGGCAAGTAAGAGCAGCAGAGGATAGGTCACAAACCCTACCACCAACTGCAGAACATCCACTAAGCATTGGACCCAGCTCAGGAGTAACCAAAAATCCATAAACCCTACTCCATCCTGAACATGGGGAAGCACAGAAACCTAAAAAAGGCTCACTGTACCACATGGGCCCAAGACGAACATAGAGTCTTGGTAAAAATCTGCCAACACTCCGATAAAATGCAAACGGTTGCGACTGATTTCAAACTGCAACCTTCCGCTTGCTTTGCAGCAAGTAACCCACAGGTCTCTACAGCTGGCTGTCAGGCCTGAAGGACAGGGGAACAGAAAACCCCAAACAACAGTCCCCAAAAAGAGGACGGAAAAAGATGGACTCAGCCACCCAACGGAACTCAGGTGCCAACCCAAGAACTCGAATATCAGGAAGTCCAAGAGAATCCATAGCAGAGGAACAGAGAAAATGCAATAGGGGCTCAAAAGCCCCAGCACGACACTCCATGACAGTCTCGAACATGGAGACATCATCACCCCAGAGGAAACAGAACCCCAGAGAAAGAAGGCTCTCCTCTAGAGGATAAAAAACTCCTGTTCCAACAACCTGCACACAGGACAGGACAACCAACCTCCAGAGAGAGGAAACCCCACCCCCATAAGGAGGACAAACGAACCCCCCAAAGGGGAGAGTACAGAAGGAATAGTGCACAAGCTCATAAGATATGAAGCCATAGGCTGAGGAAAAAATTCCAAATGAAATCATCTAGACGTCATAGATGAACATCGAGGAACTCCCCAAAAAGGAAATAGAGCACACCTCAGACAAAGGGCACAGAAATCCTAGCCAAGCCTTCTAGACTGAAGGTCATAGACTGTGTTCCCTGGAAAAACTGGATCGCACCGAACCAGCCACAGGATCGTAAGTCTTCCAGACATCCGGAAGATCCACAGCAAAAACTTTAGGCCTGAGTAAAAACTATAAGGCTGAGTCCCAGATCGTTCCAGGGAACCTCCCAAGGAAGATAACAGGACCAACCTGGAAAACGGAACAAGTCCCACTAGAGCCCACCAAGGTGATAAAACAACGCCCAGAAAAAACTTCAAGGACAAGGTCACCTGAAGAGTGAGCAAAACAAAGGCTAGTCTTCATAATCCCCTCCGGAGTATCAGAGGTCTATATCCAAGGAAAAAGAACGCAGAGCATCCTAAACCCCGGTATAAAAACCCTTGAGCGAAGCTTGGAAAAGGAGACAGCACAGCCTACCAGCCAAAGGGCTAGGAATGCGGAAATTGAGAGTCAAAAACGTGACCACGCCGGTCACAAGGTGAACTGTACAGTCCAGAAAAAGCGCGCCCGACCGTAAAGGCTGTGTCACTTCCAAAGGTTGTTATGTTCCACAAGCCATGAGCCTAATTAACACTATGCATAAGCAGGTCGATCACATAAACATGATTAAAAAACCCCTGTTCAATAACCCCCCTCAGGAGATATTACCCTTGATTCCAAGATATAAAAGGCGCCTCACTGAGGCCCTTATATTATAGTTTGTCCTGCAAGGTGGTAGCCTTTGTAATACAATACAATCATGACGAAAGTAAAAATGAAACAATGTTACTGGAATCTACGCCGTGGAACAGGAACACGGCCCTTCAAGTGTGACGGATAGTAGCATTGCCTCCGCCATGGACTTGAGAGAAGAAAGCAGGCAGCGGAGAGAAGTTCGACAACGCCGATTGCTTGAGGAGCTGTTAACATGAGTAGGGATGGTTTTGCAGAAAGACTCTCCTTGCATCTCCAGACTCTCATCCAAGCCGTCACTGAAAGACTGATAGGATAACTTAAAACTCCTGTCCCACGTCGAAGATTTCTACCCTCCATAAGAGACAAAATAAATTCTGACACTTCTCTGTCAACCTCCTGGGACAAAAGGCAAAGAATGACTGGGGGAAGTGGGAGGATTATTTAAGCCTTTGGCTGGGGTGTCTTTGCCTCCTCCTGGTGGCCAGGTTCTTATTTCCAAAAGTAATGAATGCAGCTGTGGACTCTTTCCATTTATGAAGAAAAGTTGTATTCTCAGCCCTCTAGGAATTAATTTGAGTTCAATATATTTTTAAAATCTCATTCAATCACTCATTCTGTGCGGTACCCAGCACTCTGAATCTTGTTTCATATGCATTTACACTTAGTTTAATTTACTTAAGTTTGCTTAAATCCACATTCATAGATATCATCATATAGTTTTTCAATATATTCACTTACATGACCAGCAGCATAAGCTGGTTTCTTAAATCACTTCTTTTCAACATATAAACCTACCTGGATTATACCTTTATTTAATCTCATATGGATTCTACCGTTTAGATAACGCTGTTTAGATAGCATCCCAAAAGGATGACAGCCACTTTTTGTTATGTGATTTCAGTAATATCCGTGACAAGATAATAAATTTAAATCTATTTTGAGACATGTACTCATAGAATTTAGGTAACACTAACAAAACTTATTGTGTTATTAGATCCCATTAAACAACTGTTTTGGGATACACATATATTACCAAAGAGTTATATTATTCAGGGTACACTGTATTCCTGTTCACTCCCAACCTATTTTTCTATTGGAATATATGAGTCACGTTATATGCTCTATATTAATACTACTTGAGGATCCTAAGTGTGGTTTTAAATAAATTGCTATTTTATGTGTTAACTAATTAAAAGTTAAGTTTTATTATTTTTCCACAAGCTCAATCCAATATTTTGGCTGTTTAATTAGTATCTGCTATTTAAAATGCAATTTACTCTCAAACCCAGAGTGCTATAAGTGTATTCTTTTTTAGAGTAGGTCTCTCCCTACTCCTCCATGCGCTAACCTAAAGTTATTAACCCCTAATCTGCCGCTTTCGACATCGCCGACACTAATAAGCTATTAACCCCTAATCCGCCACTATAATAAAGCTATTACCCCCTAATCTGCCGCTCCCCGACATCGCTGCCACTATATTAAAGCTATTAACCTCTAATCCGCCGCTCCCCGACATCGCTGACACTATAATAAAGCTATTAACCTCTAAACCGCCGCTTCCCAACATTGCTGCCACTAAATAACCCTATTAACCCCTAAACCTAACACCCCCCTTACTTTAAATTAAAATTACAATATAACTATCTTAAAATAAAAAAACTTAACTGTGTAAACTATAAATTAACCTAGCATAACTATTCTAATAAAACAAAAAAAAACTACCAATTAAAAAATCTAAATTACAAATTTTTAAAAAACCGAATACTACGAAAAAAATTAAAAAAACTAAAATTACAAAAAATAATAAACACTAAATTGAGAAAAATAAAAAACACTAAGCTTACAAAAAAATTTGAATCTAAAATTAAAAAAAATAAACATTAAGCTTACAAAAATATGCGAAATTATTAAAAATAAAAACAATTACACCTAATCTAATAGCCCTATAAAAATAAAAAGACCCCCCAAAATAAAAACACCCCCTAGCCTACAATAAACTACTAATAGCCTTAAAAGGGCCTTTTGTAGGGCATTGCCCTAAGTTAAACAGCTCTTTTACCTATATAAAAAAATACAAAGTCCCCACCAACAGTAAAACCCACCACCCAACCAACCCCCCCCCCAAAAAAAAAAACAAAAAAACTTCTTAAAAGGGCATTTAGCTCTTTTTCATTGCCCTTAAAAAAGCCCAAAGCCCTAATCTAAAAAAATGGGGAAAAAAAAAAACACTAACACTAACCCCAGAATATCTACTCACATTTCCTGAAGTCCGGACATCCATCTCCATTCAGGCGGCGAGAAGTCTTCATCCAGACGGCGATATCTTCATTCATCCCAGGGGCGTCTTCTATCTTCATCCCGGGGGCACGGAGCGGAGCCATTCTGTAAGCCGAAGACATCCTGCGTGGAGCGTCCTCTTTATACGGTCACCGCCGTACACTGAAGTTGAATGCAAGCTAGCGGATTCAAAATGGCGTACCTTGCATTCCTATTGGCTGATTTTATTCTTCAAATTCAAATCCGTCAATAGAATGAGAGCTTCTGAAAGCCTATTGGCTGTTCAAAACAGTCAATAGAATTTCAGTAGCTCTCATCCTATTGGCTGTTTTGAACAGCCAATAGGATTTCAGAATCTCTCATCCTATTGGCTGATTTGAATTTGAAGAATCAAATTAGCCAATAGTAATGCAAGGTACGCCATTTTGAATCGGCTACCTTGCATTCAACTTCAGTGTACGGCAGTGATTGTATGAAGAGGACGCTCCTTGCAGGATGTCTTCTGCTTCCAGGATGGCTCCACTCCGTGCCACCGGGATGAAGATAGAAGACGCCCCCGGGATGGATGAAGATATTGCCGTCTGGATGAAGATGGATGTCCGGAACTTCAGGAACTGTGAGTAGATATTCTGGGGTTAGTGTTAGGTTTTTTGTTTTTTAAAAAACAGAATTTATGTTTACCTGATAAATTTCTTTCTCCAACGGTGTGTCCGGTCCACGGCGTCATCCTTACTTGTGGGATATTCTCTTCCCCAACAGGAAATGGCAAAGAGCCCAGCAAAGCTGGTCACATGATCCCTCCTAGGCTCCGCCTACCCCAGTCATTCGACCGACGTTAAGGAGGAATATTTGCATAGGAGAAACCATATGGTACCGTGGTGACTGTAGTTAAAGAAAATAAAATATCAGACCTGATTAAAAAAACCAGGGCGGGCCGTGGACCGGACACACCGTTGGAGAAAGAAATTTATCAGGTAAACATAAATTCTGTTTTCTCCAACATAGGTGTGTCCGGTCCACGGCGTCATCCTTACTTGTGGGAACCAATACCAAAGCTTTAGGACACGGATGAAGGGAGGGAGCAAATCAGGTCACCTAAATGGAAGGCACCACGGCTTGCAAAACCTTTCTCCCAAAAATAGCCTCAGAAGAAGCAAAAGTATCAAACTTGTAAAATTTGGTAAAAGTGTGCAGTGAAGACCAAGTCGCTGCCCTACATATCTGATCAACAGAAGCCTCGTTCTTGAAGGCCCATGTGGAAGCCACAGCCCTAGTGGAATGAGCTGTGATTCTTTCGGGAGGCTGCCGTCCGGCAGTCTCGTAAGCCAATCTGATGATGCTTTTAATCCAAAAAGAGAGAGAGGTAGAAGTTGCTTTTTGACCTCTCCTTTTACCTGAATAAACAACAAACAAGGAAGATGTTTGTCTAAAATCCTTTGTAGCATCTAAATAGAATTTTAGAGCGCGAACAACATCCAAATTGTGCAACAAACGTTCCTTCTTTGAAACTGGTTTTGGACACAGAGAAGGTACGATAATCTCCTGGTTAATGTTTTTGTTAGAAACAACTTTTGGAAGAAAACCAGGTTTAGTACGTAAAACCACCTTATCTGCATGGAACACCAGATAAGGAGGAGAACACTGCAGAGCAGATAATTCTGAGACTCTTCTAGCAGAAGAAATCGCAACTAAAAACAAAACTTTCCAAGATAATAACTTAATATCAACGGAATGTAAGGGTTCAAATGGAACCCCCTGAAGAACTGAAAGAACTAAATTGAGACTCCAAGGAGGAGTCAAAGGTTTGTAAACAGGCTTGATTCTAACCAGAGCCTGAACAAAGGCTTGAACATCTGGCACAGCTGCCAGCTTTTTGTGAAGTAATACCGACAAGGCAGAAATCTGTCCCTTCAGGGAACTTGCAGATAATCCTTTTTCCAATCCTTCTTGAAGGAAGGATAGAATCCTAGGAATCTTAACCTTGTCCCAAGGGAATCCTTTAGATTCACACCAACAGATATATTTTTTCCAAATTTTGTGGTAAATCTTTCTAGTCACAGGCTTTCTGGCCTGAACAAGAGTATCGATAACAGAATCTGAGAATCCTCGCTTCGATAAAATCAAGCGTTCAATCTCCAAGCAGTCAGCTGGAGTGAAACCAGATTCGGATGTTCGAACGGACCCTGAACAAGAAGGTCTCGTCTCAAAGGTAGCTTCCAAGGTGGAGCCGATGACATATTCACCAGATCTGCATACCAAGTCCTGCGTGGCCACGCAGGAGCTATCAAGATCACCGATGCCCTCTCCTGCTTGATCCTGGCTATCAGCCTGGGGATGAGAGGAAATGGCGGGAACACATAAGCTAGTTTGAAGGTCCAAGGTGCTACTAGTGCATCCACTAGAGCCGCCTTGGGATCCCTGGATCTGGCCCCGTAGCAAGGAACTTTGAAGTTCTGACGAGAGGCCATCAGATCCATGTCTGGAATGCCCCACAGGTGAGTGACTTGGGCAAAGATTTCCGGATGGAGTTCCCACTCCCCCGGATGCAATGTCTGCCGACTCAGAAAATCCGCTTCCCAATTTTCCACTCCTGGGATGTGGATAGCAGACAGGTGGCAGGAGTGAGACTCCGCCCAAAGAATAATTTTGGTTACTTCTTCCATCGCTAGGGAACTCCTTGTTCCCCCCTGATGGTTGATGTACGCAACAGTCGTCATGTTGTCTGATTGAAACCGTATGAACCTGGTCCTCGCAAGCTGGGGCCAGGCCTGGAGAGCATTGAATATCGCTCTCAGTTCCAGAATATTTATCGGTAGAAGAGATTCTTCCCGAGACCAAAGACCCTGAGCTTTCAGGGATCCCCAGACCGCGCCCCAGCCTATCAGACTGGCGTCGGTCGTGACAATGACCCACTCTGGTCTGTGGAACATCATCCCTTGAGACAGATTGTCCAGGGACAGCCACCAACGGAGTGAGTCTCTGGTCTTCTGATTTACTTGTATCTTCGGAGACAAGTCTGTATAGTCCCCATTCCACTGACTGAGCATGCACAGTTGTAATGGTCTTAGATGAATGCGCGCAAAAGGAACTATGTCCATCGCCGCCACCATCAACCCGATCACTTCCATGCACTGAGCTATGGAAGGAAGAGGAACGGAATGAAGTATCCGACAAGAGACCAGAAGCTTTGTTTTTCTGGCCTCTGTTAGAAAGATCCTCATTTCTAAGGAGTCTATAATTGTTCCCAAGAAGGGAACCCTTGTTGACGGGGATAGAGAACTCTTTTCCACGTTCACTTTCCAGCCGTGAGATCTGAGAAAGGCCAGGACAATGTCCGTGTGAGCCTTTGCTTGAGGAAGGGACGACGCTTGAATCAGAATGTCGTCCAGGTAAGGTACTACTGCAATGCCCCTTGGTCTTAGCACCGCTAGAAGGGACCCTAGTACCTTTGTGAAAATCCTTGGAGCAGTGGCTAATCCGAAAGGAAGCGCCACGAACTGGTAATGTTTGTCCAGGAATGCAAACCTTAGGAACCGATGATGTTCCTTGTGGATAGGAATATGTAGATACGCATCCTTTAAATCCACCGTGGTCATGAATTGACCTTCCTGGATGGAAGGAAGGATAGTTCGAATGGTTTCCATCTTGAACGATGGGACCTTGAGAAATTTGTTTAAGATCTTGAGATCTAGGATTGGTCTGAACGTTCCCTCTTTTTTGGGAACTATGAACAGATTGGAGTAGAACCCCATCCCCTGTTCTCTTAATGGAACAGGATGAATCACTCCCATTTTTAACAGGTCTTCTACACAATGTAAGAACGCCTGTCTTTTTATGTGGTCTGAAGACAACTGCGACCTGTGGAACCTCCCCCTTGGGGGAAGTCCCTTGAATTCCAGAAGATAACCCTGGGAGACTATTTCTAGCGCCCAAGGATCCAGAACATCTCTTGCCCAAGCCTGAGCGAAGAGAGAGAGTCTGCCCCCCACCAGATCCGGTCCCGGATCGGGGGCCAATATTTCATGCTGTCTTGGTAGCAGTGGCAGGTTTCTTGGCCTGCTTTCCCTTGTTCCAGCCTTGCATTGGTCTCCAAGCTGGCTTGGCCTGAGAAGTATTACCCTCTTGCTTAGAGGACGTAGCACCTTGGGCTGGTCCGTTTTTACGAAAGGGACGAAAATTAGGTCTATATTTTTTGCCTTGAAAGGCCGATCCTGAGGAAGGGCGTGGCCCTTACCCCCAGTGATATCAGAGATAATCTCTTTCAAGTCAGGACCAAACAACGTTTTCCCCTTGAAAGGAATGTTTAGTAGCTTGTTCTTGGAAGACGCATCAGCCGACCAAGATTTCAACCAAAGCGCTCTGCGCGCCACAATAGCAAACCCAGAGTTCTTAGCCGCTAACTTAGCCAATTGCAAAGAGGCGTCTAGAGTGAAAGAATTAGCCAATTTGAGAGCATTGATTCTGTCCATAATCTCCTCATAAGGAGGAGAGTCACTATCGAGCACCTTAAGCAGTTCATCAAACCAGAAATATGCGGCAGTAGTGACAGGGACAATGCATGAAATGGGTTGTAGAAGGTAACCCTGCTGAACAAACATCTTTTTAAGCAAACCTTCTAATTTTTTATCCATAGGATCTTTGAAAGCACAACTATCCTCTATGGGAATAGTGGTGCGTTTGTTTAAAGTAGAAACCGCTCCCTCGACCTTGGGGACTGACTGCCATAAGTCCTTTCTGGGGTCGACCATAGGAAACAATTTTTTAAATATGGGGGGAGGGACGAAAGGAATACCGGGCCTTTCCCATTCTTTATTAACAATGTCCGCCACCCGCTTGGGTATAGGAAAAGCTTCTGGGAGCCCCGGCACCTCTAGGAACTTGTCCATTTTACATAGTTTCTCTGGGATGACTAAATTTTCACAATCATCCAGAGTGGATAATACCTCCTTAAGCAAAATGCGGAGATGTTCCAATTTAAATTTAAATGTAATCACATCAGATTCAGCCTGCTGAGAAATGTTCCCTAAATCAGTAATTTCTCCCTCAGACAAAACCTCCCTGGCCCCCTCAGATTGGGTTAGGGGCCCTTCAGAGATATTAATATCAGCGTCGTCATGCTCTTCAGTAACTAAAACAGAGCAGCCACGCTTACGCTGACAAGGGTTCATTTTGGCTAAAATGTTTTTGACAGAATTATCCATTACAGCCGTTAATTGTTGCATAGTAAGGAGTATTGGCGCGCTAGATGTACTAGGGGCCTCCTGAGTGGGCAAGACTCGTGTAGACGAAGGAGGGAATGATGCAGTACCATGCTTACTCCCCTCACTTGAGGAATCATCTTGGGCATCATTGTCATTATCACATAAATCACATTTATTTAAATGAATAGGAATTCTGGCTTCCCCACATTCAGAACACAGTCTATCTGGTAGTTCAGACATGTTAAACAGGCATAAACTTGAACAGAAAGTACAAAAAACGTTTTAAAATAAAACCGTTACTGTCACTTTAAATTTTAAACTGAACACACTTTATTACTGCAATTGCGAAAAAACATGAAGGAATTGTTCAAAATTCACCAAATTTTCACCACAGCGTCTTAAAGCTTTGAAAATATTGCACACCAATTTTGGAAGCTTTAACCCTTAAAATAACGGAACCGGAGCCGTTTTAAGCTTTAAACCCCTTTACAGTCCCTGGTATCTGCTTTGCTGAGACCCAACCAAACCCAAAGGGGAATACGATACCAAATGACGCCTTCAGAAGTCTTTTATAAGTATCAGAGCTCCTCTCACATGCGACTGCATGCCATGCCTCTCAAAAACAAGTGCGCAACACCGGCGCGAAAATGAGACTCTGCCTATGCTTTGGGAAAGCCCCTAAAGAATAAGGTGTCTAAAACAGTGCCTGCCGATATTATTATATCAAAATACCCATATAAAATGATTCCTCAAGGCTAAATATGTGTTAATAATCAATCGATTTAGCCCAGAAAAAGTCTACAGTTTAAATAAGCCCTTGTGAAGCCCTTATTTACAATCGTAATAAACATGGCTTACCGGATCCCATAGGGAAAATGACAGCTTCCAGCATTACATCGTCTTGTTAGAATGTGTCATACCTCAAGCAGTAAGAGACTGCACACTGTTCCCCCAACTGAAGTTAATTGCTCTCAACAGTCCTGTGTGGAACAGCCATGGATTTTAGTTACGGTTGCTAAAATCATTTTCCTCATACAAACAGAATTCTTCATCTCTTTTCTGTTTCTGAGTAAATAGTACGTACCAGCACTATTTGAAAATAACAAACTCTTGATTGAATAATGAAAAACTACAGTTAAACACTAAAAAACTCTAAGCCATCTCCGTGGAGATGTTGCCTGTACAACGGCAAAGAGAATGACTGGGGTAGGCGGAGCCTAGGAGGGATCATGTGACCAGCTTTGCTGGGCTCTTTGCCATTTCCTGTTGGGGAAGAGAATATCCCACAAGTAAGGATGACGCCGTGGACCGGACACACCTATGTTGGAGAAATGTGGGTGTTTTTTTTTTTTTTTTAACATTAGGGCTTTGGGCTTTTTTAAAAGAGCTGAATGCTCTTTTAAGGGCAATGAAAAAGAGCTGAATGCTCTTTTAAGGGCAATGAAAAAGAGCTGAATGCCATTTTAAGGGCAATGCCCATACAAATGCCCCTTTAGGGGCAATGGGTAGCTTAGTTTTTTTTTTAGAGTTTGTTTTTTTTTATTTTGGGGGGTTGGTTAGGTGGTGGGGGTTACTTTTGGGAGACTTTGTATTTTTTTTTTACAGGTAAAAGAGCTGTTTAACTTAGGGCAATGCCCTACAAAATACCCTTTTAAGGGCTATTGGTAGTTTATTTTAGTCTAGGGGGTGTTTTTATTTGGGGGGGGCTTTTTATAGGGCTATTAGATTAGGTGTAATTGTTTTTATTTCTGATAATTTCGTTTATTATTTTTGTAAGCTTAATGTTTATTTTTATTTGTAATTTTAGTTTTTTTCTTTTTTTCATAGTGTTAGGTTTTTTTAAAATTTGTAATTTAGATTTTTTAATTAGTAGAATTTTTTTATTTTATTAGAATAGTTATGTTAGGTTAATTTATAGTTTAATATTAGGTTTATTTTTATTTGACAGGTAAGTTTTTATTTATTTTAAGATAGTTATATTGTAACTTTCAATTTAAAGTTAGGAGGTGTTAGGTTTAGGGGTTAATAGTTAAATTTAGTGTTTTGTGATGTGGGGTTAATAGGTTTATTTAGTGGTGGCGATGTGGGAGGCCGGCGGTTTAAGGGTTAATAGGTTTATTTAGTGGGAGGCCGGATGTTTAGAGGTGCGGCTATGTGGGAGGCCGGATGTTTAGGGGTTAATAACTTTATTATAGTGGCGGCGATGTGGGAGGCCGGAGGTTTAGGGGTTAATAACTTTATCATAGTGGCAGCGATGTTGGGGAGTGGCAGATTAGGGGTTAATAGCTTTATTATAGTGGCGGCGATGTTGGGGAGCGGCTGTTTAGGGGTTAATAGGTTGCAATTTTAGTTTTTTCTTTTTTTCATAGTGTTAGGTTTTTTTAAATTTGTAATTTAGATTTTTTAATTGGTAGAATTTTTTTATTTTATTACAATAGGTTAATTTCTAGTTTAATATTAGGTTTAATATTAGAGTTATTTTTATTTGACAGGTAAGTTTTTATTTATTTTAAGATAGTTATATTGTAACTTTTAATTTAAAGTTAGGGGGTATTAGGTTTAGGGGTTAATAGTTAAATTTAGTGTTTTGCTATGTGGGGGGCCGGCGGTTTAGGGGTTAATAGGTTTATTATAGTGGCTGCGATGTGGGAGGCCGGAGGTTTAGGGGTTAATAACTTTATTATAGTGGCGACGATGTTGGGGAGCGGCTGTTTAGGGGTTAATAGGTTTATATAGTGTCGGCGATGTAGGGGGGCAGTGGATTAGGAGTTATTAGGTTTATTTAATAGTCGCGATGTGGGTGGGTGGCAGATTAGGGGTTAATAGGTTTAATATAGTGTTTGCGATGCGGGAGGGCAGCGGTTTAGGGGTTAATAGATAGTTTATGGGTGTTAGTGTACTTTGTAACAGTTTAGTTATGAGTTATGTGAAACATTTTTGTTGCACAAAACTCATAACTACTGCTCTCAGATGGCGGTATGGATTGTGTCGGTATAGGCTGTAATGCAAGCATTTTAGCCTCAAAGCACAACCTGTAATACCGGCGATATTAAAATCCCATGCAAAAAACGTCATTTTTTTTAGTGCGGAATGGACGTTGCATTACAGGCTAAAATGCTTTTGGTATAGCAATACCGACACGACTCGTATTATGCGTTACTGACCATTACGCTGGAATTGCCATTTTTTCAGCGTTAAAAGCCATAACGCAAAACTCGTAATCTACCAGATAGGGAATAAAAGAGCACAGATTTTATTACAAGACCAGAGACTCCTATTTTGCATATCTTTCTTTATACTACTATATATTTCATATTGTGTATATATTTGTTATATGTTTCCCTTTTTCTATTTAATATTATCTCCTGTTCGTTTTATTCTTCCTTTTTAATGTGCCCTTTTATTTCTTATTTTAATAAAAAAAAAATCTCTCTTTTAATTTTACATTTATTTATTTATTCCTTGCTACAGCTTCTACCGCCACTCTACCCGTTTAAATATTTACAATACCTTCAAATATTTTCAGCCCTTCAAATATTTACTACCTTTCTCCTTGCCTTTCCCCTTGCTCGTTTTTGCTATTTCGCACTTGTCTCCCTCTCAAGCGGCCACCCGACATTTTGTGACGTCATCTTCTTCTTCTTCTTCCCGCCTCCTTTTTCCCGCCCTCTGACGTTGCTTCATTTCTTTGCCGACGGCTGTTCCTCTCATCTGCTCCATAATTGTTTTTAAAAATTGTATAATTTACGCTCAGAATCCACTCAGAATGGAGTAAGATTGCTGTTTATTTTCTCTTGCAGACTTTATATGTAAAACCCAAACAACGAGAAAAAGGGTGTACTAAGGCACTACTATTGTGTTAATACAGGAATTTTATTAACTCAGAATAAACCAGCTTAATATTATGGCTGGGTTATATAATAACGAGAAAAGTGGGGTGCTATGTACTTTTATTTTGAACTTGGGGCAAGTCAGTATTAAACTAACAAAAATTGTACATCTGATCAGCACTCACATTCCTGTGAAAGAAATAGGATGGATATTGACTTGGATGAGACTCCTCGGCGGAGTTCAAAGCTAGATTATTAAAATTTAACTTTTATTAGACATTATTAAAATATATTTCAAACACACAAAGACAAAAACTTTTAAAATTATCGTCTGCTGTGAAGATTATTTCCTTTATCGAGTAAATCCTCAATAGGAATAGATAAGTAACAAGTTAATTGTGGGCTTCAATGATAGACCTCTTTATAACATAGTAATTCAGGAATCTATTATTAAATACTTATTCCTAGGATGTGCTACGGCTTCTACCGCCACTCTACGCGTTTAAATATTTACAATCCCTTCAAATATTTTCAGCCCTTCAAATATTTACTACCTTTCCCCTTGCTCGTTTTTGCTATTTCGCACTTGTCTCCCTCTCAAGCGGCCGCCGACATTTTGTGACGTCATCTTCTTCTTCACTAGTTCTTCCCGCCTCCTTTTTCCCGCCCTCTGACGTTGCTTCATTTCTTTGCCGACGGCTGTTCCTCTCATCTGCTCCATAATTGTTTTAAAAAATTGTATAATTTACGCTCAGAATCCACTAGGTGGAGTAAGATTGCTGTTTATTTTCTCTTGCAGACTTTATATGTAAAACCGTCTGAGAGAAAAATTTGTGTATTTTTTGCCTTACAATTTCTTATTTCTGTGGGCTATATTAATAATATACTCATATATATTTACATTTAAAATAATAAAATTCACAAATGTATTATAAGGATTTTGTTTACCACATTTAAATTAATTAATTGTTTAATATGTCTCCAATATCAGCAACAATTTCAACAGCACTTCCAAAGATCTTTCCCAAGATCCCTCTACTTCACAGTTCTTCCCGTCTCGCACCAGACCATGGTTTCAAAGGGGTCAACGTTCCAGAGCAAGATCTCGCCCCCCTACAAGTAAGTTTTCCTTTTCCTTCTTCCCTTCCTTCTTTCCCAGAAAATCTTGGTGGCAGACTCGCCCTTTTTGTTCAAAATTGGAGTCTAATAACATCAGATCCTTGGATTCTTCAAAAAGTTCGAGGTGTTTTGATAGAATTTTCTTCCCCTCCCGTCCAAATATTAAGACCTTGTCCCATTCAATTTTCAAAAGAAGATCAAATTCTGGTTCAATCAGAAATTTCAACTCTTTTCCAAAAACAAGCCATCCAAATCACCAATGTTTCTCAGGATCTCTTTTTCAGCAATCTTTTCCTTGTAAAAAAGAAAAACGGTCAATTTCGCCCTGTTATAAATTTAAGAGAACTAAACGCTTTTGTTTCCTATCATCATTTCAAGATGGAGGGAATTAATCTGTTAAGAGATTGCCTGAGAGAAAACGATTGGTTAATTCGTTTAGATCTGACAGATGCTTATTTGACCGTTCCTATTGCTCGGAACATCGAAAATTTTTGACTTTTCGTTGGAAAGACCAATTGTGGAGTTTTACTTGTCTTCCTTTTTGTCTTTCTTCAGCTCCTTGGATTTTTACAAAATTATTAAAACCAGTTATGGTCTGGTTAAGACTCAGAGGAGTCTGTCTAATTATTTATTTGGACGATATTCTGATTATGAACCAGAATTTCATCTCTCTTCAAAACAATTATCCCTTACCATTCATCTTCTGGAGAATCTAGGTTTTATAATAAACAAGCAGAAATCTGTCCTGACCCCTACTCATTCTCTGATCTTTCTAGGTTTCACCATAGATACATTCAAAGCCATTCTCAGTCTTCCTCCAGACAAGATAAAAAATATCAAGAAAGAAATATCTCGTACTCTCAAATCTCAATTCACTCCTATCAGGAATATAGCCAGAATAGTGGGGTTACTTTCATCCTCTATTCAGGCTATATTTCCTGCTCCTCTTCACTATCGGGAATTATAACGTCTCAAAATCTGACATTTACAGAAAGGATTTTCTTATTCTCAATTAATCCAACTCTCTCCAGAGGCCAAGGAGGAACTTTCCTGGTGGCTTTCTCATACGGAGGCTTGGAACGGGAGAGCTATTTTGGGCAATTCTCCAGTTCTTGTTATCGAATCAGACGCCAGCAGGTCCGGCTGGGGTGCTCGTTGTGGCCCTTCCATCACAGGAGGAAAATGGTCTCTGAAGGAGAAACGGTTCCATATAAATTGTTTAGAACTTTTAGTAGGTTCTTTCACTGTCAAGAGTTTTGTGAAGAACTCTTCTCCAGTTACCATTTTGCTTTGCATGGACAATATCTCTGCAGTTTGTTATCTGAACCGTTTGGGAGATACGAAATCCAGAGATCTTTCCAATATTACCAAAGAATTTATTCATCTGTGTTTAGACTGGAATATTTCTGTGAAGCAGAATACATTCCAGGTCTTTCAAACACAGCTGCAGATTGGGGTTCCCGTTTTCTGATGGATTACAGCAATTGGAGACTCGACAGAGATGTTTTTCTTTCTCTGTCTCACCTCAGAGGTCCCTTCACTCTCGACCTTTTTGCATCTTGTCTAAATTTCCAAACTCTCCCTTACTACAGTTGGAGACCAGATCCAGAAGTAGCAGCAATCGATGTCTTTCTCCAACTCTTCAAGGAGCCTATGCTTTCCCTCCATTCTCGATGATTTCGAGAACAATTGCTGTGGTTCGCAGAGACAACATTTCTCTTCTTCTAGTAACCCCCCTTTGGCCAACTCAACCTTGGTACCCTGCTCTTCTGGAAATATCATTAAAACTTCCTATTCTTCTCCCTCATCTTCCTCACTTGTTATACAATCCAGAAGGAGATTTTCACGATCTCATTCTTCAAGATTCACTCCGTCTCATTGCTTGGTCAATTTCGGGGATTCTTCTCCTCTCGAAGGACTTTCTGAAGGAGCTAAGTCTCTCATGCAAGAATCTTGGGCCCCAGGCACCCGAAAATCCTATTTTTATGCATGGACAAAGTGGTCTAGCTGCAGCTTGGCTAGGAACTTGGATCCCCTTTCAGCTGATATAAGCCATATTATTAATTACTTAACGTCTCTTTTTGAATCAGGTTTGGCTTACAGATCTATCAATTTATATCGATCTGCTATTTCAGCTAAACATGTTTTATTAAACAATTTTCCTATAGGTCAACATCCCCTTATTTGTAGACTTTTAAAAGCCATTAGACTCCTACTCCTAAATATAATTTTTTTCTGGGACGTAGATAAGATTTTTTCCCTTTTATAATCATGGCCTTCTAATAACCTTCTTTCCCTAAAACAACTTTCAGCCAAATAGCTACCTTACTATGTCTTAATTCTTTTCGAAGAGTTTCTGACGTTGGTGATTTAGATTTGAGTTCTAAGCTTTTCTCTCTTGAAGGTGTCACCTTTTTCTTATCCCGTAGAACTAAAACTTTTTCTTCTTCTATTTTCTACCCCTACTTACCTTCTGAACCTTCCCTTTGTGTGGTTAAATGTCTTTAAGAGTATGAATCTAAAACCTCTCTTTCAGATCACCATCTTCTAATCAACTCTTTATCTCTTTTATTCCTCCTCATTCTCCTGTCACTAATACTTCTATTTCCCACTGGGTGAAATGGGTTATGAAAGAAGCTGGTATTGATATTTCAATTTTTTCCGCTCATTCTGTTAGAGGATCCGCTGCTTCTAAAGCTTTTCTTAAAGCGGCCCCTTTACAACAAATTCTAATTTCTGAAGATTGAAAATAGAGTCTGAAGACCAAACAGTTTTATTTCAAGCCCATTCATCATCCAGCTAATAATTTATTTAGTTAAAAAAATTGCTTTAAACTAGAAAAATAGGAGTCTCTGGTCTTGTAATAAAATTCTGATTATCCTAACTTGTGAAGGTATAATCTAGATTTTATTAAAGACACAGAGACAAGTATTTTCCCACCCTCTGTATTTGTACCCTCCCTTATTTTCTCATTATTAACAATTTGTTTGGTTTCAGTTGCCAACTAATCATGAAGACTTACTGAAAAGTGGTTTCATCCCTCTCCATTCTTCACTACAATCAACCCCTTTCAGTCCTCGGAATTACTTCTCCCGGTTCAGAGAATTCTGTTTGCCCTCTCCATCTCTGCGTTATGGAATTAAAAGAAGTTTTTTCATTTCCGGCTGGATTTTGATGCTTCTGTTGGTTTTTGTTGGAACTTTCTTTTGTTATTATTAATTTCTGTATTTTCAGTGTCAAACAAGTAAGCAGAAGTTGGGGAACATATTGGACAGTTTATGGAAGCTATGACTCATCCTATTGGTCAATTTTTCTGTGTTCTCAAAAATACCCATTTCATTGGCTACTTATGTTTACTATGTTTATCTTTATTGTTTTAATGTTTGATTCATTCACTTCTGTATCATTACTTTAAAATGCTGCATTGAGTAGTATAAAGAAAGATATACAAAATACTCGTCTCTGTGTCTTTAATAAAATATAGATTATACCTTCACATGTTAAAATAATCGGAATTACGCTGCGCTGAAGAGTCCCTAAAGTAATTTAAACACAGTAATAGAAAACACATTTATCCTTTTCAACTGTGTTAGATCCTCTACCAAATAATCAATAACCCCTCAAGAGCCCGCTCATATACAGCCTCTAAAAATTTAAAGGAGATTTTTACTCCCAATATAAAGTATTACCCTGCTTTTGCTGCCCAAAAAATATATCCCCAATAGAGATAAATATGAGTCCACCTGTCTTCACTGAAATTTAAACGAGGAATTTTAACCCCAAAGTGCTATATCCTTCTTACCTAGAAGGGAAAAAAGGAAATTTATGCTTACCTGATAAATTGATTTCTTTTATGATACGACGTGTCCACGGATTCATCCTTTACTTGTGGGATATTATCCTCCTGCTAACAGGAAGTGGCAAAGAGCACCACAGCAGAGCTGTCTATATAGCTCCTCCCTTGACTCCACCCCCCAGTCATTCGACCAAAGGTATAGGAAGAAAAAGGAGAAACTAAAAGGTGCAGAGGTGACTGAAGTTTTAAACCAAAAAATATAATCTGTCTTAAATTGACAGGGCGGGCCGTGGACTCGTCATATCATAGAAGAAATCAATTTATTAGGTAAGCATAAATTTCCTTTTCTTCTATAAGATACGACGAGTCCACGGATTCATCCTTTACTTGTGGGATACAATACCAAAGCTACAGGACACGGATGAACGGGAGGGACAAGACAGATACCTAGACGGAAGGCACCACTGCTTGAAGAACTTTTCTCCCAAAAATAACCTCAGAAGAAGCAAAAGTATCAAATTTGTAAAATTTGGAAAAGGTATGAAGGGAAGACCAAGTCGCAGCCTTACAAATCTGTTCAACAACAACAAACAGAGAAGATGTTTGACGGAAATCCTTGGTCGCTTGCAAGTAAAACTTCAAGGCACGAACCACGTCCAAATTATGTAATACGCAAAACCACCTTATCAGAATGGAATATGAGATAAGGCGAGTCGCATTGTAACGCAGATAGCTCAGAAACTCTTCGAGCAGAAGAGATAGCTACTAAAAACAGAACTTTCCAAGATAGAAGTTTAATATCTATGGAATGCATGGGTTCAAACTGAACCCCTTGAAGAACATTTAGAACTAAATTCAAACTCCATGGCGGAGCAACAGGTTTAAACAAAGGCTTAATTCTAATCAAAACCTGACAAAACGGATGAACGTCTGGGACATCTGCCAGACGCTTGTGTAGTAAGATTGACAAAGCAGAAATCTGTCCCTTTAAGGAACTAGCTGATAACCCCTTCTCCAATCCTTCTTGGAGAAAGGACAAAATCCTAGGAATCCTGATCTTACTCCATGAGTAGTCTTTGGATTCGCACCAATAAAGATATTTACGCCATATCTTATGATAAATTCTCCTAGTGACAGGCTTTCGAGCCTGAATCAAGGTATCAATGACCGACTCAGAGATAAAATCAAGCGTTCAATCTCCAGGCAGTCAGCCGCAGAGAAACTAGATTTGGATGTTGGAACGGACCCTGAATGAGAAGGTCCTGTCTCAGTGGCAGTTTCCAAGGTGGCAGAGATGACATTTTCACCAGATCTGCATACCAAGTCCTGCGTGGCCACGCAGGCGCTATCAAGATTACCGAAGCCCTCTCCTGTTTGATTCTGGCAATCAGACGAGGAAGGAGAGGAAAAGGTGGAAACACATAAGCCAGGTTGAACGACCACGGTACTGCTAGAGCATCTATCAGTACTGCTTGAGGATCCCTTGATCTGGACCCGTAACAAGGAAGTTTGGCATTCTGAAGAGATGCCATCAGATCCAATTCTGGTGTGCCCCATTGATGAATCAATTGTGCAAACACCTCCGGATGGAGCTCCCACTCCCCCAGATGTGAAAAGTCTGACGACTTAGAAAATCCGTTTCCCAGTTCTCCACTCCTGGGATATAGATTGCTGATAGATGGCAAGAGTGAGTCTCTGCCCATCAAATTATTTTGGAAACCTCTATCATCACTAGAGAACTCTTTGTTCCCCCTTGATGATTGATATATGCTACAGTCGTGATATTGTCCGACTGGAATCTTATGAATTTGGCGGAAGCCAGCTGAGGCCACGCCTGAAGCGTGTTGAATATTGCTCTCAGTTCTAGAATATTTATTGGAAGTAGGGCCTCGTCCTGAGTCAACACACCATGAGCATTCAGGGAATTCTAGACTGCACCCCAGCCCAAGAGGCTGGCGTCCGTCGTCACTATGACCCATGCTGGCCTGCGAAAACACATTCCCTGGGACAGATGATCCTGTGACAACCACCAAAGAAGAGAGTCTATGGTCTCTTGATCCAGATTTAACTGAGGAGATAAATTTGCATAATCCCCATTCCACTGTCTGAGCATGCACAGTTGCAGTGGTCTGAGATGCAAGCGAGCAAACGGAACTATGTCCATTGCCGCTACCATTAGTCCGAATACCTCCATACACTGAGCCACTGACCGCCGAGGAATGGAATGAAGTGCTCGGCAAGTGGTTAAGATCTTTGATTTTCTGACCTCCGTCAGAAAAATTTTCATGTCTACCAAGTCTATCAGAGTTCCTAGGAATGGAACTCTTGTTAGAGGAACAAGTGAACTCTTTTTTATGTTCACCTTCCAACCGTGAGATCTTAGAAAAGCCAACACGATGTTAGTGTGAGATTTGGCTAGATGGTAAGTTGACGCCTGAATCAAAATATCGTCCAGATAGGGCGCCACTGCTATGCCTCGCGGCCTTAGAACCGCCAGAAGGGACCTTAGCACCTTTGTGAAAATTCTGGGAGCTGTGGCCAACCCGAAAGGAAGGACCACAAACTGGTAATGTTTGTCAAGGAAGGCGAACCTGAGGAACTGGTGATGATCTTTGTGGATAGGAATGTGAGGATACGCATCCTTCAAATCCACGGTGGTCATATATTGCCCCTCCTGGATCATTGGTAAAATTGTCCGAATGGTCTCCATCTTGAAGGATGGGACTCTGAGAAATTTGTTTAGAGTCTTGAGATCTAAAATCGTTCTGAAGGTTCCCTCTTTTTTGGGAACCACGAACAGATTGGAGTAAAACCCCTGCCGCTGTTCTACCTTTGGAACTGGGCAGATTACACCCATGGTATATAGGTCTTTTACACAGCGTAAGAACGCCTCTCTTTTTTTTCTGGTTTACAGAAAAACGTGAAAGATGAAATCTCCCCCTTGGGAGAGAATCTTTGAATACTAGACAATACCCCCCTGGGTCACGATTTCTAATGCCCAGGAATCCTGAACGTCTCTTGCCCAAGCCTGAGCGAAGAGAGAAAGTCTGCCCCCTACTAGATCCGGTCCCGGATCAGGGGCTGCCCCTTCATGCTGTCTTGGTAGCAGCAGCGGGCTTCTTGGCCTGTTTACCTTTATTCCAGGTCTGGTTAGGTCTCCAGACTGACTTGGATTGAGCAAAATTCCCCTCCTGCTTTGTGGCAGAGGAGGAAGTAGAGGGTCCACCTTTAAAGTTTCGAAAGGAACGAAAATTATTTTGTTTGGCCCTCATTTTATTCGTCTTGTCCAGAGGAAGGGCATGGCCTTTACCTCCAGTAATGTCAGAAATGATCTCCTTCAGTTCAGGCCCGAATAGGGTCTTACCTTTGAAAGGAATAGCAAACAGCTTAAATTTTGAGGACACATAAGCAAACCAGGACTTAAGCCATAACGCTCTACACACTAAAATGGCAAAACCTGCATTCTTTGCCGCTAATTTAGCCATTTGAAAAGCGGCATCTGTAATAAAAGAATTAGCTAGCTTGAGAGCTTTAATTCTATCCAAAATATCATCTAATGGGTTCTCAACCTTAAGAGACTCTTCTAGAGCCTCAAACCAAAAAGCAGCTGCAGTAGTTACAGGAACAATGCACGCTATAGGTTGTAGAAGAAAACCCTGATGAATAAACAATTTCTTTAGACCCTCTAATTTTTTATCCATAGGATCTTTGAAAGCACAACTGTCCTCAATAGGTATAGTTGTACGCTTAGCCAGGGTAGAAATAGCTCCCTCCACCTTAGGGACCGTCTGCCACGAATCCCGAATGGTGTCAGATATGGGAAACATTTTCTTAAAAGTAGGAGGGGGAGAGAACGGAATGCCTGGTCTATCCCATTCCTTAGTAACAATGTCCGAAATCCTCTTAGGGACAGGAAAAAACATTAGTGTAAGTAGGGACCTCTAGATATCTATCCATTTTACACAGTTTCTCTGGTGGAATTACAATAGGGTCACAATCATCCAGAGTCGCTAAAACCTCCCTGAGCAACAAGCGGAGGTGTTCAAGCTTAAACTTAAAGGCCGTCATATCTGAGTCTGTTTGAGGGAACATCTTTCCTGAATCAGAAAGCTCTCCCTCAGACAGCAATTCCCCCACCCCCAAATCAGAACACTGTGAGGGTACATCGGAGATGGGCAATAAAGCATCAGAGGGCTCAGCATTTACTCTAATACCGGACCTACTGCGCTTACCCTGTAAACCAGGCAGTTTAGATAATACCTCTGTAAGGGTAGTAGACATAACTGCGGCCATATCTTGCAGGGTGAAAGAATTAGACGCACTAGAAGTACTTGGCGTCGCTTGGGCGGGCGTTAAAGGGCCATAATACCCAAATGTTTAAACACTTGAAAGTGATGCAGCATAGCTGTAGAAAGCTGATTAGAACATATCACCTGAACATCTCTATGTAAAAAAGAAAGATATTTTACCTCAAAAGTTCCTCAGTAGCCACCTCCCATTGTAAAGGATTTCTAAGCAGCATATTAGTATGTCTGTCCCGGGACAACTGAAAGGATGAGCTTCGTGCACTCTCATATTATTTCACCAATCAGGTAAAGGAAGCTTACTATGAAATCTCATGAGAGTTAAGTGAAATCTCATGAGATCACAGTAAGAGTTCATGACCTCAGCACTGCTGATGCTGATTGGCTGCTGTTCATTTCTTCATTTTTTTTATTTTTTTACCTGCAGCTGGGAGCAGCTGAGTATAACTTTTTACACAGAAATTACTCTGCTGAGCTGAGGAGATTGTGAGGTAAAATATCTTCCTTTTTTACATAGAGATGCTCAGGTGATATTTTCCTGTCAGCTTTTTACAGTTATACTGCATCAGTTTCAAGTGATTTAGCATATGAGTATTATGTCCCTTTAAAGGTTGTGACACTTGGGGAGAAGTAGATGGCATAACCTGATTCTCTTCTGACTGAGAATCATCCTGAGACATACTTTTATCAGCTAAAATATGTTCTTTGCAATGTAAGGCCCTTTCAGTACATGAGGGACACATTTTAAGTGGGGGTTCCACAATGGCTTCTAAACACATGGAACATTGACTTTTCTCAATGTCAGATATGTTAAAACAGGCTAATAATGACCACAAACAGAGTTGAAACACTTTATTTTATGAAAAAAATAACAATCTGAAAAAACGGTACTGCGCCTTTAAGAGAAAAAAAGCATACAATTTTTCCAAAACTGCTTTAAAACGATAAAATTATCACAATTTTATGATAAATGCATCCCAACTTGTCAGCTAAGTTTACCTCACAAGGAAAGGAATACTTAACCCTTACCAAAAAACCGTTGTGCTATAAAACGTTAAATTCAAACAAAAACACCCCCTGCACCTCACCACAGCCCTGCTGTGGCGCCTACCTGCCCACAGGGGTCTGTAAAATCAGATTAACCCTTTGATTAGGCCCAAACTGTCTCTGAAAGGCCCACCGGAGTTGGAGCTTGCTGCTTGTCTGGGAAAATAGGCCCCGCCCATCTCACTCGATGTCTCACAGCCTAAAATAACCGCACCAGAGCGGTCTAAAACCTAGCCAATGTGGGTTCATATACCCATTAAGTGAAGCCATGTGTACCCTCCATTCTTAAATAAAGTAAAAACGTTTGCCATAAAAAACAGAATTTATGCTTACCTGATAAATTACTTTCTCCAACGGTGTGTCCGGTCCACGGTGTCATCCTTACTTGTGGGATATTCTCCTCCCCAACAGGAAATGGCAAAGAGCCCAGCAAAGCTGGCCATATAGTCCCTCCTAGGCTCCGCCTACCCCAGTCATTCGACCGACGGACAGGAGGAAATATATATAGGAGAAACCATATGGTAACGTGGTGACTGTAGTTAGAGAAAATAATTCATCAGACCTGATTAAAAAACCAGGGCGGGCCGTGGACCGGACACACCGTTGGAGAAAGTAATTTATCAGGTAAGCATAAATTCTGTTTTCTCCAACATAGGTGTGTCCGGTCCACGGCGTCATCCTTACTTGTGGGAACCAATACCAAAGCTTTAGGACACGGATGAAGGGAGGGAGCAAATCAGGTCACCCAAACGGAAGGCACCACGGCTTGCAAAACCTTTCTCCCAAAAATAGCCTCCGAAGAAGCAAAAGTATATAATTTAAAAAAATTTGGTCAACAGGAACCTCATTCTTGAAGGCCCATGTGGAAGCCACAGCCCTAGTGGAGTGAGCTGTGATACTTTCAGGAGGCTGCCGTCCGGCAGTCTCAAAAGCCAATCTGATGATGCTTTTAAACCAAAAGGAAAGAGAGGTAGAAGTTGCTTTTTTACCTCTCCTTTAACCAGAATAAACAACAAACAAAGAAGATGTTTGTCTAAAATCTTCAGTAGCCTCTAAATAGAATTTTAGAGCACGGACAACGTCCAAATTGTGTAACAAACGTTCCTTCTATGAAACTGGATTCGGACACAAAGAAGGTACAACTATCTCCTGGTTAATATTTTTGTTGGAAACAACCTTCGGAAGAAAACCAGGCTCAGTACGTAAAACCACCTTATCTGCATGGACCAGATAGGGCGGAGAACACTGCAGAGCAGATAACTCAGAAACTCTTCTAGCGGAAGAAATTGCAACCTAAAACAAAACTTTCCAAGATAATAACTTAATATCTACGGAATGTAAGGGTTCAAACGGAACCCCTTGAAGAACTGAAAGAACTAGATTAAGACTCCAGGGAAGAGTCAAAGGTCTGTAAACAGGCTTGATTCTAACCAGAGCCTGAACAAACGCTTAAACGTCTGGCACAGCTGCCAGCCTTTTGTGAAGTAAAACAGATAAAGCAGAGATCTGTACTTGCAGAAAATCCTTTCTCCAAACCTTCTTGTAGAAAGGAAAGAATCTTAGGAATTTTTATCTTGTTCCATGGGAATCCTTTAGATTCACACCAACAGATATATTTTTTCCATATATTATGGTAAATTTTTCTAGTTACAGGCTTTCTAGCCTGAATAAGAGTATCTATTACAGAATCTGAAAACCCACGCTTTGATAAAATCAAGCGTTCAAACTCCAAGCAGTCAGTTGGAGGAAAACCAGATTCGGATGTTCGAATGGACCCTGAATAAGAAGGTCCTGTCTCAAAGGTAGCTTCCATGGTGGAGCCGATGACACATTCACCAGGTCTGCATACCAAGTCCTGCGTGGCCACACAGGAACTATCAAGATCACCGAAGCCCTCTCCAGATTGATCCTGGCTACCAGCCTGGGAATGAGAGGAAACGGTGGGAATACATAAGCTAGGTTGAAGATCCAAGGTGCTACTATTGTATCCAATAGAGTCGCCTTGGGATCCCTGGATTTGGACCCGTAACAAGGGACCTTGAAGTTCTGACGAGAGGCCATCAGAACCATGTCTGGAATGCCCCATAATTGAGTTATTTGGGCAAAGATTTCCAGATGGAGTTCCCACTCCCCCGGATGCTCCTCCATCGCCAGGGAACTCCTTGTTTCCCCCTGATGGTTGATATATGTAACAGTCGTCATGATGTCTGATTGAAACCTTATGAATTTGGCCTTTGCTAGTCAAGGCCAAGCCTTGAGAGCATTGAATATCGCTCTCAGTTCCAGAATGTTTATCGGGAGAAGAGATTCTTCCCGAGACCATAGACCCTGAGCTTTCAGGGGTTCCCAGACCGCGCCCCAGCCCACCAGACTGGCGTCGGTCGTGACAATGACCTACTCTGGCCTGCGGAAGCTCATTCCCTGTGACAGGTTGTCCAGGGTCAGCCACCAACGGAGTGAATCTCTGGTTATTTGATCTACTTGTATCGTCGGAGACAAGTCTGTATAATCCCCATTCCACTGTCTGAGCATGCACAGGTGTAATGGTCTTAGATGAATTTGTGCAAAAGGAACTATGTCCCTTGCCGCAACCATCAAACCTATTACTTCCATGCACTGCGCTATGGAAGGAAGAAGAACAGAATGAAGTACCTGACAAGAGCTTAGAAGTTTTGATTTTCTGGCCTCTGTCAGAAAAACCTTCATTTCTAAGGAAACTATTATTGTTCCCAAGAAGGGAACTCTTGTTGACGGGGACAGAGAACTTTTTTCTATGTTCACTTTCCACCTGTGAGATCTGAGAGAAGCTAGGACAATGTCCGTATGAGCCCTTGCTTTTGACAGAGACGACACTTGAATCAGGATGTCGTCCAAGTAAGGTACTACTGCAATGCCCCTTGGTCTTAGCACCGCTAGAAGGGACCCTAGTACCTTTGTGAAAATCCTTGGAGCAGTGGCTAATCCGAATGGAAGTGCCACAAACTGGTAATGCTTGTCCAGAAAGGCGAACCTCAGGAACCGAAAATGTTCCTTGTGGATAGGAATACGTAGGTACGCATCCTTTAAGTCCACCGTGGTCATGAATTGACCTTCCTGGATGGTAGGAAGGATCGTTCGAATGGTTTCCATTTTGAACGATGAAACCCTTAGAAACTTGTTTAGAATCTTGAGATCTAAAATTGGTCTGAATGTTCCCTCTTTTTTGGGAATTATGAACAGGTTGGAGTAAAAACCCATCCCTTGTTCTCCTAATGGAACAGGATGAATCACTCCCATGCTTAACAGGTCTTCTACACAGTGTAAGAATGCCTGTTCGAAGATAATTGAGACCTGTGGAACCTTCCCCTTGGGGGTAGTTCCCTGAATTCCAGGAGATAACCTTGAGAAACTATTTCTAGCGCCCAAGGATCCTGAACATCTCTTGCCCAAGCCTGAGCAAAGAGAGAAAGTCTGCCCCCCACCAGATCCGGTCCCAGATCGGGGGCCAACACTTCATGCTGTTTTGGTAGCAGTGGCAGGTGACTTGGCCTGCTTACCCTTGTTCCAGCCTTGCATCGGCCTCCAGGCTGGCTTGGTTTGAGAAGTATTACCCTCTTGCTTAGAGGGTGTAGAATTTGAGGCTGGTCCGTTTCTGCGAAAGGGACGAAAATTTGGTTTATTTTTAGCCTTAAAAGACCTATCCAGAGGAAGGGCATGGCCCTTTCCCCCAGTGATGTCTGAAATAATCTCTTTCAAGTCAGGGCCAAACAGTGTTTTACCCTTGAAAGGGATGTTAAGCAAAAGCGCTCTGCGCGCCACGATAGCAAACCCTGAATTATTCGCCGCTAATCTAGCTAATTGCAAAGCGGCATCTAAAATAAAAGAGTTAGCCAATTTAAAAGCTTGAACTCTGTCCAAAACCTCCTCGTACGAAGATTCTTTATTGAGCGACTTTCCTAGTTCTTCGAACCAGAAACACGCAGCTGTAGTGACAGGAACAATGCATGAAATTGGTTGTAGAAGGTAACCTTGCTGAACAAACATCTTTTTAAGCAAACCCTCTAACCTTAAATCCATAGGATCTTGAAAGCACAACTATCTTCTATAGGAATAGAAGTGCGTTTGTTTAGAGTAGAAACCGCCCCCTCGACCTTGGGGACTGTATGCCATAAGTCCTTTCTGGGGTCGACTATAGGAAATAATTTCTTAAATATAGGGGGAGGACAAAAGGTATGCCGGGCCTTTCCCACTCCTTATTTACTATGTCCGCCACCCGCTTGGGTATAGGAAAAACATCGGGGGGCACCGGAACCTCTAGGAACTTGTCCATCTTACCTAATTTCTCTGGAATGACCAAATTGTCACAATCATCCAGAGTAGATAATACCTCCTTAAGTAGTGCGTGGAGATGTTCTAATTTAAATTTAAAAGTTACAATATCAGGTTCTGCTTGTTGAGAAATTTTCCCTGAATCTGAAATTTCTCCCTCAGACAAAACCTCCCTCCTGGCCCCTTCAGATAGGTGTGAGGAAATGTCAGAACAGATATCATCAGCGTCCTCTTGCTCTTCAGTGTTTAAAACAGAGCAATCACGCTTTCTCTGATAAGTAGGCATTTTGGAAAAAATGCATGCAATAGAATTATCCATTACAGCCATTAAGTGTTGTATGGTAATAAGTATTGGCGCACTAGATGTACTAGGGGCCTCTTGTGTGGGCAAAACTGGTGTAGACACAGAAGGGGATGATGCAGTACCATGCTTACTCCCCTCATTAGAGGAATCATCTTGGGCAATATCATATCTATGGCATTATTATCCCTACTTTGTTTGGACATTATGACACAAATATATCACATATATTTAAAAGGGGAGACACATTGGCTTTCATACATATAGAACATCGTTATCTGATGGTTCAGACAGGTTAAACAGGCTTAAACCTGTCAACAAAGCACAAAAAACGTTTTACAATAAAACCGTTACTGTCCCTTTAAATTTTAAACTGAACACACTTTATTACTGAATATGTGAAAAAGTATGAAGGAATTGTTCAAAATTCACCAAAATTTCACCACAGTAACTTAAAGCCTTAAAAGTATTGCACACCAAATTGAAAGCTTTAACCCTTAAAATAACGGAACCGGAGCCGTTTTTACATTTAACCCCTATACAGTCCCAGGTATCTGCTTTGCTGAGACCCAACCAAGCCCAGAGGGGAATACGATACCAAATGATGCCTTCTATAAGCTTTTTCAGTGGTTCTTAGCTCCTCACACATGCATCTGCATGCCATGCTTTCCAAAAACAACTGCGCATTAGAGGCGCGAAAATGAGGCTCTGTCTATGACTAGAAAAGGCCCCCAGTGAAAAAGGTGTCCAATACAGTGCCTGCCGTTTTTATTAAAACAATCCCCAAGATTTAACAACTATTAAAAGTAATAATCTGCCAAATATACTTAGTAAAGTAATCGTTTTAGCCCAGAAAAATGTCTACCAGTTTTTTAAGCCCTAATGAAGCCCTTTATTCTTTTACTTAAACTAAGAAAATGGCTTACCGGTTCCCATAGGGAAAATGACAGCTTCCAGCATTACCAAGTCTTGTTAGAAATGTGTCATACCTCAAGCAGCAAAGTCTACCCACTGTTTCCCCCAACTGAAGTTACTTCATCTCAACAGTCCTGTGTGGAAACAGCCATCGATTTTAGTAACGGTTGCTAAAATCATTTTCCTCTTACAAACAGAAATCTTCATCTCTTTTCTGTTCCAGAGTAAATAGTACATACCAGCACTATTTTAAAATAACAAACTCTTGATTGAAGAACAAAAACTACATTTAAACACCAAAAAACTCTAAGCCATCTCCGTGGAGATGTTGCCTGTGCAACGGCAAAGAGAATGACTGGGGTAGGCGGAGCCTAGGAGGGACTATATGGCCAGCTTTGCTGGGCTCTTTGCCATTTCCTGTTGGGGAGGAGAATATCCCACAAGTAAGGATGACGCCGTGGACCGGACACACCTATGTTGGAGAAAACATTATCTGTACTCCCAACATAGAAACATTTGCCCAAAAACATCATATCATCAGTGTCAACCATTTTTTTATAGCCCAATATACAGGTCCAGTAATACCCCTCTCTATACATTAGGATTACTGCCTACCCTTTCCCTCATGGGGATACTGTCAGCCAATTCTGAAATAACAGTCTCTCCAGAAAAAAATTACTAAACATACCTCAATGCTTGTAGCATAAAAAATGTTCCTCACACTGAAGTTTCTTAAGTACTCCTCAGCCATTCTGTGGGAACTACTCTGGATCTTAGTAACAACTGCTAAGATCATCAGTCTCCAGGCAGAAGTCTTCATCCATCTGCTGTCTGGGAGAAAATAGCACACACCGGTACCATTTAAAATAAAAAAATCTTGCTTGAAGAAAATAAAAACTAACATTTTATCACCTCTTCCACTTTACCCTTCCTATTACTTAGAGTAGGCAAAGAGAATGATTGGGGGGTGGAGTCAAGGGAGGAGCTATATAGACAGTTCTGCTGTGGTGCTCTTTGCCACTTCCTGTTAGCAGGAGGATAATATCCCACAAGTAAAGGATGAATCTGTGGACTCGTCATATCTTATAGAAGAAAGTACTTACTTGTGGAGTTCAGCTGCAGGGTAGGTACAACATCTCATGGCTGACAGACTGAGATGACCTCGGACAGGAACCTGAAGAGAAAAGAAAAGCAGAGTAACCAACCCTGGTTTTCTATATAGGGGTTAGCATAAATTGTTGGAGGGAAAGCAAGGACTACCCTGCCGACCTCCAACAGCTAATAGCCACCATAACTCTTACTAAAGAGGATTACATGGACACAGCATTGCCACAATCCTTGCTTGCAGGGAAACAACCCATTAAAGGATTAATTTTCTTCAGACTCCATCTTCGAATACCTCCATGATGTACAAAGGAAAAGAAAGACTGGGGGATTTTGGGAAGTAGGAAGGATACTTTGTTGGGGTGTTCTTTGCCTCCTCGTGGTGGCCAGGAGTTGAATTGTGCAAGGGGGCAAACCATAGTCAAAAACAATAGTCTCCTCACAATATAAGCATGTATTTGATATAGAGATAGCTGAAACTGAACCCTCTGAGGGGTTAATATCAGTGTCCTACATAGTGGGATAAACGGGTCTCAACATAAAAAGAAAATTTATGCTTACCTGATAAATGTATTTCTTTTTTGACACGATGAGTCCACGGATCATCTTAATTACTAATGGGATATTCACCTCCTGGTCAGGAGGCGGCAAAGAGCACCACAGCAAAGCTGTTAAATAGCTCCTCCCTTCCCTCCCACTCCAGTCATTCGACCAAAGTTAAGGATAGAAAGGAAAAACCAAGGTGCAGAGATTTCTGAAGTTTATAATAACCAACAACCTGTCTTACAAGAACAGGGCGGGCCGTGGACTCATTGTGTCAAAAAAGGTAAGCATAAATTTTCTTTTCTTTTTTATTACACGATGAGTCCACAAATCATCTTAATTACTAATGGGATTCAATTCACCACTGCTTGAAGAACCTTTCTCCCAAAAGCGGCCTCAGCCAAGGCAAAAGTGTCAAATTTGTAGAACTTTGAAAAAGTATGAACAGAGGACCAAGTTGCAGCCTTGGAAATCTGTTCCACAGAAGCTTCATTTTTGAATGCCCATGAGGAAGCAACAGCCCTCGTGGAAATAGCCGTAACTCTCTGAGGAGGCTGCTGTTCAGCAGTCTCATATGAAAAACGTATAATACTCTTCAGCCAAAAAGAAAGAAGTAGCTGTAGCTTTCTGTCCCTTACGTTTTCCTGAGAAAATCACAAAGAAGACTGACGAAAGTCCTTAGTCGCCTGCAGGTAAAACTTTAAAGCACGACCACGTCCAAATTGTGCAGAAGTCGTTCTTTCTGATAAGAAGGATTAGGACACAAAAAAGGAACAACAATCTCCTGATTAATGTTCCGATCAGAAACAACCTTAGGAAGAAATCCTAATTTAGTACGTAAAACTACCTTATCTGAATGGAAAATAAGGTAAGGGGACTCATACTGCAATGCCGAGAGCTCTGACACTCTCCGAGCAGAAGAAATAGCAACAATAAAACTTTCCAAGATAACAACTTAATATCTAAGGAATGCATAGGCTCAAACGGAGCCCCTTGAAGAACTTTGAGAACTAAATTAAGACTCCATGGAGGAGTAACTGGTTTGATCACAGGCCTGATCCTGACCAAGGCCTGACAAAATGATTGTACATCTGTGACATCCGCCAGACGTTTGTGTAACAAAATTGATAAGGCCGAGATTTGACCCTTTAGGGAACTTGTCGATAAACCTTTCGCCAAGCCTTCTTGGAGAAAAGACAAAATTCTAGGAATCCTAACTCTACTCCATGAGTAGCCCTTGGATTCACACCAATAGAGATATTTATGCCAAATCTTATGGTAAATCTTTCTAGTTATAGGCTTCCGGGCCTGAATCATCGTCTCTATGACCGAGTCAGAAAACCCCCGCTTGGATAAAATTAAGCGTTCAATCTCCAAGCAGTCAGCTTCAGAGAAACTAGATTAGGGTGAAGGAAGGGCCCTTGAATTAGAAGGTCTTTCCTCAACAGAAGTCTCCGAAGGTGGCAGAGATGACATGTCCACCAGATCTTCATACCAAATCCTACGAGGCCAAGCAGGAGAAATGAGAATCACCAACGCCCTCTCCTGCTTGATTCGAGCAATGATCCGAGGAAGAAGAGCAAACGGAGGAAATAGGTATGCTAGACTGAAGGTCCAAGGAACCGCCAGAGCATCTATCAGTTCCACCTGGGGGTCCCTGGACCTCAACCCGTATCTCGGGAGCTTGGCATTCTGTCAAGATGCCATGAGATCTAATTCCGGCTGACCCCACTTGAGAATCAGACTGGAGAACACTTCCGGATGGAGTTCCCACTCCCCGGGATGAAAAGTCTTTCGCTCAGAAAGTCCGCCTCCCAGTTGTCCACCCCTGGGATGTGGATCGCTGAAAGGTAGCAAGAATGGGCCTCCGCCCACTGAATTATCTTGGTTACCTCCGTCATCGCTAAGGAACTCCTCGTTCCTCCCTGATGATTGATGTAAGCTACTGATATTGTCCATTGCCGCCACCATCAGCCCGATTACCTCCATGCACTGAGCCACTGAAGAGGAATTTCAACTCCGGTCCTAGAAACGAATGCTCTGCACGGACCATGCGTCTCTAGACCAGACCTGACAAACTTCCTTCCAAATGTCTCCCAGACTGAAGCGCAACTAAAGTGGCGTGCAAATCAAAAATCCGCCCATCGTGGGCGTTACCATAAGTCAAAAAATACCTGTTCGTCATAGTTCAAATGAAATGTGAACAACCACCAGAGCCATTAAACTTTCTCCAGCCCCAGTGCCTGCAAAATAATGCTGTCATAAGATCTCTCCACTCCAGCAGAGTTTACAGTGTACCAACATAAAGTGCCACCTCCTTTTCTGTGCCCCTTATGTTCAACAAAAGTGTGCTCACCTTTTTTTCTGAGTCCCTTTTTTCTTTAATGTGCCCCAGAAAATTAAAGTAGCACTTACCTCTACTTCTGCCTGAAAGCAAGGCAGCTCCCAGACTTGAGAGGTCCTCTCCCTCACATCGACCTGAGGAGAATAACATGCTGAGTAAATGTTTACCTCAGACTAAAGGATATAGGGCAGCAAGAATATATGGGAGGCGCAGTGAGAATTATGTCCCACAAGTTCCCATTGCTCTAAAGCTCTACTTAAGAGACTGATATGGACTACGGCTACACCCTAGTACAAAGCAGCACAATCTTGCACTACTTTAAAAATAATAAACTCTTGATTGAAGAATCTAATCTAACACCTCACTTTACCACTTCCTATCACTGACGTAGGCAAAGAGAATGACTGGGGTGGGAAGGAAGGGAGGAGCTATTTAACAGCTTTGCTGTGGTGCTCTTTGCCGCCTCCTGCTGACCAGGAGGTGAATATCCCATAAGTAATTAAGATGATCCGTGGACTCATCGTGTCATAAAAAATAAAGAAAAAAAACAGAATTTATGTTTACCTGATAAATTACTTTCTCCAACGGTGTGTCCGGTCCACGGCGTCATCCTTACTTGTGGGATATTCTCTTCCCCAACAGGAAATGGCAAAGAGCCCAGCAAAGCTGGTCACATGATCCCTCCTAGGCTCCGCCTTCCCCAGTCATTCGACCGACGTAAAGGAGGAATATTTGCATAGGAGAAATCATATGATACCGTGGTGACTGTAGTTAGAGAAAATAAATCATCAGACCTGATTAAAAAACCAGGGCGGGCCGTGGACCGGACACACCGTTGGAGAAAGTAATTTATCAGGTAAACATAAATTCTGTTTTCTCCAACATAGGTGTGTCCGGTCCACGGCGTCATCCTTACTTGTGGGAACCAATACCAAAGCTTTAGGACACGGATGATGGGAGGGAGCAAATCAGGTCACCTAGATGGAAGGCACCACGGCTTGCAAAACCTTTCTCCCAAAAATAGCCTCAGAAGAAGCAAAAGTATCAAATTTGTAAAATTTGGTAAAAGTGTGCAGTGAAGACCAAGTCGCTGCCTTACATATCTGATCAACAGAAGCCTCGTTCTTGAAGGCCCATGTGGAAGCCACAGCCCTAGTGGAATGAGCTGTGATTCATTCAGGAGGCTGCAGTCTCATAAGCCAATCTGATGATGCTTTTAAGCCAAAAAGAGAGAGAGGTAGAAGTTGCTTTTTGACCTCTCCTTTTACCAGAATAAACAACAAACAAGGAAGATGTTTGTCTGAAATCCTTTGTAGCCTCTAAATAGAATTTTAGAGCACGAACCACATCCAAATTGTGCAACAAACGTTCCTTCTTTGAAACTGGGTTCGGACACAAAGAAGGCACGACTATCTCCTGGTTAATATTTTTGTTAGAAACAACTTTCGGAAGAAAACCAGGTTTAGTACGCAAAACCACCTTATCTGCATGGAACACCAGATAAGGAGGAGAACACTGCAGAGCAGATAACTCTGAAACTCTTCTAGCAGAAGAAATTGCAACCAAAAACAAAACTTTCCAAGATAATAACTTGATATCAACGGAATGTAGGGGTTCAAACGGAACCCCCTGAAGAACTGAAAGAACTAAATTGAGACTCCAAGGAGGAGTCAAAGGTTTGTAAACAGGCTTGATTCTAACCAGAGCCTGAACAAAAGCTTGAACATCTGGCACAGCCGCCAGCTTTTTGTGAAGTAAAACAGATAAAGCAGAAATCTGTCCCTTCAAAGAACTTGCAGATAATCCTTTCTCCAAACCTTTTTGAAGAAAGGATAGAATCTTAGGAATTTTTATCTTGTTCCATGAGAATCCTTTAGATTCACACCAACAGATATATCTTTTCCATATTTTATGGTAGATTTTTCTAGTTACAGGCTTTCTGGCCTGAACAAGAGTATCAATGACAGAATCTGAGAACCCTCGCTTTGATAAAATCAAGCGTTCAATCTCCAAGCAGTCAGTTGGAGTGAGGCCAGATTCGGATGTTCGAACGGACCTTGAACAAGAAGGTCCTGTCTCAAAGGTAGCTTCCATGGTGGAGCCGATGACATATTCACCAGATCTGCATACCAAGTCCTGCGTGGCCACGCAGGAGCTATCAAGATCACCGATACCCTCTCCTGTTTGATCCTGGCTACCAGCCTGGGAATGAGAGGAAACGGTGGGAACACATAAGCTAGGTTGAAGCTCCAAGGTGCTACTAGTGCATCCACTAGTCGCCTTGGGATCCCTGGATCTGGTCCCGTAGCAAGGAACCTTGAAGTTCTGACGAGACGCCATCAGATCCATGTCTGGAATGCCCCACAATTGAATTATTTGGGCAAAGATTTCCGGATGGAGTTCCCACTCCCCCGGATGAAATGTCTGACGACTCAGAAAATCCGCTTCCCAATTTTCCACTCCTGGGATGTGGATTGCAGACAAGTGGCAGGAGTGAGTCTCCGCCCATTGAATTATTTTGGTCACTTCTTCCATCGCCAGGGAACTCCTTGTTCCCCCCTGATGGTTGATATACGCAACAGTCGTCATGTTGTCTGATTGAAACCGTATGAATTTGGCCTTTGCTAGCTGAGGCCAAGCCTTGAGAGCATTGAATATCGCTCTCAGTTCCAGAATATTTATCGGGAGAAGAGATTCTTCCCGAGACCAAAGACCCTGAGCTTTCAGGGGTTCCCAGACCGCGCCCCAGCCCACCAGACTGGCGTCGGTCGTGACAATGACCCACTCTGGTCTGCGGAAGCTCATCCCTTGTGACAGGTTGTCCAGGGTCAGCCACCAACGGAGTGAATCTCTGGTCCTCTGATCTACTTGTATCGTCGGAGACAAGTCTGTATAATCCCCATTCCACTGACTGAGCATGCACAGTTGTAATGGTCTTAGATGAATTCGCGCAAAAGGAACTATGTCCATTGCCGCGACCATCAAACCTATTACTTCCATGCACTGCGCTATGGAAGGAAGAAGAACAGAATGAAGTACTTGACAAGAGCTTAGAAGTTTTGATTTTCTGGCCTCTGTCAGAAAAATCCTCATTTCTAAGGAGTCTATTATTGTTCCCAAGAAGGGAACTCTTGTTGACGGAGATAGAGAACTTTTTTCTACGTTCACTTTCCACCCGTGAGATCTGAGAAAGGCCAGGACAATGTCCGTATGAGCCTTTGCTTGTGGTAGAGACGACGCTTGAATCAGTATGTCGTCCAAGTAAGGTACTACTGCAATGCCCCTTGGTCTTAGCACCGCTAGAAGGGACCCTAGTACCTTTGTGAAAATTCTTGGAGCAGTGGCTAATCCGAATGGAAGTGCCACAAACTGGTAATGCTTGTCCAGAAAGGCGAACCTTAGGAACCGATGATGTTCCTTGTGGATAGGAATATGTAGATACGCATCCTTTAAATCCACCGTGGTCATGAATTGACCTTCCTGGATGGTAGGAAGAATTGTCCGAATGGTTTCCATTTTGAACGATGGAACCTTGAGAAATTTGTTTAGGATCTTGAGATCTAAGATTGGTCTGAATGTTCCCTCTTTTTTGGGAACTATGAACAGATTGGAGTAGAATCCCATCCCTTGTTCTCCTAATGGAACCGGATGAATCACTCCCATTTTTAACAGGTCTTCTACACAATGTAAGAATGCCTGTCTTTTTATGTGGTCTGAAGACAATTGAGACCTGTGGAACCTCCCCCTTGGGGGTAGCTCCTTGAATTCCAGAAGATAACCTTGGGAGACTATTTCTAGCGCCCAAGGATCCATAACATCTCTTGCCCAAGCCTGAGCGAAGAGAGAAAGTCTGCCCCCCACCAGATCCGGTCCCGGATCGGGGGCCAACATCTCATGCTGTCTTGGTAGCAGAGGCAGGTTTCTTAGCCTGCTTACCTTTGTTCCAGCCTTGCATTGGCCTCCAGGCTGGCTTGGTTTGAGAAGTATTACCCTCTTGCTTAGAGGATGTAGAACTTGAGGCTGGTCCGTTTCTGCGAAAGGGACGAAAATTTGGTTTATTTTTAGCCTTAAAAGACCTATCCTGAGGAAGGGCGTGGCCCTTACCCCCAGTGATATCTGAAATAATCTCTTTCAAGTCAGGGCCAAACAGCGTTTTCCCCTTGAAAGGTATGTTAAGCAATTTGTTCTTGGAAGACGCATCCGCTGACCAAGATTTTAGCCAAAGCGCTCTGCGCGCCACAATAGCAAACCCTGAATTTTTCGCCGCTAATCTAGCTAATTGCAAAGTGGCGTCTAAAGTAAAAGAGTTAGCCAATTTAAGAGCGTGAACTCTGTCCATAATCTCCTCATAAGAAGAATCTTTATTGAGCGACTTTTCTAGTTCATCGAACCAGAAACACGCTGCTGTAGTGACAGGAACAATGCATGAAATTGGTTGTAGAAGGTAACCTTGCTGAACAAACATCTTTTTAAGCAAACCCTCTAATTTTTTATCCATAGGATCTTTGAAAGCACAACTATCTTCTATAGGGATAGTAGTGCGTTTGTTTAGAGTAGAAACCGCCCCCTCGACCTTGGGGACTGTCTGCCATAAGTCCTTTCTGGGGTCGACCATAGGAAACAATTTCTTAAATATAGGGGGAGGGACAAAAGGAATGCCGGGCCTTTCCCATTCTTTGTTTACAATGTCCGCCACCCGCTTGGGTATAGGAAAAGCTTCGGGGGGCCCCGGGACCTCTAGGAACTTGTCCATCTTACATAATTTCTCTGGAATGACCAAATTGTCACAATCATCCAGAGTAGACAACACCTCCTTAAGCAGAGCGCGGAGATGTTCCAATTTAAATTTGAATGTAATCACATCAGGTTCAGCTTGTTGAGAAATTTTCCCTTAATCTGAAATTTCTCCCTCAGACAAAACCTCCCTGGCCCCCTCAGACTGGTGTAGGGGCATGTCAGAACCATTATCATCAGCGTCCTCATGCTCTTCAGTATTTTCTAAAACAGAGCAGTCGCGCTTTCGCTGATAAGTGGGCATTTTGGCTAAAATGTTTTTGATAGAATTATCCATTACAGCCGTTAATTGTTGCATAGTAAGGAGTATTGGCGCACTAGATGTACTAGGGGCCTCCTGTGTGGGCAAGACTGGCGTAGACGAAGGAGGGGATGATGCAGTACCATGCTTACTCCCCTCACTTGAGGAATCATCTTGGGCATCATTTTCTCTAAATTGTTTGTCACATACATCACATCTATTTAAATGAGAAGGAACCTTGGCTTCCTCACATACAGAACATAGTCTATCTGATAGTTCAGACATGTTAAACAGGCATAAACTTGATAACAAAGTACAAAAAACGTTTTAAAATAAAACCGTTACTGTCACTTTAAATTTTAAACTGAACACACTTTATTACTGAATATGTGAAAAAGTATGAAGGAATTGTTCAAAATTCACCAAAATTTCACCACAGTGTCTTAAAGCCTTAAAAGTATTGCACACCAAATTTGAAAACTTTAACTCTTAAAATAACGGAACCGGAGCCGTTTTTATATTTAACCCCTATACAGTCCCTGGTATCTGCTTTGCTGAGACCCAACCAAGCCCAGAGGGGAATACGATACCAAATGACGCCTTCAGAAAGCTTTTTCTATGTATCTGAGCTCCTCACACATGCATCTGCATGCCTTGCTTCCCAAAAACAACTGCGCATTAGTGGCGCGAAAATGAGGCTCTGCCTATGATTAGAGAAGGCCCCCAGTGAAAAAGGTGTCCAATATAGTGCCTGCCGTTTCTTTAACATAATTCCCAAGAATAAAATAACTCCTCAAAGCTATAAACTATTAAAAATGCTTATAAATCAATCGTTTTAGCCCAGAAAAATGTCTACCAGTCTTTAAAGCCCTTGTGAAGCCCTTTATTCTTATTTAATAAAAATGGCTTACCGGATCCCATAGGGAAAATGACAGCTTCCAGCATTACCAAGTCTTGTTAGAAATGTGTCATACCTCAAGCAGCAAAAGTCTGCTCACTGTTTCCCCCAACTGAAGTTAATTCCTCTCAACAGTCCTGTGTGGAAACAGCCATCGATTTTAGTAACGGTTGCTAAAATCATTTTCCTCTTACAAACAGAAATCTTCATCTCTTTTCTGTTTCAGAGTAAATAGTACATACCAGCACTATTTTAAAATAACAAACTCTTGATTGAAGAATAAAAACTACATTTAAACACCAAAAAAACTCTAAGCCATCTCCGTGGAGATGTTGCCTGTGCAACGGCAAAGAGAATGACTGGGGAAGGCGGAGCCTAGGAGGGATCATGTGACCAGCTTTGCTGGGCTCTTTGCCATTTCCTGTTGGGGAAGAGAATATCCCACAAGTAAGGATGACGCCGTGGACCGGACACACCTATGTTGGAGAAAACAAGCCTTGGCTGAGGTACTTACCACCACCCAGTTACCCAGACTGGACAGGAATGAAAATGGTTATCTCCCCCTAGTCCAGCTTCAACGTTCTCTGCCGTAGCGTACAGGAACAGGTTTCGTCTGAACAAAGACGAAACTGCGTCGGGTCACATGGTGCGCAAGTTGGAGACCGCCCCCACTAGAGCCGAAAGCGTGCAAAGCTGAATATCAGCTGTGTTGCACCTAAAAACAAAAACCGCCCTGCATCTATATGCCAAGTAATACAATTTCCCCTTATGAGCCAAGAACCCTTACACAAGTGCTCCGTTGGCAAAGGAGCTAATCAGCAAACTAAAATTTGCTCCTAAAAATCAACCTCAACTATGGAGGAGATAACGTCTCCAGAGGATTGGATTAATGTCACACTGTGATCTATATTGCTCTTTTACAGAAATCTTAAGTGAGTTGCTTAGCCCACTAGGCACAATCCCAAAAGATAAATTATTAAAGGACCTCCAGGATCAGCGCTGTGGAGCAGACAACGCATCTCAAGGTTTAACAGCCTCTCTGCAATACACCTGACAGGGACCTGAGTAAAAGGGAAACCAGTGTAAAACACTAACACTGGTTACCCAAGGGGTTGTTTGTATTAAATAACTAGATAGAGAACAAAGAACATACCCTGCTGCATATAGTTGCTAACTTTCACCACCACTCTCACTGAGAGAATTACATGGTTACTCCAAAACCCCAGTCCTCTCTTGAAGAGAAATTACTCATTAAAGGACTATCCATTTCTTCTAACACCTTCTCTGCCATCCTCCTGTAGTGACAAAAGGCAAAGAATGACTAGGGGGATGGGGAAGTGAGAGGGAAATGTATAGCCTTTGTCTGGAGTGTATTTGCCTCCTCCTGGTGGCCAGGTGTGGATATTCCCAACAGTAAGGAATGAAGTTGTGGACTCGTCCTGCCTTTGGAAAGAAAACAGTAGTAGGAGAGGCAGTGAAAGGGGGCAGCAGGGGAGGGAACTGAAGAAGGGACGTTGGGGAGGTAGTGAAAGAGGGCAGCAGGGGGAAGAACAGAAAGGGAAGTAGGGGAGGCAGTGAAAGAGGGGTAGCAAGGGGAGGATTGAAAGAAGAGAAAGTGAAAGTGGGGCAGCAGGGGGGAGGAATGAAAGACGGAAGTAGGGGAGGCAGTGAAAGAGGGGCAGCAGGGGGATTGAATGAAAGAGGGAGAGCAGGGGAGGAACTGTAAAAACATAATTTATGCTTACCTGATAAATTCCTTTCTTCTGTAGTGTGATCAGTCCACGGGTCATCATTACTTGTGGGATATTAACTGCTCCCCTACAGGAAGTGCAAGAGGATTCACCCAGCAGAGTTGCTATATAGCTCCTCCCCTCTACGTCACCTCCAGTCATTCGACCAAGGACCAACGAGAAAGGAGAAGCCAAGGGTGTAGTGGTGACTGGAGTATAATTTAAAAAATATTTACCTGCCTTAAAAAACAGGGCGGGCCGTGGACTGATCACACTACAGAAGAAAGGAATTTATCAGGTAAGCATAAATTATGTTTTCTTCTGTTAAGTGTGATCAGTCCACGGGTCATCATTACTTGTGGGATACCAATACCAAAGCAAAAGTACACGGATGACGGGAGGGATAGGCAGGCTCTTTATACAGAAGGAACCACTGCCTGAAGAACCTTTCTCCCAAAAATAGCCTCAGAGGAAGCAAAAGTGTCAAATTTGTAAAATTTGGAAAAAGTATGAAGCGAAGACCAAGTTGCAGCCTTGCAAATCTGTTCAACAGAGGCCTCATTCTTAAAGGCCCAAGTGGAAGCCACAGCTCTAGTGGAATGAGCTGTAATTCTTTCAGGAGGCTGCTGTCCAGCAGTCTCATAAGCTAAACGAATTATGCTACGAAGCCAAAAAGAGAGAGAGGTAGCAGAAGCTTTTTGACCTCTCCTCTGACCAGAGTAAACGACAAACAGGGAAGACGTTTGTCGAAAATCTTTAGTTGCCTGTAAATAAAATTTAAGGGCACGAACTACATCCAGATTGTGCAAAAGACGTTCCTTCCTCGAAGAAGGATTTGGGCACAAGGATGGAACAACAATCTCCTGATTGATATTCCTGTTAGTGACTACCTTAGGTAAGAACCCAGGCTTAGTACGCAGAACTACCTTATCCGAGTGAAAAATCAAATAAGGAGAATCACAATGTAAGGCTGATAACTCAGAGACTCTTCGAGCCGAGGAAATAGCCATTAAAAATAGAACTTTCCAAGATAACAACTTTATATCAATGGAATGAAGGGGTTCAAACGGAACACCCTGTAAAACGTTAAGAACAAGGTTTAAACTCCATGGTGGAGCCACAGCTTTAAACACAGGTTTAATCCTGGCCAAAGCCTGACAAAAAGCCTGAACGTCTGGAACTTCTGACAGACGCTTGTGTAACAGAATGGACAGAGCTGAGATCTGTCCCTTTAAGGAACTAGCGGATAACCCCTTTTCTAAACCTTCTTGTAGAAAAGACAATATCCTAGGAATCCTAACCTTACTCCAAGAGTAACCTTTGGATTCGCACCAATATAGGTATTTACGCCATATTTTATGGTAAATCTTTCTGGTGACAGGCTTCCTAGCCTGTATTAAGGTATCAATAACTGACTCAGAAAAACCACGCTTTGATAAGATCAAGCGTTCAATTTCCAAGCAGTCAGCTTCAGAGAAGTTAGATTTTGATGTTTGAAAGGACCCTGAATCAGAAGGTCCTGTTTCAGAGGTAACGACCAAGGTGGACAGAATGACATGTCCACCAGATCTGTATACCAAGTCCTGCGTGGCCATGCAGGCGCTATTAGAATCACTGATGCTTTCTCCTGTTTGATTCTGGCAATCAATCGAGGAAGCATCGGGAAAGGTGGAAACACATAAGCCATCCTGAAGGTCCATGGTGCTGTCAAGGCATCTATCAGGACCGCTCCCGGATCCCTGGATCTGGACCCGTAGCGCGGAAGCTTGGCGTTCTGTCGAGACGCCATGAGATCTATCTCTGGTTTGCCCCAACGTGGAAGTATTTGGGCAAAGACCTCTGGATGAAGTTCCCACTCCCCCGGATGAAAAGTCTGACGACTTAAGAAATCCGCCTCCCAGTTCTCCACTCCCGGGATGTGGATTGCAGACAGGTGGCAAGAGTGAGACTCTGCCCAGCGAATTATCTTCGATACTTCCATCATTGCTAGGGAGCTTCTTGTCCCTCCCTGATGGTTGATATAAGCTACAGTCGTGATGTTGTCCGACTGGAACCTGATGAACCCCCGAGTTGCTAACTGGGGCCAAGCCAGAAGAGCATTGAGGACTGCTCTCAATTCCAGAATGTTTATTGGAAGAAGACTCTCCTCCTGATTCCATAGTCCCTGAGCCTTCAGAGAATTCCAGACAGCGCCCCAACCTAGTAGGCTGGCGTCTGTTGTTACAATTGACCAGTCTGGCCTGCTGAATGGCATTCCCCTGGACAGATGTGGCCGATAAAGCCACCATAGAAGAGAATTTCTGGTCTCTTGAATGGAATGAAGGACACGGCATGCATTTTGAAGTTTTGTTAACCTGTCCTCTGTCAGGTAAATCTTCATTTCTACAGAATCTATCAGAGTCCCCAGGAAGGGAACTCTTGTGAGTGGAAAGAGAGAACTTTTCTCTTCGTTCACTTTCCATCCATGCGACCTTAGAAATGCCAGTACTATCTCTGTATGAGATTTGGCAGTTTGAAAGCTTGAAGCTTGTATCAGTATGTCGTCTAAGTACGGAGCTACTGAAATTCCTCGCGGTCTTAGTACCGCCAGAAGAGTGCCCAGAACCTTTGTGAAGATTCTTGGAGCCGTAGCCAGTCCGAATGGAAGAGCTACAAACTGGTAATGCCTGTCTAAAAAGGCAAACCTTAGATACCGGTAATGACTTCTGTGAATCGGTATGTGAAGGTAAGCATCCTTTAAATCCACTGTGGTCAAGTACTGACCCTCTTGGATCATGGGCAAAATTGTTCGAATAGTTTCCATCTTGAACGATGGAACTCTTAGGAATTTGTTTAGGATCTTTAAATCCAAGATTGGCCTGAAGGTTCCCTCTTTTTGGGAACTACAAACAGATTTGAGTAAAACCCTTGTCCTTGTTCCAACCGCGGAACTGGATGGATCACTCCCATTAATAAAAGATCTTGTACGCAGCGTAGAAACGCTTCCTTCTTTGTTAGGTTTGTTGACAACCTTGACAGATGAAATCTCCCTCTTGGGGGAGAGGATTTGAAGTCCAGAAGGTATCCCTGAGATATGATCTCTAACGCCCAGGGATCCTGAACATCTCTTGCCCAAGCCTGGGCGAAGAGGGAAAGTCTGCCCCCCACTAGATCCGGTCCCGGATCGGGGGCCCTCAATTCATGCTGTCTTAGGGGCAGCAGCAGGTTTTCTGGCCTGTTTGCCCCTGTTCCAGGACTGGTTAGGTTTCCAGCCTTGTCTGTAGCGAGCAACAGCTCCTTCCTGTTTTGGTGCAGAGAAAGTTGATGCTGCTCCTGCTTTGAAATTACGAAAGGAACGAAAATTGGACTGTCTAGCCTTGGCTTTGGCCTTGTCCTGAGGCAGGGCATGACCTTTACCTCCTGTAATGTCATCAATAATCTCTTTCAAGCCGGGCCCGAATAAGGTCTGCCCTTTGAAAGGAATATTAAGCAATTTAGATTTAGACATAACATCAGCTGACCAGGATTTTAGCCACAGAGCCCTGAATGGCGAATCCTGAATTTTTAGCCGCAAGTTTAGTTAAATGTACTACGGCATCTGAAATAAATGAATTAGCTAACTTAAGGAATTTAAGTTTGTGTGTGATGTCATCTAGTGTGGATGATTGAAGTGTCTCTTCCAGAGACTCAAACCAAAATGCTGCTGCAGCCGTGACAGGCGCAATACATGCAAGAGGTTGCAATATAAACCCTTGTTGAACAAACATTTTCTTAAGGTAACCCTCTAATTTTTTATCCATTGGATCTGAAAAAGCACAGCTATCCTCCACTGGGATAGTGGTACGCTTAGCTAAAGTAGAAACTGCTCCCTCCACCTTAGGGACCATTTGCCATAAGTCCCGTGTGGCGGCGTCTATTGGAAACATTTTTCTGAATATAGGAGGGGGTGAGAAAGGCACACCGGGTCTATCCCACTCCTTAGTAACAATGTCAGTAAGTCTCTTAGGTATAGGAAAAACGTCAGTACTCGTCGGTACCGCAAAATATTTATCCAACCTACACATTTTTTCTGGGATTGCAACTGTGTTACAATCATTCAGAGCCGCTAATACCTCCCCTAGTAACACACGGAGGTTCTCAAGCTTAAATTTAAAATTTGAAATGTCTGAGTCCAGTTTATTTGGATCAGAACCGTCACCCACAGAATGAAGCTCTCCGTCTTCACGTTCTGCAAACTGTGACGCAGTATCAGACATGGCCCTTGCATTATCAGCGCACTCTGTTCTCATCCCAGAGTGATCACGTTTACCTCTTAGTTCTGGTAGTTTAGCCAAAACTTCAGTCATAACAGTAGCCATATCTTGTAATGTGATTTGTAATGGCCGCCCAGATGCACTCGGCGCTACAATATCACGCACCTCCTGAGCGGGAGATGCAGGTACTGACACGTGAGGCGAGTTAGTCGGCATAACTCTCCCCTCGTTGTTTGGTGAAATATGTTCAATTTGTACAGATTGACTATTTTTTAAAGTAGCATCAATACATTTAGTACATAAATTTCTATTGGGCTCCACTTTGGCATTAACACATATAGCACAGAGATATTCCTCTGAATCAGACATGTTTAACACACTAGCAAATAAACAGCAACTTGGAAATACTTTTCAAAGTAATTTACAAATAATATGAAAACGAACTGTGCCTTTAAGAAGCACAGAAAATATTATAACAGATAAAATAATTAAGTTATAGCATCAATCTTTGTCAGAATATACAGTTTTAGCAAAGGATTGTTCCCCTCAGCAAATGATAACTAACCCAGGCAGCAGAAAAAAATACACAAATAAACGTTTTTTATATCACAGTCAATACAATCAGCACAGCTCTGCTGTGAATGATTACTTCCCTCAAAAAAGACTCTTGAGATCCCTGAACTCTGTAGAGATGAACCGGATCATGCAGGAAGAAAATGAACCTCTGACTGAGTTTTTCTGATGCATAGTGAAAGCACCAAAATGGCCCCTCCCCCACACACATAACAGTGAGAGGGATCAGTGAACTGCTCTAATTTAAATCAAAACTATTGCCAAGTGGAAAAAAAAGTGCCCAAAACATTTTTTCACCCAGTACCTCAGAGAAAAAAACGTTTTTACATGCCAGCAAAAAAACGTTTTACCTCAATAATTAATTGTCATTTAAAACCTATTGCAAGTCCCTGCAAAATAGGTTAAGTCTATGTATACAGTTTAAAAGCCAGAGAAGTACCATTTCCCAGAAAACTGAAGTGTAAAATATACATACATGACAGCCTGATATCAGCTACATCTACTGCATTCAAGGCTGAGTTTACATTATAACGGTATGGCAGGATTTTCTCATCAATTCCATGTCAGAAAATAATAAACTGCTACATACCTCTTTGCAGATTAATCTGCCTGCTGTCCCCTGATCTGAAGTTTACCTCTCCTCAGATGGCCGAGAAACAGCAATATGATCTTAACTACTCCGGCTAAAATCATAGAAAAACTCAGGTAGATTCTTCTTCAAATTCTACCAGAGAAGGAATAACACACTCCGGTGCTATTATAAAATAACAAACTTTTGATTGAAGATATAAAAACTAAATATATCACCATAGTCCTCTCACACATCCTATCTAGTCGTTGGGTGCAAGAGAATGACTGGAGGTGACGTAGAGGGGAGGAGCTATATAGCAACTCTGCTGGGTGAATCCTCTTGCACTTCCTGTAGGGGAGCAGTTAATATCCCACAAGTAATGATGACCCGTGGACTGATCACACTTAACAGAAGAAAAAGGGAAGTAGGAGAGGCAGTGAAAGAGGGGCAGCAGGGAAGGAACCGTAAGAAGGGAATTAGAAGAGGCAGTAAAAGAGGGGCATCAAAGGAAGAACTGAAAGAAGGGAAGTAGGGGAGGCAGTGAAAAAGGAAGAGCAGGGAAGAAACTGAAAGAAGGGAAGTAGGGGAGGCAGTGAAAGAGCGAAAGCAGGGGAGAAACTGAAAGAAGGGAAGTAGGGGGCAGTGAAAGAGGGGCAGAAGAGAGAAGAAGAACTGAAAAAAAGAGTAGTAGGAGAAGCAGTGGAAGGGCAGCAGGGGGAATAACTGAAATAAGGGAAGTAGGGGAGGCAGTGAAAGAGGGGTAGCAGGGGGAGGAACTGAAGAGGGAAATAAGGGGTAGAGAATTAAATAAAGGTAACAGGGTCAGGTTAAGTACTATAAAAAGTGCCACTAGGGGGAGTTATAGTATAAGTTGTTTAGGAGGAAGGGCAGGCATAGGTACTGTAGGAAGAAGAGATGAAAAAGTAACTGAGTTAGCCAAGTAACTGTGGATAGCAAACATCCGAGTAGGACTATGGGGGTTAGTTTATTACAAGAGGATAACAGCGGTGTAGGACAATAGGGGGGTTAGTTCATTACAAGAGGATAACAGTGGTGTAGGACTATGGGGGTTAGTTCATTACAAGATGATAACAGCAGTGAAGGACTATGGGGTTAGTTTATTACAAGAGGATAACAGCGGAGTAGGACTATGGGGGTTAGTTTATTACAAGAGGATAACAGCAGTGTAGGACTATGGGGGTTAGTTAATTACAAGAGGATAACAGCGGTGTTGGACTATGAGGGTTAGTTTATTACAAGAGGATAAAAGCAGTGTTGGACTATAGGGAGGGTTAGTTTATTACAAGAGGATAACAGCAGAGTTGAACTATAAGGGTTAGTTTATTACAAGAGGATAACAGCAGTGTTGAACTATAAGGGTTAGTTTATTACAAGAGGATAACAGCGGTGTTGGACTATAGGGAGCGTTAGTTTATTACAATAGGATAACAGCGGTGTAGGACTATGATGGTTTAGTTTATTACAAGAGGATAACAGCGGTGTTGGACTATAGGGAGGGTTAGTTTATTACAAGAGGATGACAGCGGTGTTGGACTATAGGGAGTGTTAGTTTATTAGAAGAGGATAACAGCAGTGTAGGATTATGAGGGTTAGTTTATTACAAGAGGATAACAGAGGTATTGGACTATAGGGAGGGTTAGTTTATTATAAGAGGATAACAGCCGTGTAGGACTATGAGGGTTAGTTTATTACAAGAGGATAACAGCGGTGTTGGACTATAGGGAGGGTTAGTTTATTACAAGAGGATAACAGCAGTGTTGGACTATAGGGAGGGTTAGTTTATTACAAGAGGATAACAGCGGTGTTGGACTATAGGGAGGGTTAGTTTAGGGGGAGTTATAGTATAAGTTGTTTAGGAGGAAGGGCAGGCATAGGTACTGTAGGAAGAAGAGATGAAAAAGTAACTGAGTTAGCCAAGTAACTGTGGATAGCAAACATCCGAGTAGGACTATGGGGGTTAGTTTATTACAAGAGGATAACAGCGGTATTGGACTATAGGGAGGGTTAGTTTATTACAAGAGGATAACAGCGGTGTTGGACTATAGGGAGGGTTAGTTTAGGGGGAGTTATAGTATAAGTTGTTTAGGAGGAAGGGCAGGCATAGGTACTGTAGGAAGAAGAGATGAAAAAGTAACTGAGTTAGCCAAGTAACTGTGGATAGCAAACATCCGAGTAGGACTATGGGGGTTAGTTTATTACAAGAGGATAACAGCGGTGTAGGACAATAGGGGGGTTAGTTCATTACAAGAGGATAACAGTGGTGTAGGACTATGGGGGTTAGTTCATTACAAGATGATAACAGCAGTGAAGGACTATGGGGTTAGTTTATTACAAGAGGATAACAGCGGAGTAGGACTATGGGGGTTAGTTTATTACAAGAGGATAACAGCAGTGTAGGACTATGGGGGTTAGTTAATTACAAGAGGATAACAGCGGTGTTGGACTATGAGGGTTAGTTTATTACAAGAGGATAAAAGCAGTGTTGGACTATAGGGAGGGTTAGTTTATTACAAGAGGATAACAGCGGTATTGGACTATAGGGAGGGTTAGTTTATTACAAGAGGATAACAGCGGTGTTGGACTATAGGGAGGGTTAGTTTAGGGGGAGTTATAGTATAAGTTGTTTAGGAGGAAGGGCAGGCATAGGTATTGTAGGAAGAAGAGATGAAAAAGTAACTGAGTTAGCCAAGTAACTGTGGATAGCAAACATCCGAGTAGGACTATGGGGGTTAGTTTATTACAAGAGGATAACAGCGGTGTAGGACAATAGGGGGGTTAGTTCATTACAAGAGGATAACAGTGGTGTAGGACTATGGGGGTTAGTTCATTACAAGATGATAACAGCAGTGAAGGACTATGGGGTTAGTTTATTACAAGAGGATAACAGCGGAGTAGGACTATGGGGGTTAGTTTATTACAAGAGGATAACAGCAGTGTAGGACTATGGGGGTTAGTTAATTACAAGAGGATAACAGCGGTGTTGGACTATGAGGGTTAGTTTATTACAAGAGGATAAAAGCAGTGTTGGACTATAGGGAGGGTTAGTTTATTACAAGAGGATAACAGCAGAGTTGAACTATAAGGGTTAGTTTATTACAAGAGGATAACAGCAGTGTTGAACTATAAGGGTTAGTTTATTACAAGAGGATAACAGCGGTGTTGGACTATAGGGAGCGTTAGTTTATTACAATAGGATAACAGCGGTGTAGGACTATGATGGTTTAGTTTATTACAAGAGGATAACAGCGGTGTTGGACTATAGGGAGGGTTAGTTTATTACAAGAGGATGACAGCGGTGTTGGACTATAGGGAGTGTTAGTTTATTAGAAGAGGATAACAGCAGTGTAGGATTATGAGGGTTAGTTTATTACAAGAGGATAACAGAGGTATTGGACTATAGGGAGGGTTAGTTTATTATAAGAGGATAACAGCCGTGTAGGACTATGAGGGTTAGTTTATTACAAGAGGATAACAGCGGTGTTGGACTATAGGGAGGGTTAGTTTATTACAAGAGGATAACAGCAGTGTTGGACTATAGGGAGCGTTAGTTTATTACAAGAGGATAACAGCGGTGTTGGACTATAGGGAGCGTTAGTTTATTACAAGAGGATAACAGCGGTGTTGGACTATAGGGAGCGTTAGTTTATTACAAGAGGATAACAGCAGTGTAGGACCATGAGGGTTAGTTTATTACAAGAGGATAACAGCTGTATTGGACTATAGGGAGGGTTAGTTTATTACAAGAGGATAACAGCAGTGTAGGACTATGAGGGTTAGTTTATTACAAGAGGATAACAGCGGTATTGGACTATAGGGAGGGTTAGTTTATTACAAGAGGATAACAGCGGTGTTGGACTATAGGGAGGGTTAGTTTAGGGGGAGTTATAGTATAAGTTGTTTAGGAGGAAGGGCAGGCATAGGTACTGTAGGAAGAAGAGATGAAAAAGTAACTGAGTTAGCCAAGTAACTGTGGATAGCAAACATCCGAGTAGGACTATGAGGGTTAGTTTATTACAAGAGGATAACAGTGGTGTTGGACTATAGGGAGCGTTAGTTTATTACAAGAGGATAACAGCAATGTAGGACTATGGGGGTTAGTTTATAACAAGAGGATAACAGCAGTGTAGGACTATGGGGGTTAGTTTATTACTAGAGGATAACAGCAGTGTAGGACTATGGGGGTTAGTTTATTACTAGAGGATAACAGCAGTGTAGGACTATGGGGTTAGTTTATTACAAGAGGATAACAGCAGTGTAGGACTATGGGGGTTAGTTTATTACAAGAGGATAACAGCAGTGTAGGACTATGGGGGTTAGTTTATTACAAGAGGATAACAGCAGTGTAGGACTATGGGGGTTAATTTAGTACAAGAAGATAACAGCGGTGTAGGACTACAGGGGGTAAGTTTATTATAAGAGGATAACAGCAGTGTAGGACTATGGGGTTTAGTTTATTACAAGAGGATAACAGCGGTGTACGACTATGATTAGATTACTACAAAGGGCTAATAGAGGGGAATTAGGTTGAAGAGGGAGCTGTTACGGCAGAGAGGACTGGATATAAATAATTTCTACAAAGAGCACATATATACATTTGTTAATATAAGGAAACAGCAAACGTAATATCCTCGTCAGACTCACCACACCAAGTACAGAGAAGAAAATAACGATTGCAAGACAGGCGTAGGCACTGTAAGCGCTGGCGTTTATATCGGAGTGTCTCTTCTGATATAGCTTCAGCATGCACAGGCCGGCTATCATGTACATAAATGACGTGTCTATGGGAGACACAGCAGGACAACGTTATTAAGGAAAAAGATGAGGAGACACAGGAGAACAGGGTACAAATGAGAGGACTGAGTTTTTACTCCATGCACTTGTGTTATCAGTTGTCTAATTTAGATTTCTAATGATTTTAGCGCAATAAAGCCAATCCAGTCTAGTTTATTGCCTTCATAATTAAATGGTCATTGTACACTAGATTTTTCTTTAAATAAATGTTTTGTAGATGATCCATTTATAGCGCCCATCTGGGAGTGTTTTTGTAAAAATGTATAGTTTTGCTTATTATTTAATAACATTGTGCTGATTTTTCAGACTCCTAACCAAGCCCCAGAGTGTCAGATGTGTACACGTGTTTAAAGACTCCAGCAGACGCCTGATTATGTTATCTGTCTTTTCATATGCAGGAAAGGAGGAGGTGGGGAGTGTCTGCTCTTATTGTTTCTCCAGCACCTTTCACTGGGTGTCCCAGCCAAACCGTATTAACAGTGCTAAACTGGGAGATTCTAAGTAAGTTTTTAAAAGGTTTAATATTAGATTTTTAGATCAATATCTGTGCATATTCTTCTTTATATTAGTGTTTATTACATGCAGTTATATGATAATTAGTCTATACTGTCCCTTTTACCCCTTCACTAAAGAAAAACTTGCTCGAACACCTGAGCATTGTTAGCATTTTTGCTATCACTCCATTTAAACAGAAATAACATAATTTATACTTACCTGATAAATTCATTTCTTTCATGGTGGTGAGAGTCCACAATCCATTACTCATGGGAATTACCCTTCTCTACCACTAGGAGGAGGAAAAGAGCCCCGAAACACAAGAGCTCTAGAAAGCCCCTCCCACATCACACATACATCAGTCTAACTTATAGCCAAGTAAAGTGAGGTAATAAAAAGGAACAAGAGCAAAAAAAGGAGCAGGAAAAAAAAGATGTGCTGAAGAGGGAACCCCAAACCGCTCCCCACGTTGGTTGTCACAATCACCCAGGATGGTCTCAGGAAACAAGTACCCTGAGACAGGTGGTCCTGCGAGATCCACCAAGATAGAGAGTTTCTTGATAGGGGGTCCAGAACTATCCTCTGAGATAGGTTTGAGTGGTCTCCGTTCCATTGTCTGCGCATGCATAACTGAAGATGTCTCAGATAGAACCGAGCAAAAGGAATCATGTCCATGTAAGCGACCATCAGACCTATTACTTCCATACACTGAGCCACCGATGGACGGGCAGAGGACTGAAGTGCAAGGCAAGAGACCAGAATTTTGGATTTTCTGACCTCGGTCCGATAAATTTTCATGGACAGAGAATTTATAATTGTTTCTAAGAAAACCACCCTTATGTCTGGCACTAGGGAACTCTTTTCAAGATTAACTTTCCACCCGTGGGAACAAAGAATAGATACCGGTAATAACATCTCTGTATGAGATTTTACTAAATGAAAAGATGGCGCTTGAACCAAGATGTCGTCCAGGTAAGGTGCCACCGCTATTCCTTGAGATATGACCACTGCCAAAAGGGCCCCTAGGACCTTTGTAAAGATCTGAGGGGCCGTGGCAAGACCAAAGGGAAGAGCCACAAACTGGAAATGTTTGTCCATAAAGGCAAACCGAAGGAATTGGTGATGTCCTCTGTGAATGGGAACATGCAGATACTCATCCTTCAGATCTATGGTCGTCATGAACTGACCTTCCTGTACCAAGGGTAGGATGGAACCTTGAGTAATTTGTTGAGACACTTGAGGTCTAAAATGGGACGAAAAAGTTCCCTCTTTTTTCGGAACCACAAACAGATTTGTATATAATCCTTGACCTCGTTCCACTATAGAAACTGGAACAATCACTCCCAGGGAAGATAGGTCCTTTACACAGCTTAAGAAGGCCTCTCTTTTTACCTGGTTTGCAGATAACCTTGACAGGAGAAATCTGCCCCGGGTAGACAAGACTTGAATCCTATTCTGTATACCTGAGATACAACCTCCACAGCCCAAGTATCTAGGACATCGCGGATCCAAGCCTATTGAAAAAGGAACAGCCTGCACCGCACTTGATCCAGAACTGGATCGGGTGCTGCCCCTTCATGCCGATTTAGAATCAACTGAAGGTTTCTTGGTTTGCTTTCCCTTATTCCAAGGTTGACCGGACCTCCAGGAGGTTTTTGGTTGCTTCGGATTGGAAGAAGAGGAGGAAGACTTCTGTCCTTTGAAGTTATGAAAAGAACGAAAATAAGAATTCTGGCGACCCCTAGGTCTATTCTTCTTGTCTTGAGGTGATCTCAGCCAGACCAGGACCAAATAAAGTCTTACCTTTATAAGTTTAAGACAGGAGCTTGGACTTGGAAGTTACATCAGCAGACAAAGATTTTAACCACAGAGCTCTGCGAGCTAGAACTGCAAGACTAGAGATCTTAGCTCCCAGTTTAAGCACTTGCATGTTGGCATCACAGATAAAAGTATTTTTGCTAACTTAAGAGACTTGATCCTATCCTGGATCTCCTCTATAGTCGTCTCTTCTGAAATTAGGTCAGACAAGGCATTGCACCAATAAGATGCTGCTCCCACGACCGCAGCAATACTTGCAACAGGTTGCCATTGGACTCCCTGATGAATATAAATCTTTCTTAAGAAAGCCTCTAGCTTCTTATTCATGGGATCTTTGAAAGAACAACTATCCTCAATAGGAATAGTAGTTCTCTTGGCTAGAGTAGAAATAGCTTCTTCTACCTTCAGAACTGTGTGCCAAGAGTCCTGTATAGAATCTGCAACAGGAAACATATTTTTAAAAACAGGGGATAGGGAAAAAGGAATCCCTGGTTTTCCCCATTCATGTGCTATAATTTCCAACATACGGTCCGAAACTGGAAAAACTTTCACAGAAGAAGGAACATTATAAACTCTATTTAGTTTACTAGACTTCTTAAACTTCTCAACGACAGATGATTCAGAGTCATCCAAAGTAGCCAGTACCTACTTCAGGAGTAACCGGAGGTGTTCTAGTTTAAACCTAAAATTAACCTTCTCTGAATCTGTAGATTTCTCCACTATAGATTCAGAATTTGAAATTTCACCATCAGAAGCCACTGATGTATCCTCATCATCAGATAACGGAGAGCGTCTCACTAACGCCGACTTAGCAGAGTCAGAACCCTTACTAAGAGAAATATTTTTAGACTTCATTTTCCTCTTACTAGCACCTGGAAAAACTGATAAAGCTGCAGAAACCGCAGAAGTAATCTGTGCAGCAAAATCCCCTGGTAAATAAACACCCCCAGGAGGCTTTTGAGAGGAACCGCAGGGCACTGCATGTGAAAACTGTTAAAGCTTGGGACGCTTGAGGGGAAAGCTGAGAGAGCAAGAAAACATAAATTATGCTTACCAGATAATTTTCTTTCCATCTGTATGATGGCTTTATTCCTTACTTGTGGGAAATACTGAACCTGGCCACCAGGAGGTGGCAAAGACACCCCAGCCAAAGCCTTAAATACCTCCCCCACTCCCCTTATCCCCAGTCATTCTGCCAAGGGAACAAGGAACAGTAGGAGAAATATCAAGGTATAAATGGTGCCAGAAGAAGAAACAAAACATTTTGGAGAGGCAGACCCTATTCTGAGGGCTCCACAGCCTGCAAAACCTTTCTCCTAAAAGATGCTTCAGCCGAAGCAAAAACGTCAAACTTGTAAAATTTTGAAAGGTATGTAAGGAGGACCAGGTAGCCACCTTACAATTCTGCTCCACAGATGCCTCATTCTTGAAGGCCCAAGACAAAGCTACTGCTCTAGTAGAATGAGCCTTAATCCTCTGAGGAGGCTTATGTCCCGCTGTTTCATAAGCTAACCGAATAATGCTCCTCAACCAAAAAGACAACAAAGAAGAAGTCTGTCTAAACTCCTTAGTGGCTTGAATATAGAACTTCAAGGCCCGAACCACATCCAAATTATGATGTAACCGCTCCTTCAAAGAAGAAGGGCTAGGACACAAGGAAGGAACAACAATCTCCTGATTGATGTTACGATCAGAAACAATCTAAGAAAGAAAACCTAACCCAGTATGAAGAACAGCCTTATCAGCATGGAAAACTAGGTAAGGGGGCTGACATTGCAAGGCAGCCATCTCAGATACTCTGTGTGCCGAGGCAATAGCCAGTAAAAATAGAACCTTTCAAGATAATAATTTAATGTCAAGGCTGTGCATAGGCTTAAACGGAGCCCTCTGCAACACCTTAAGAACAAGATTTAAACTCCAAGGAGGAGTGCTAGGTCGAAACACATGTCTGATTCTAGACAGAGCCTGAACAAAAGACTGGACGTCTGGAAGCTCAGCGAGCTTCTTGTGCAGTAAAACAAATAGGGACGAAATTTGTCCCTTAAGAGAGCTAGCTGAAAGGCCCTTCTCCAGACCAACCTATCAGAGTCCACCATAGCTTGCGCTTATAAAAAGGACTAAAGACAAAGATAAATGGTACCTTTATACCCCCAATTGCTGGGGCACTCACCACCTCCTATGACCCAGGCCCAAGAGAGAAACTGCTTTGTCTCCAGGCACTGCACAGTCAGGAAGAAGAGAATCACTGTGACCACACCCGGTCACGTGGTGCGCCTTGCAAGGCCACCCCTACACCACTAAAAGTGCGCCCGCCAAGCCTAACGTGCTGCTCAGTGCCAAAGTGAAAGTAAAGCCTGTATGTTCCAACATCTGCCTGAGCCACATCTCACACATGTCACAGCATAAACACAATATTAAAAATATGTGATTAATCTCACCTGTTAAATAATCCCCTTCCGGAGACATTAACCCTCAATTCCATTCCAGAAGCAGGCAGTGAAACTCGTCAACACTGATTACTTAGGAGCTGTTAATACGAGTCTGGATGGGTTCGCAGAAAGGCTCTCCCTGCATCTCCAGACTCTAACATCTGTCAGTGCTCTCACTGAGAGGCTGACGACTACTTAAAACTCCAGCTCCATTCCGAAGAGTACTACCCTCCATAAGGAACTACTCCATATCTTCTGACACTTCTCTGCCAACCACCTGTGACGAAAGGCAAAGAATGATTGGGGGATGAGGGGAGTGGGGGGAATTAAAGCCTTTGTCTGGGGTGTCTTTGCCTCCTCCTGGTGGCCAGGTTCAGTATTTCCCACAAGTAAGGAATGAAGCCGTGGACTCTCCTCATATTAAGATGGATATCTTATGTTTAAATAATAGCGTTTTATTTAGACAAGAGGAGCAAAACTGCACAGGAGGAATAATCTTAGCCTCCAAGCAAAGTAAACATTTTTCAAAGGACCCTGTTTCTTCATTAATATCCATAACTATAAGTAACTTGATTCCAACAACAATTAGTAAAGAAATTCTTTTATATTGAGCAGCAGTTAAATTTCGAAAAGAAAAAATAAAATTGTCAAATTTTGCACCTTAAATCCTCAGCTCTGCTGAGGTCTTACCCTTCCTATAGCCAGACGATCTATCCCACTAGCAGAGGAAATGAGAACTCCTGGACCGTAGATAGAAATTTCTGACCGGAGCAGCAAATCTTCACTCAAGCCGCGGCAAAACTCTGCTCTGATCGGAGAAACTGGAAGTGCGGAGGAGTGGTCACGTGACTGCAACTAAATAAACTGCGCCACAAACTAATAAAAACGGTGAGCAGATAAAGTCCAGTAAATGAAATAGGAGGACTTACCCCTCCTAATACGTTATTAAAATGAAATTTCTGTATGCTTTAGAACATTAGCAGAACATTATATTCTGGTCTGCTTTAGGACTATCCCCATAGAAAGAAAAACCTATATGCCCCAATAAAACTATATGAAATAAAATAAAATATGTCTCCTCCTTACAGACTGTCAGCCTCATAACACCCTCGCTAACAGTATGCAGTGCCCTATCATATTTGTAAAAACATATCTCTTAATAAGAGATACTGAGTCCCAATAATGCTATTCCACAAAGGGATTAACCCTAAGAGTGCTGGTACCTTCTAACCTAGAATGGAAAGCACTTACCTGTGGATCCTGCTGTCAGGCAGGGAAACGTATTCTAAGGTGTGGCAGATTCCTCCACTTCTACCAGGGACCTGTAGAAAAGAAAAGACAGAGTAACCAACCCTGGCTTTCTATAATAGGGGTAGCAATAATGTTAGAAGTTAAGCAAAGACCACCTTGCCATCTTCTAACTGCTAAAAGACACCATTACTATTACTAAAGATATTGACATGGACACAGCTTGACCCCAATCCTTGCTTGCAGGGAAAGTACCCATAAAAGGATTCAGACACCATCTTCGCACATCCTCCCGTGATAGAGGCAAAGAGAATGACTGGGGATTATGGGTAAGGGAAGTGACACTTAACAGCTCTGCTGGGGTGCTCTTTGCCTCCTCCTGCTGGCCAGGAGTGAATATCCCACTATAAATTGGAATTCATAGAATCTCCATGCCATAGGAAAGAAATTAAACTCAAACAGGTGGGAACTCGTGGACTCTCGCCACCATTAAATACATTAATTTATCAGGTTCTTTCATATAGGTGGTGAGAGTCCACCACCTGTTACGTATGGGATCAAATACCCAAGATGTGAAAGTCCATTAGTAACAAAAAATGGAGGGATTAAAATAAAAACAGCTTTTTTCGCTTAGAAATTAAATCCATAACCCAAAATGAATGTCTTTTATGACACTCAATATATTGGCACAATTATCAAACTGAGACAACTGCCTGGAGGATCTTTCTACCAAAGCCTGCTTCTGTCAAAGCAAAAACATCAAAATGATAGAATTTAATAAAGGTATACAGAGAAGACCAAGTGACCGCTTTGCAAATTTGATCAACTGAAGCCTCATTCTTGAAAGCCCAAGATGTGGCAACCGATCTTGTAGAATTTCTGTGGCAGAGGCTGACCCGCCTCCAAATAAGTTTGTGAATCAAAAGGTTTCAACAAGAGGCTAAAGAAATAGAGGCTTTCTGACCTTTCTTAGGGCCAGAAAAAATAACTAACTAACAGACTAGAAGTCTGTCTGAAATCCTTAGAGCATTGAAATATTATGTTGATGCTACTAACATCATCCAAATAATGTAAAGATCTTTCAGAAGCTTTTTTTTTTTGGGGTCAGGAAACAAGGATGAAGTGACAATTTACCTATTACAGTTGTGTGATGAAACAACTTTAAGTAAAAATGTAAATGTAGTCCGCAAAACAGCTTGATGGAATATCAGATAAGGAGACTCACAAGAGAGAGCAGACAATTTAGAAACTCTACTAGCAGATAGCCAAAATAAATTAAAGTAGTTTAAAGTCCAATGTATGCATAGGCTCAAAGGAGAAACCTGTAAGGCTTTTAATACTAGGTTGAGGCTCCAAAAAAAGATAGGCCTAATAAGAGATTTAATACGGATTAAAGCCTGAACAAAACAATGAACATCAGGAAGGTGAACAATCTTCCTATAAAATAACACAGAAAGAGCAAAGATTTGTCCTTTTAAAGAACTGGCAGAAAAAAACTTTATTTAAACCATCCTGCAAAAACTGAAAACACATAGGAATTTCAAAAGAATGCCAGGAATAACCATGGTTGATCCCTGGACCTTGCAAGGTACATGGGAAGTTTGTTGTTCAAACAAGAGGCCATCAGATCTATTTTTGGTAGGCCCCAGTTTTTTACAATCAGATAGAATACATCTTGGTGGAGAGACCACTCTCATGGAGTTGTCTACACCTGGGATGTGAATCGCAGTGATGAGGCAGGAATTGGTTTCCAATCCAAGAAAGGATTTTAGATACCTCCATCATGGAAAGGGAACTGCAAATTCCCCCTTGATAATTGACATAAGCTACTGCCGTAACATTGTCTGTCTGAAATTGGAGATAAGGCTCCCTTTTCAATAGAGGCCAAGCCTGAAGGGCCTTGAAGAGTGCACAGAGTTCCAAAACATTGATTGGTCACCTTGCCTCCCGAGGATTCCAAACCCCTTGTCTCAGAGACCCCCAGACAGCTCCCAAACCTGAAAGACTTGCATCTGCGGTGATCACAGACCAGGTAGGAAGAGCAAAAGAAGCCCCCTGAATAATAGACTGGTGATTCAGCCACCAAGTTAGGGATAGGTGCATGCTGGGATCTAAGAATATCTCTTGGGATAACGGAGTATAATCCTTGCACCAGTGACACAGCATACAAAGCTAAAGAGGTCTGATATGAAATTGAGAAAATGGAATTGCATCCGAAGCTGCAATCATGAGGCCTAGTACTTCCATACACAGAGCAACTAAAGGGAATGAGAGAGACTGAAGGTTCAGACAAGCTGATATCAATTTTATTTGTCTCTGTTCTGTCAGATAAAGAGTCATGGACACTTGAAAACCTAAAAAGGTAATCTTTGAGGAATCAATGAACTGTTTTGTAAATTGATCCGCCAACCATGACTTTGAAGAAACAATAGTTGTTTTGTGTGAAATTCTGCTAAATGAAAAGATTGAGCAAGTACCAAGATATCGTCCAGGAAAGGAAATACTGCAATAACCTGAGCTCCGATCACAGATAAAAGGACACTTAGAACCTTGGTAAAATTTCTTGGAGCTGTAGCTAGACTAAAAACAACACATTGATGATGCTTTTTCAGAAAATAAAACATCAGAAACTGGTAATGTTCTGGGTGAATTGGGAGGGTAAGCATCCTATAAATCTATTGTGGACATAAAGTGACCTTGTTGAATAAAAGGTAGAATAGTCCTGATAGTTTCCATTTCAAACTTTAGAATACTTACAAATTTGTTTAAAAGTTTTCAGATCAAGACCTGGTCTGAAAGAGTCTTCCTTCTTTGGTAAAAATGAAGAGATTTAAATAAAATCCCATCCCTTGTTCCTGTAAAGGAACTGGAACAATTACTCTCATGTCTTCCAGATCAGAGACAGATTGAAGAAAAGTTTGAGCTTTTATTGGATGTTTTGAAATATGGGTTAGAAAAAAACATCCTGTGGGAGGCTTTGAATCTAATTTGATATCCCTAAGAAATAATGTTTTGAATCCATGGATTTTGGACAGATTGTAGCCAAGCTTTCTGAAAAAAGGTTTCATCTGCCCCCTTCCAGTAATACTGGGTTGTGGGCCGTAACTTCATGCACTCTTAGAGGCTGGATTAGATTTCTTATTCTGTTTGTATTTGTTCCAATTTGATAAGATTCAGGTTTTCTGTCTAAAGGGTCTTTAAAAGAAGTACTGTCTTCTAGAGGAATAGTAGTACGTTTAGCCAGAGTGGAAATGGCCCCATCAACTTTGAGAACCGTTTCCCATAACTCTAAGTTAGCAGCAGGTAAAGGATATAGTTTGTTAAACCTTGTAGAAGGGTTAAAAGAGACACCTGGTTTAGACCATTGCTTAGCAATAATGTCATAGACAACAGTTATAGGGAAAATTTCAGGGAGATAGACAAAAATTCTACATCCTGAATTTAAATGATTAAAGGGTTTATCATCAGAAGGTTTGGCTTCTTCAACCCCTAAAGTGACTAAGACTTCCTTTAAAAGAGAACGAATATGTTAAATTTTAAATAAAAAGAAGGAATTATCAGTTTCTACGTCAGGTGAAGGAGCCTCACTGTTAGATGAATCCTCATTGTTCGAAGATACTTCAGTATTTTGTAGATCAGGACATATATTACTTGTAGAAGGTAAAATGTGATCTTTTTCGCTTATTCGAAGGCGTAGTGCAGCAAAGGCCTTTATGATGATGGAAGTAATGATTTTTTTTAATTGCTGGAAGTACTCTATCTGCATCTATCTGTAAGGAGGAGACAGTAGGTGCGTTAGTACACATAGAAACATTATTAGATGGATCGGTATGCGATAAAAAAAAAATCTAAACACAAGTCACATAAATGAGCTGAAGAAGCTACTTCAGTTGTTTTACAATAAGCACACTTAGCTTTGGTAGAAAGGTGTTCAGTAGACTCAATTCCTATGGTACATTTAGGGACAGATTGGTGCTGCTCCATTATGGCAAAATTTTTTATGAATTAATACAATGATTACTATTATAACACCCTAAAGACAAGCTTTTGGAGGAAAGGAAAAATTATGCGTCACATAGACATTAAAGCACTAAGCAAATGCAGCTTAACTGTCAGTGTGCGCAATTTTCAGTTACCATTTCTTTTTAAAGATACGATGAGTCCACGGATTTCATCCTTACTTGTGGGATATCGCCTCCTGGTCACCAGGAGGAGGCAAAGAGCACCACAGCAGAGCTGCATATATAGCTCCTCCCTTTCCTCCCACTCCAGTCATTCTCTTTGCCTGTGTTAGTGATAGGAAGAGGTAAAGTGAGGTGTTAGTTTAGATTCAATCAAGAGTTTATTATTTTTAAAATGGTACCAGTGAGTGCTATTTTATTCAGGGTGTAGCAGTATTCCTCGTCAGCCTCTAGAGTAGAGCTACAGGTGGCTTTAAAGCAATGGGAACTGGGGGGGATTTTCATTCTCTCTGCGCCTCCCATATTATGTGCTGCCCTGCAGATGATGGTCTTAGCAGATATTATCTAAGACCCTGTTTGTTCCCACAGAACTACAGGAGGAGAAGAAAGGACCTCTTGATCGTGAGGGACAAGTCATGCTGTCGCTCAGCATAGAGGTATGTGCAGTCCTTTAATTTCTGGGACATATAATTAACTCAGAACAGACTGTCTTTTCTCATATCTGATGTGAGGGGTCATAATCTATTGTGAAGGATTGGAGAGAGTGCTTAAGACATTACATGTTCCATGTGTGTAAGGGTTCCCCTCATTACTCTGTGACTGTCATGTCAGACCGTAATCTTGTTGTGACTGATAGCACTGTTTTGAACTGTGGGCTTGACGCTGGGGATTCTGAATTTCAGAGTTTTTGTACAAGTGCTCCGGTGTCAGCTGCTATAGGTTTTGCCTATGTGTTTAATAATGGTTTTCCATCTTAGCACGCAGAGCATTATGGTCGAAATCTTGGTCTGCAGATGTGTCATCTAAGTCTAAGCTTTTGGCTATTCCTTAAAAGGGGAAGACCCTGTTCGGACCTGACGTGAAGGAAATTATTTCTGACATCACGGGAGGCAAGGGTCATCTCCTCCCTCAGGATAAGAAATCCAAACAGAGAAGTTGACAGAGTAATTTCCGTTCCTTTGGAAACTTCAAGGGGATCCTTCCTTCTTCTTCCTCTAAACAGGTAACTATTCACAAACCAAGTCTACCTGGAGACCCAGTCAGTCCTGGAACAAGGGTAAACAATCCAAAAGGTCTGCTGCTGCTCCCAAGTCAGCATGAAGGGTTGGCCCCCGATCCGGGACCGGATCTAGTAGGGGGCAGACTGTCTTTCTTCATCCAGGCTTGGATGAGAGATGTTCAGGATCCCTGGGCATTAGAGATAGTGTCTCATGGATACAAGCTGGAATTCAGAAATTCTTCCCCCAGAGGAAGGTTTCTTCTTTCTCGATTGTCTGTAGACCAGATAAAAAGAGAGGCGTTCTTACGCTGTGTAAGAGACCTCTCCTCCATGGGAGTAATCTGTCCCGTTCCAATTCAGGGACAGGGGTTTTATTCAAATCTGTTTGTAGTTCCCAAAAAAGAGGGAACTTTCAGACCTATCTTAAGATCTCAAGAGTCTAAACAAGTTTCTCAGAGTTCCATCTTTCAAGATGGAAACTATTCGTACCATTCTTCCATTGATCCAGGAGGGTTAATTTATGACAACGGTGGATCTAAAGGATGCGTATCTTCATGTTCCTATCCACAGAGATCACAAGTTTCTGAGGTTTGCCTTTATGGACAAACATTTTCAGTTTGTGGCTCTTCCTTTCGGTCTGGCCACGGTGCCCAGAATTTTCACAAAAGTTCTGGGGTCTTTATTGGCGGTTCTACGGCCGCGGGGCATCGTGATGGCGCCTTATCTGGATGATATACTGATCCAGGTGTTATCATTTTAACTGACAAGGTCCCATACCAACATTGGGCTTTCCTTCCTAAGGACCCACGGGTGGAAGGTAAACCTGGAAAAGAGTTTGTTAGTTCCTCAGACCCTTTTCTGGGAACTCTAATCGACTATTTCGATGAAGATTTTTCTGACAGAGGTCAGAAAGTTAAAAATTCTGAATACATGTCAAACCATTCAGTCCAATCCTCGTCCGTCAGTGGCTCAGTGCATGGAGGTAATCGGATTGATGGTGGCGGCAATGGACATTGTTTCGTTTGCTCGTTTTCATCTCAGGCCTCTGCAATTAAGCAAGCTCAGGCAGTGGAATGGAGACTATACAGATTTGTCTCCTCAAATAAACCTAGATCAGGAGACAAGGGACTCTCTTCTATGGTGGTTGTTGCTGGATCATCTATCCCAGGGGACATGCTTCCGCAGACCCTCATGGGTGATAGTGACAACGGATGCCAGCCTGTTAGGATGGGGAGCAGTCTGGAATTCCCTAAGGGCTCAGGGTGTATGGACTCAGGCAGAGTCTCTCCTTCCCATCAATATCTTAGAGTTGAGAGCAATATTCAATGCGCTTCGGGCTTGGCCTCAGTTGGCGTCGGCCCAATTCATCAGATTCCAGTCGGACAACATAACGACGGTAGCTTACATCAATCATCAGGGAGGAACAAGGAGTTCCTTAGCGATGACAGAAGTAGCCAAGATAATACAGTGGGCGGAGTCTCACTCTTGCCATCTATCAGCGATCCACATCCCAGGGGTGGAAAACTGGGAAGCAGATTTTCTGAGCAGACAGACATTTCCTCCGGGAGAGTGGGAACTCCATCCGGAGGTATTTTGCGACCTGATTCTCAGATAGGGCAGGCCGGAGTTGGATCTCATGGCATCTCGTCAGAATGCCAAGCTTCCGAGATACGGGTCCAGGTCCAAGGATCCCCAGGCCGAGCTGATAGATGCCTTGGCAGTGCCTTGGTCTTTCAGCCTAGCTTATGTATTCCCTCCATTTGCTCTCCTTCCCCGGGTGATTGCTCGAGTCAAACAGGAGAGGGCATCAGTGATCCTCATTGCCCCTGCGTGGCCTCGCAGGATTTGGTATGCCGATCTGGTGGAGTCATCTCAGCCACCGTGGAAGCTCCCATTGAGGAAAGACCTTCTCATTCAGGGCCCCTTCCATCATCCGAATCTAGTTTCTCTGCAGCTGACTGCATGGTGATTGAACGCTTAATTTTGTCTAAGCGAGGGCTTTCTGATTCGGTCATAGATACCTTGATTCAGGCACGTAAGCCTGTTATTAGAAAAATTTACCATAAGATATGGTGTAAATATCTTTATTGGTGTGAATCCAAGGGCTACTCATGGAGTAGGGTTAGGATTCCCAGGATTTTGTCTTTTCTCCAAGAAGGATTGGAGAAAGGGTTGTCAGCAAGTTCCTTAAAAGGACAGATTTCTGCTTTATCTATTTAGTTACACAAGCGTCTGGCAGATGTTCCAGATGTCCAATCTTTTTGTCAGGCTCTGTCTAGAATCAAGCCTGTATTTAGACAAATTGCTCCTCCTTGGAGTTTGAATTTAGTTCTTAAAGTTCTTCAAGGGGTTCCGTTTGAACCTATGCATTCCATAGATAAAGTTATTATCTTGGAAAGTTTTATTTTTGGTTGCTATTTCTTCTGCTCGCAGAGTATCTGAGCTTTCGGCATTACAATGTGATTCTCCTTATCTTATTTTTCATTCGGATAAGGTGGTGTTACAAACCAAACCTGGTTTTCTTCCTAAGGTTGTTTCAAATAAAAATATTAATCAGGAAATTGTTGTTCCTTCCTTGTGTCCTAATCCTTCTTCTACGAAGGAGCGTCTGTTACATAATTTGGATGTGGTCCGTGCTTTGAAGTTCTACTTACAGGCGACTAAGGATTTTCGTCAATCGTCTTCCTTGTTTGTCGTTTTTTCTGGGAAACGTAGGGGTCAGAAAGCTACGGCTACCTCTCTTTCTTTTTGGCTGAAGAGTATTATCCGTTTTGCATATGAGACTGCTGGACAGCAGCCTCCTGAACGAATTACAGCTCATTCTACTAGGGCTGTGGCTTCCTCATGGGCATTCAAAAATGATGGTTCTGTTGAACAGATTTGCAAAGCTGCAACTTGGTCGTCTCTTCACACTTTTTCCAAATTTTACAAATTTGATACCTTTGCCTCGGCTGAGGCTGTTTTTGGGAGGAAAGTTCTTCAAGCAGTGGTGCCTTCCGTTTAGGTTCCCTGTCTTGTCCCTCCGTTTTCACCCATGTACTATAGCTTTGGTATTGTATCCCACAAGTAAGGATGAAATCCGTGGACTCATCGTATCTTTAAAAAGAAAAGGAAATTAATGCTTACCTGATAAATTTGTTTCTTTTTAGATACGATGAGTCCACAGCCCACCCTGTTTTATAGACCGGTCTTTATTTTTGTTAAACTTCAGTCACCTTTGCACCTTGGCTTTTCCTTTCTCTTCCTAACTTCGGTCGAATGACTGGAGTGGGAGGGAAGGGAGGAGCTATATATACAGCTCTGCTGTGGTGCTCTTTGCCTCCTCCTGCTGACCAGGAGGCGATATCCCACAAGTAAGGATGAAATCTGTGGACTCATCGTATCTAAAAAGAAACAAATTTATCAGGTAAGCATAAATTTCCTTTTATTTTAAAAAAGGGTGCACTGTTGTGTGCGCATCTGTTGACGCATGCTTCTGTCTGACGTGCGTGTACTATAATGCTGTTGTTTTTGAAGGCTTGTGTAAACTTTGAAGCCCGCCTTCAATTTAATTCTAGGTGTGTGTACTACGGCGCACTAACCTGACAATTATTGTAAGTGTCTTTTTCTAAGGTTTGCGTTTATATTGATACGAGCTTCTTGCGTGTTTCTTCGTGCAAAAAAAGGCAAGGGTAATAGTTTGAATCTGTCCCAGGGCCATATATACACATATACATATATAGTTAAACTTTTAAACATTTAAAAGTGCCCATAAACATAGCTGTGTCTATTTCAAAATAAAAACATACTTACCCGTAGACACTTGTCCACTTAGTAGCAGACAGCTAAACCAGTACTTAAACATATCAGCAGATGTAATGAAATAGGAATCAATCTGTAAAGGGAGGCAGAAGACGTGTCCCTGCGACCAAATTTAGAGAGAGCCTATGAAGGATTTCCCATGAGGTGAAAACATTGTATCATGAGGCAGTACTCAAATCACATCCCTCTGACAAGCACTGTACTCTGAGGGGAAGTGGGCTTCAATATGCTCTGAAACACCTTACACTGAAGAAATCAAGCACATCATGCTTCAACCCCCTTCAACGGAGGCAAAGTAAAAACTAAAGGTATAAGTGAGGTGGGAGGTTTTTTTTAGGCTTTTGGGGTTTGAGAAACTTTGCCTCCTCCTTGTAGGAAAGTATATGCCAAATGTAACAGCTTGTGGACTCTCACCACCTATATAAAAGAACAAAAGTAAACTATTTTAGCATAAGGCTGCATGTGAAAAAAGTGAAGTGGTCTGAATACTGTCTAAATGCACAGTGTATGGTATAGACAGCTCAAGGCATATTTTATGTCACCATTTGTTAACTTTTTTACAAACCTGTGACGTAAAGTGTTATTGTTATCTGGATTGAGATAAATGTAATTTGAATGATTTGCAGTTTGTCTATATTTCATTGCTGAAAAGGGTTACTGTGTATTTATCAAAAATATTTTATTATTAAAGGGACAGGAAACCCCAAAAATGTTTTTCATTATTCAGGTTGAACATACAATTTTAGTCAACTTTCCAATTTACTTCTTTTATCAAAGTTGCCTCATTATCTTGTTATCCTTTACTGAAGGAGCAGCATTGCACTACTGGCAGCTAGCTGAACACACTAGTTACCCAATCACAAGAGACAAAAGTGTGCAGGCACCAATCAGCAGCAGCTACCACTAGTGTAGGATATGTGCATATTTTTTTTCAACAAGGGATATCAAGAGAATGAAGCACATTTCAAAATAGAAACAAATTTAAAAGTGTTTTAAAATGACTTGTTCTATCTGAATCATGCACGTTTAATTTTGACTTTCCTAGCCCTATAATTATTACATTAATACCCTGTAACAACCCGCTGGGTGGAGGCACTGATGTCTGAGAAAGTCTGCTTCCCAATTGTTTACTCCCGAGATGTGGATGGCTGAAATCAGGCACTGATGGCATTTGGCCCACCTGATTATCTGAGATATCTATCTTGTTGCTAGGGAACTCTATAGAGTTCCACCTGATGTAAGCCACTGCTGTGACACTGTCCAACTAAAATTAGATGAAGGATTCCGGCCTGAGGCTGGGCCAACTATGTAGAGCCCTGAAGGCTGCATGGAGTTATAAGACACATATATCCTCACCTTCCCAGGAGACCAAATTCCTGTGCCCTCAGTGAACTCCTAACAGCCCCCCCAATACTATAGGCTGGGGTCTGTCATGATCACTGGCTGAAGAAAGAAGGTCCCTTGGACAAGATATTGGTGAGTCTGCCACCAAAGCAATGACTGCCTTGTCTCCTGATCCAGAAGAATTTTCTGCAGAGGCCTCAATAAAATCTGGCAAAGGGAACTGTGACTGACGCAGCCACCATCATACCCACAACTTATATGCATTGAGCTGCAGTAAGAAGGAATGTGCTGAAATCGTTTGCATGAAAGTCCCAGATAAGTTGTGCATTGATCAGTCAGAGACAATCTCATGGACACTGAGTCTATCATCCAGGAACTGAGCTCTTTGGGAAATGTATGCATCATTCTAAAGGCAAAAAACTGAAGGATTCTGGGAAAGTGGGAGGTATTAAAGTTCTGGTAAGTCGAGATGTTTTATGCCTACTTCTAGTGGACTAGAATGTAATTCCACATGTGAGGTTCTTGTGGGCTCTCACCATCATAAAAAAAAAAAAAATATCAACCAAGCCTAAAACAGAAAATATGTATAGATGCTACAACTGCAGGTACACAAGCTTTACAAAGTGCAGCCTTGTGGTAGTAAATGTCAGATAGTGGAAGGTTAATCACTTGCAAAAGATATACATAAGAGCTCACTGACCGAATTGGAAGTTAGTGTAGTTGGGGCACACGTGATAGCAGGCGCTCAGCAGGCCTTCCATCATCAGGGCAGTGCCCATGGCGTAGAAGAGGCCAAAGTGTTTGGGGATTCCACATTCCTGCACAGAGGAAGGTGAGTTACATACAGCCAAAAACACAGCTCTGCATCAGCTTCCCATTAAGTCACACTCCACATCCCTTCTGCATCCCTCTCCTACCACTTTACCAGGGTGCCCAATCCCTCACCTACCCGCCCTATAACTGCACCCCACTCCTCACCTACCGCCCTATAACACCCCACTCCTCTCCTACCTGCCCTAAAACTACACCCCACTCCTCACCTACCGCCCTATAACACCCCACTCCTCTCCTACCCGCCCTAAAACTACACCCCACTCCTCACCTACCCGCCCTAAAACTACACCCCACTCCTCACCTACCGACCTATAACACCCCACTCCTCTCCTACCCGCCCTAAAACTACACCCCACTCCTCTCCTACCTGCCCTAAAACTACACCCCACTCCTCACTTACCGCCCTATAACAACCCACTCCTCTCCTACCCGCCCTAAAACTACACCCCACTCCTCACCTACCGCCCTATAACACCCCACTCCTCTCCTACCCGCCCTAAAACTACACCCCACTCCTCACCTACCGCCCTATAACACCCCACTCCTCTCCTACCCGCCCTAAAACTACACCCCACTCCTCACCTACCGCCCTATAACACTACACTCCTCTCCTACCCGCCCTAAAACTATACCCCACTCATCACCTACCCGCCCTATAACTTCACTCCTCACCTTCCGGCCCTATAACTGCACCCCCACTGCTCACCTACCACCCCTTTAACTGCACCCGACTCCTCACCTACCACCACTATAACTACACCCACTCTTCACCTACCCACCATATAACTACACCCCACTCCTCACCTACACGCCCTATAACTGCACCCCACCCCTAACCTACCCACCCTATAACTACCCCCCACTCCTCTTCTACTAGCCCTATAACTACACCCCACTCCTCTTCTACTAGCCCTATAACAACACCCCACTCCTCACCTACCCACCCTATAACTGCACCCCACTCCTCACCTACCCACCCTATAACTGCACCCCACTCACCTACCCACCCTATAACTGCACCCCACTCACCTACCCACCCTATAACTGCACCCCACTCACCTACCCACCCTATAAATGCACCCCACTCCTCAACTATGCACCCTATAACTACACCCCACTTCACCTAACCGCCCTATAACTGCACCCCACTCACCTACCCACCCTATAACTGCACCCCACTCACCTACCCACCCTATAACTGCACCCCACTCACCTATCCACCCTATAACTGCACCTACTCCTTACCTAACCACCCTATAACTGCACCCCACTCCTCACCTACCAGCCCTATAACTGCACCCACTCCTCACCTAGCAGCCCTATAACTGCACCCACTCCTCACCTACCCACCCTATAACTGCACCCACTCCTCACCTACCCACCCTATAACTGCACCCACTCCTCACCTACCCGCCCTATAACAGCACCCCACTCCTCACCTACCCGCCCTATAACCGCACCCCACTCCTCACCTACCCTCCCTATAACCGCACCCCACTCCAACTGCACCCACTCCTCACTTACCCACCCTATAACTCCACCCCACTCCAACTGCACCCACTCCTTACCTACCCACCCTATAACTGCACCCACTCCTTACCTACCCACCCAATAACTGCACCCCACTCTTCACCTACCAGCCCTATAACTACATACCACTCCTCACCTACCCATCCTATAACTGCACCCCACTCCTCACCTACCCACCCTATAACTGCACCCCACTCTTCACCTACCCACCCTATAACTGCACCCCACAACTCACCTACCCACCCTATAAATACACCCCACAACTCACCTACAAGCCCTATAACTGCACCCCACTCCTCACCTACCTGCCCTTTAACTATACCCCACTCCATACTTACCAGCCTTATAACTACACCCCACTCCTCACCTACCCACCCTATAACTGCACCCCACTCCTTACCTACCAGCCCTATAACTGCACCCCACTCACCTATCTACCCCTATAACTGCACCCCACTCACCTACCCACCATATCCCTGTGCACCAACCTCATCTTTCCACACCACACTCCTTACCTCCACTTCCCATCACTGTGTCTTACCCCTCAAATCCAACCAATTCAACGTTTCACATCCCCACCTTATTACCTTGCCCCCTTAATACCCACTCCTCTTAACCATTCCCATCTAGTTCCCACCGCTCATATACCCTATTAATGTTCCCCACTCTTCACCTTTAGACCCTATCCTCATGGTACCCCACTACCCTTTCACCATAGTCCACTCAACTTTTATATCCAATCACTATGTCCACCTCTAACACTCACACACTGTCATGTCAACCCCTCACCACCACACCCTATTACTGTTACCCGAACACTCGCCTCCACCTCACTCTCTCACATGCCACCTTTGCACCCAATAATCATGTCCCCTCTACCACTTAATCACTATGGTCCAACCTCACATCTACATCCAATCACTATGTCTACCCTAAACCTTTACACCTTATAACCATGTTAACCACTCACCTCCACACCCCATTCATTCTCACCCCCTCCTATTCATGCCCTACTTAAATTCACACTGTTCTCTTCTACAGTCTAATTCAGCCTCACCCCAGTCAGCAAAGGCCAACTCCATATATAACTTCCCTAACCTCAATATAACCGCAACTCCCAAACTCCTGCCCCCCCCCCTTTTACCTCTAGTTTTTTGTTATGCAGGCGGTTGCAGTTGTAAGTAAGCTCTCTCTGTAGAACGATAATGAGGAAAAGAAGGCCGAGCAGAACATAACCCAGGTTACTCAGGATATTATTAAAGGCACTGTGGAGATATAAAGGGTTGAGAAAAAAATAGCAGTAATATGTGAGAAGCCGTATACGCACATTACACAAGAGACATCCTATACGCACGTCACACAAAAGAAGCCATATACGCACATCACACAAAAGAAGCCCTATACGCACATTACACAAGAGAAAAGCCCTATACGGACATTACACAAGAGAGAAGCCCTATACGCACATTACACAAGAGAGAAGCCCTATACGCACATTACACAAGAGAGAAGCCCTATACGCACATTACACAAGAGAGAAGCCCTATACGCACATTACACAAGAGAGAAGCCCTATACGGACATTACACAAGAGAGAAGCCCTATACGGACATTACACAAGAGAGAAGCCTTATACGCACATTACACAAGAGAAGTCCTATACGCACATCACACAAGAGAAGCCGTATACGCACATCACACAAGAGAAACCGTATACACACATAACACAAGAGAAATCGTATACATACATCACACAAGAGAAGCTGTATTCGCACACAACACAAAAGAGGAGCATGTGACGGACCTCTAGGTTACCCTGCCTGGGTAAGTCTGCCTGTTCAGCTCCCGAACATTGGAAAGCACCAATATGCAGAAAAATACCCCAATATACAGACAAGACTGATTTTGGAGTAAAACAGGAATAACACTTTATTCAATGGTGTACAGACATTTTATACTCTTTTAAAGGGAAAAACCCCATTCAACTGAGTAATCATTTCAAACAGGGGAACAATGGGAGGGCTATTGAAACAGATAACAGTGGTTCTGACTCTGGGCCCGTAGGCTCTTTTTGATGATAATGGGATTAGTGGTGCCTAAAAGTCTGGGGCATGTTCTATTGATAAGGACTGAGTCATCCAGGTGTGGTCTGGAGGTGACCGAAACCAGTTACAGGGATCCGGTTATGTATGATACAGATTCTCGTCCTGAAAGACATATGTCTAAACAAAATCCCTGCCCCCAAATGTTCGTTATAATCCTATTGCCGGTTGAACACATGCAGTTTACGAGTAAAAATTGTATTTGGATCCTGTAACCAACATGTGTAGCCTGTCTGAAAACAGTTCCAGGAGGCCGGTACTGGGGCGGTGCTTTAGCCGCACAAACCACAACACTGCCCCGAGTACTCTCCCGGTATAGAGATGGTACCCCTGCAGCCCTCAGTTTATTACAATACTCCCCCCCTCATTCCGTAGTCCGGCAGACCTGGTTCGACCCACACGGGTCAGCCTGGGGGTGTCTAGGAGTAAAAGAATACTTATAAATCCATTTGCCGGGAAGGGCCATCAGCATTCCCATTTTGCTTTCACAGCCAATATTGCACAATAAAGTTGTAGGGCAAAACTCCAGCGCAGTAGGCGCCCATTGTCTCCGGAGACCTGGATGAGGCAGATCAAAAGATTGTGGTCAGTGAGCACCGTGAACAATTGTCCATGTACGGCTGTAACTTTTTCAATGCCAACACCAGTGCCAAACACTCCTTCTCTATGGCGGCCTACCCCACATTCCGGGGTAGCAGCTTGATGCTGATGTAGACCACCGGGTGCTCACTACCGTCTGCCCCCACTTGGATCAGTACTGCTCCCAACCCAAAAGTACAGGCATCTGTGTGGCCACAAAAACGTTTGTTTGGGTCAGGAGCAGCTAGAATGGGTACTGATGTCAAAGCTCTGGAGTCGTTGGAAGGCAGCCTCGCACTCTGGGGACCACAGGACCTGTCGGAGGAGGTTTTTCTTTGTCAGGTCAGTAAAGGGTTTAGCGATAGTGCTGTAGTCAGGGACAAACCTCCGGTAATACTCTGCCATCCCAAGGAAAGCTGAGACCTGGGTTTTCGTCCGGGAAATGGGCCACTGTGCAACAGGACGTTGTCGCCCACAGCCCACCTGATGTCCAAGGTACTGGACCTTGGACATCCATATGCTACATTTCTCTGGCTTTAAAGTCAGTCCCGCAGCCCTTATACGGTCCAACACGGTACCGAGGTGAAGCAAATGTTCCTCCGAGGTATCACTGTAGATTGTGATGTCTTCCAGGTATGCACAGGCATAGTCCTGGAGACCATAGAGGAGTCGATCTACCATCCACTGGAACGTCGCCAGAGCATTTTTCATCCCAAATGGCGTGACCGTAAACTGTTAAAGGCCAAATACAGTGATAAACGTCGACTTCGGAATTGTTTCCGTATCTAGTGGGATTTGCCAGTACATAGGTCAAGGGTGGTCAGAAAATTTCCCAGAGCGATGTGATCTAATGGTTCATCATCCACTCTGGGCATTGGGTATGCGTCAGTCGTGGTGCGGTCATTAAGTCTTCTGTAATCTACACAAAAGTGGGTCGGTACCATCCTGCTTCGGAACCAACACTACTGGGGATGCCCAGGGGCTATTGGATGGCTCGATGACTCCTAGGTCGAGCATCTCCCTGATCTCCTTCCTCATCCCTTCCCTAACTGCCTCGGGTACCCGGTAAGCCGCCTGCTGTAGAGGCGGTTGTCCTGTGGTCTACACACGGTGCACTGCCACAGCAGTGTACCCAGGGGTGGTGGAGAACATTTCCTGATGCTTACTAAGGGCCCTCCTGACCTGCTCCTTTTGTAAGGTCCCTAGCTGCTCATCTAACCTGACTGCCTCTATGCCTACGTTGTCCCGAGCCCACTCAGGCAACTCCAGCAGAAAAAGGTTCTCAGAGTCTTCCCCGGCGGGAGAGCATATAGCGGCTACCTCTTCCGACCTCTCCTGGTATGCTTTGAGCATATTCCCATGGAAGGTCTGCTGGACATTTAGCTACCAGGTAGGTAGTGTCACAGAGTTGTTTCACCACTTTGTAAGGTCCTTGCCAGGCGGCCTGCAACTTGTCCACCTTGGTTGGCTTCAGGGCAAGAACTTTCTGCGGTTTGCGGTCCCTAACCCAGTCCCAAACCTCCGGGGGTGTCTGTTCATAGAACTGCTCCAGCAAGATCAGTTGGACAACCTCTGTCAAGGTAGTTGCTTGACTTCCAGCGAACCCGGCATCCAAGGACCGAGATTTAGATCCTGTAACCAACATGTGTACCTAAGCCTGTCCAAAAACAGTTCATGGAGGCTGTACTGGGGCTGCGCCTTAGCCACACAAACCACAACCCTGCCCGAGTACTCTCCCAGTATAGAGATGGTACCCCTGCAGCCCTCAGTTCATCACAAAGCTGTATATGCACATTACACAAGAGAAGCTCTATACGCACATTACACAAGAGAAGCTCTATACGCACATTACACAAGAAAATCGCTATACGCACATTACACAAGAGAAGCTGTATATGCATATCACACACACACACACACACATTATAATAAAAAAAGGCCCCATACCCCCCACCACATGACTATCTAGGCTAGAACAGCAGCTTGTTACCAGCATCACATCCCACAGATGGGGGATTTGGAACCCCCTAATTTTTTATGCTGCATTTTGGGAATATTTTTGTCTCATGAATACACATAAAAACATAGCCAGATTTTTTCCTGTAAAATAAAGCATTCTGTATCTTTTCCTTTTCTGTAAGTATAGAGCAACATATAAACACTGCTTTTTCTTCTGTGGCAAGATTTTGCCAGCTGTGTACAGTCTATATATAGTGAGGTGTTAGAGGTGCCAGTCTACAGTATATACAGTGAGATGCTGGAGGTGCCAGTCTACAGTATATACAGTGAGATGTTGGAAGTGCCAGTCTATATACAGTGAGGTGTTAGAGGTGCCAGTCTACAGTATATATAGTGATGTTTTAGAGGTGCCAGTCTACAGTATATATAGTGATATGTTAGAGGTGCCAGTCTATATACAGTGAGGTGTTAGAGGTGCCAGTCTGTATAAAGTGAGGTGCTAGTCTGTATACAGTGAGGTGTAAGAGGTGCCAGTCTGTAAACAGTGAGGTGCTAGAGGTGCCAGTCTATATACAGTGAGGTGTAAGAGGTGCCAGTCTCTATACAGTGAGATGCTAGAGGTGCCAGTCTACAGTATATATAGTCATGTGTTAGAGGTGCCAGTCTATATACAGTGACGTGTTAGAGGTGCCAGACTACAGTATATAAAGTGATATATTAGAGGTGCCAGTCTGTATACAGTGAGGTGTAAGAGGTGCCAGTTTGTATACAGTGAGGTGCTAGAGGTGCCAGTCTGAATACAGTGAGGTGCTACAGGTGCCAGTCTGTATACAGTGAGGTGCTACAGGTGCCAGTCTGTATACAGTGAGGTGCTACAGGTGCCAGTCTGTATACAGTGAGGTGCTACAGGTGCCAGTCTGTATACAGTGAGGTGCTAGAGGTGCCAGACTACAGTATACAAAGTGATATGTTAGAGGTGCCAGTCTGTATACAGTGAGGTGTAAGAGGTGCCAGTCTGTATACAGTGAGGTGCTACAGGTGCCAGTCTGTATACAGTGAGGTGCTAGAGGTGCCAGTCTGTATACAGTGAGGTGCTAGAGGTGCAAGTCTGTATACAGTGAGGTGTAAGAGGTGCCAGTCTGTATACAGTGAGGTGCTACAGGTGCCAGTCTGTATACAGTGAGGTGCTACAGGTGCTAGTCTGTATACAGTGAGGTGCTACAGGTGTCAGTCTATATACAGTGAGGTGCTAGAGGTGCCAGTCTATATACAGTGAGGTGCTAGAGGTGCCAGTCTGTATACAGTGAGGTGCTAGAGGTGCCAGTCTGTATACAGTGAGGTGCTAGAGGTGCCAGTCTGTATACAGTGAGGTGCTAGAGGTGCCAGTCTGTATACAGTGAGGTATTAGAGGTGCCAGTCTGTATACGGTGAGGTGCTAGAGGTGCTAGTCTGTATACAGTGAGGTGTAAGAGGTGCCAGTCTGCAAACAGTGAGGTGCTAGAGGTGCCAGTCTATATACAGTGAGGTGTAAGAGGTGCCAGTCTCTATACAGTGAGATGCTAGAGGTGCCAGTCTACAGTATATATAGTCATGTGTTAGAGGTGCCAGTCTATATACAGTGACGTGTTAGAGGTGCCAGACTACAGTATATAAAGTGATATGTTAGAGGTGCCAGTCTGTATACAGTGAGGTGTAAGAGGTGCCAGTTTGTATACAGTGAGGTGCTAGAGGTGCCAGTCTGTATACAGTGAGGTGATAGAGGTGCCAGTTTGTATACAGTGAGGTGTTAGAGGTGCCAGTCTGTATACAGTGAGGTGATAGAGGTGCCAGTCTGTATACAGTGAGGTGTAAGAGGTGCCAGTTTGTATACAGTGAGGTGCTAGAGGTGCCAGTCTGTATACAGTGAGGTGCTACAGGTGCCAGTCTGTATACAGTGAGGTGCTACAGGTGCCAGTCTGTATACAGTGAGGTGTAAGAGGTGCCAGTCTGTATACAGTGAGGTGCTAGAGGTGCCAGTCTGTATACAGTGAGGTGCTAGAGGTGCCAGACTACAGTATACAAAGTGATATGTTAGAGGTGCCAGTCTGTATACAGTGAGGTGTAAGAGGTGCCAGTCTGTATACAGTGAGGTGTAAGAGGTGCCAGTCTGTATACAGTGAGGTGCTAGAGGTGCCAGTCTGTATACAGTGAGGTGCTACAGGTGCTAGTCTGTATACAGTGAGGTGCTACAGGTGCCAGTCTATATACAGTGAGGTGCTAGAGGTGCCAGTCTGTATACGGTGAGGTGCTAGAGGTGCCAGTCTGTATACGGTGAGGTGTAAGAGGTGCCAGTCTGTATACGGTGAGGTGCTAGAGGTGCCAGTGTGTATACAGTGAGGTGTAAGAGGTGCCAGTCTGTATACAGTGAGGTGCTAGAGGTGCCAGTCTGTATACTGTGAGGTGTAAGAGGTGCCAGTCTGTATACAGTGAGGTGTAAGAGGTGCCAGTCTGTATACACTGAGGTGTAAGAAGTGCCAGTCTGTATACCGTGAGGTGCTAGAGGTGCCAGTCTGTATACTGTGAGGTGTAAGAGGTGCCAGTCTGTATACAGTGAGGTGTAAGAGGTGCCAGTCTGTATACAGTGAGGTGTAAGAGGTGCCAGTCTGTATACACTGAGGTGTAAGAGGTGCCAGTCTGTATACACTGAGGTGTAAGAAGTGCCAGTCTGTATACAGTGAGGTGCTAGAGGTGCCAGTCTGTATACAGTGAGGTGCTAGAGGTGCTAGTCTGTATACAGTGAGGTGCTAGAGGTGCCAGTCTGTATACACTGAGGTGTAAGAGGTGCCAGTTTGTATACAGTGAGGTGCTAGAGGTGCCATTCTATAAACAGTGAGGTATTAGAGGTGCCAGTCTGTATACAGTGAAGTATTAGAGGTGCCAGTCTGTATACAGTGAGGTGTAAGAGGTGCCAGTCTGTATACAGTGAGGTGTTACAGGTGCCAGTCTGTATACAGTGAGGTGCTACAGGTGCCAGTCTGTATACAGTGAGGTGCTACAGGTGCCAGTCTATATACAGTGAGGTGCTAGAGGTGCCAGTCTGTATACAGTGAGGTGTAAGAGGTGCCAGTCTGTATACAGTGAGGTGTAAGAGGTGCCAGTCTGTATACAGTGAGGTGCTAGAGGTGCCAGTCTGTATACACTGAGGTGTAAGAAGTGCCAGTCTGTATACCGTGAGGTGCTAGAGGTGCCAGTCTGTATACAGTGAGGTGTAAGAGGTGCCAGTCTGTATACAGTGAGGTATTAGAGGTGCCAGTCTGTATACAGTGAGGTGCCAGTCTGTTGACAAAGAGGTGTTAGAGGTGCCAGTCTGTATACAGTGAGGTGCTAGAGGTGCCAGTCTGTATACAGTGAGGTGCTAGAGGTGCCAGTCTGTATACAGTCAGGTGTAAGAGGTGCCAGTCTGTATACAGTCAGGTGTAAGAGGTGCCAGTCTGTATACAGTCAGGTGTTAGAGGTGCCAGTCTGTATACAGTGAGGTGTAAGAGGTGCCAGTCTGTATACATTGAGGTGCTAGTCTGTATACAGTGAGGTGTTAGAGGTGCCAGTCTGTATACAGTGAGGTGCTACAGGTGCCAGTCTATATACAGTGAGGTGCTAGAGGTGCCAGTTTGTATACAGTGAGGTATTAGAGGTGCCAGTCTGTATACAGTGAGGTATTAGAGGTGCCAGTCTGTATACAGTGAGGTGCTACAGGTGCCAGTCTATATACAGTGAGGTGCTAGAGGTGCCAGTTTGTATACAGTGAGGTGCTAGAGGTGCCATTCTATAAACAGTGAGGTATTAGAGGTGCCAGTCTGTATACAGTGAGGTGCTAGAGGTGCCAGTCTATATACAGTGAGGTGCTAGAGGTGCCAGTCTATATACAGTGAGGTGCTAGAGGTGCCAGTTTGTATACAGTGAGGTATTAGAGGTGCCAGTCTGTATACAGTGAGGTGCTAGAGGTGCCAGTCTGTATACAGTCAGGTGCTAGAGGTGCCAGTCTGTATACAGTGAGGTGTAAGAGGTGCCAGTCTGTATACAGTGAGGTGCTAGAGGTGCCAGTCTGTATACAGTGAGGTGTAAGAGGTGCCAATCTGTATACAGTGAGGTGCTAGAGGTGTCAATCTGTATACAGTGAGGTGCTAGAGGTGCCAGTCTGTATACAGTGAGGTGTAAGAGGTGCCAGTCTGTATACAGTGAGGTGTAAGAGGTGCCAGTCTGTATACAGTGAGGTGCTAGAGGTGCCAGCCTGTATTCAGTGAGGTGTTAGAGGTGCCAGTCTGTAAACAGTGAGGTATTAGAGGTGCCAGTCTATATACAGTGAGGTGCTAGAGGTGCCAGTCTATATACAGTGAGGTGTAAGAGGTGCCAGTCTGTATACAGTGAGGTGTAAGAGGTGCCAGTCTGTATACAGTGAGGTGCCAGTCTGTATAGAGTGAGGTGCTAGAGGTGCCAGTCTGTATACAGTGAGGTGCTAGAGGTGCCAGTCTGTATACAAAGAGGTGTTAGAGGTGCTAGTCTGTATACAGTGAGGTGTAAGAGGTGCCAATCTGTATACAGTGAGGTGTAAGAGGTGGCAGTCTGTATACAAAGAGGTGCTAGAGGTGCCAGTCTGTATACAGTGAGGTGCTAGAGGTGGCAGTCTGTATACAGTGAGGTGCTAGAGGTGCCAGTCTGTATACAGTCAGGTGTAAGAGGTGCCAGTCTGTATACAGTCAGGTGTAAGAGGTGCCAGTCTGTATACAGTGAGGTGTAAGAGGTGGCAGTCTGTATACAGTGAGGTGCTAGAGGTGCCAGTCTGTATACAAAGAGGTGTTAGAGGTGCTAGTCTGTATACAGTGAGGTGTAAGAGGTGCTAGTCTGTATACAGTGAGGTGTAAGAGGTGGCAGTCTGTATACAAAGAGGTGCTAGAGGTGCCAGTCTGTATACAGTGAGGTGCTAGAGGTGGCAGTCTGTATACAGTGAGGTGCTAGAGGTGCCAGTCTGTATACAGTCAGGTGTAAGAGGTGCCAGTCTGTATACAGTGAGGTGCTAGAGGTGCCAGTCTGTATACGGTGAGGTGTAAGAGGTGCCAGTCTGTATACGGTGAGGTATTAGAGGTGCCAGTCTTTATACAGTGAGGTGTTAGAGGTGCCAGTCTGTATAGAGTGAGGTGTTAGAGGTGCCAGTCTGTATACAGTGAGGTGCTAGAGGTGCCAGTCTGTATACAGTGAGGTGCTAGAGGTGCCAGTCTGTATACAGTGAGGTGCTAGAGGTGCCAGTCTGTATACAGTGAGGTGCTAGAGGTGCCAGTCTGTATACAGTGAGGTGCTAGAGGTGCCAGTCTGTATACAGTGAGGTGCTAGAGGTGCCAGTCTGTATACAGTGAGGTGTTAGAGGTGCCAGTCTGTATACAGTGAGGTGTTAGAGGTGCCAGTCTGTATACAGTGAGGTGCTTGAGGTGCCAGTCTGTATACAGTGAGGTGCTAGAGGTGCCAGTCTGTATACAGTGAGGTGTAAGAGGTGCCAGTCTGTATACAGTGAGGTGTAAGAGGTGCCAGTCTGTATACAGTGAGGTGCTAGAGGTGCCAGTCTGTATACAGTGAGGTGTAAGAGGTGCCAGTCTGTATACAGTGAGGTGCTAGAGGTGCCAGTCTGTATACAGTGAGGTGTAAGAGGTGCCAGTCTGTATACAGTGAGGTGTAAGAGGTGCCAGTCTGTATACAGTGAGGTGCTAGAGGTGCCAGTCTGTATACAGTGAGGTGCTAGAGGTGCCAGTCTGTATACAGTCAGGTGCTAGAGGTGCCAGTCTGTATACAGTGAGGTGTAAGAGGTGCCAGTCTCTATACAGTGAGGTATTAGCGGTGCCAGTCTATATACAGTGAGGTGCCAGTCTGTATACAGTGAGGCCTTAGAAGTGCCAACCCCCTAATGGCCAAACCTAGAGAAGCTAATGTGTTTTACCTAAGGGACCCCAGAGGGTGAGCACACAGGAAGTTGTAATAACAGATATCCTGATTCCCAGTCACATTCACCACCTACAGGAACAAATCACAGTATTAGCACAAGAGTCTACATAAGTGAGTGTGTCTGTAGTCATGCATAAGTGTTTACATGTGCCTCTATTGGTGTGCAATGTGTGCGGGTATCAGAGAATGTGTTAAAAATAAGTGTTTGCATGAGTGTGCATAAGAGAATGAGTGTGTGCATGAGTGTGCACGTGTATAAGAGAATGAGTGTTTGCCTAAGTGTGCACGTTTATAAGAGAATGGGTGTCTGCATGAGTGTGCACGTATGTCTATTAGTGTGTGCATGTATCAGAGAGTGTGTATCTGCACAAGTGTGCACGTGTCTACGTATAAAAGAGTGTGTGCCTGTCTGCACAAGTGTGCACGTGTCTTTATTAGTGTGTGCATGTATCTGAGTGTTACTGCACACGCATGCAGGTGTCTGATACATGTGCACACTAATAAAGATATGTGCACACGTGTGCAGACACACTCTCAGATACATGCACACACTAATAAAGACAGGTGCACGGTTGTGAAGACACACACTCATACATGCACACACTAATTAACACACGTGCACACTTGTGCAGAGTGTGTGCATATATAAGAGAGTGTGTGTCTTCACAACTGTGCACGTGTGTTTATTAGTGTGCCCATGTATCTGAGATTGTGTGCCTGCACAAGTGTGCACGTCTTTATTAGTGTGTGCATGTATCTGAGAGTGTGTGCCTGCACAACTGTGCACGTGTCTTTATTAGTGTGTGCATGTATCTGAGACTGTGTGTCTGCACACGTGTCTTTATTAGTGTGTGCATGTATCTGAGAGTGTGTGTCTGCACACATGTTCACATGTTCTATTAGTGTCTGCACACATGTGCACGTGTCTTTATTAGTGTGTGCATGTATTAGAGACTGTGTGTCTGCACACGTGTGCACGCATCTTTATTAGTATGTGCATGTATCCGAGAGTGTGTGTCTGCACACGTCTTTATTAGTGTGTGCATGTATCCGAGAGTGTGTGTCTGCACACGTCTTTATTAGTGTGTGCATGTATCCGAGAGTGTGTGTCTGCACACGTCTTTATTAGTGTGTGCATGTATCAGAGAGTGTGTGTCTGCACACGTCTTTATTAGTGTGTGCATGTATCGGAGAGTGTGTGTCTGCACACGTCTTTATTAGTGTGTGCATGTATCTGAGTGTGTCTGCACACATGTGCACGTGTCTTTATTAGTGTGTGCATGTATTAGAGACTGTGGCCTAGATTTAGAGTTCGGCGGTAGCCGTCAAAACCAGCGTTAGAGGCTCCTAACGCTGGTTTTGGCCGCCCGCTGGTATTTGGAGTCAGTGATTAAAGGGTCTAACGCTCACTTTACAGCCGCGACTTTTCCATACCGCAGATCCCCCTACGCCATTTGCGTAGCCTATCTTTTCAATGGGATCTTTCTAACGCTGGTATTTAGAGTCGTTTCTGCAGTGAGCGTTAGAGCTCTAACGACAAGATTCCAGCCGCCTGAAAAAAGCAGGAGTTAAGAGCTTTCTGGCTAACGCCGGTTCATAAAGCTCTTAACTACTGTACCCTAAAGTACACTAACACCCATAAACTACCTATGTACCCCTAAACCGAGGTCCCCCCACATCGCCGCCACTCGATTAAAATTTTTAACCCCTAATCTGCCGACCGCCACCTACGTTATACTTATGTACCCCTAATCTGCTGCCCCTAACCCCGCCGACCCCTATATTATATTTATTAACCCCTAACTTGCCCCACACAACGTCGCCGCAAGCTACTTAAAATAATTAACCCCTAATCTTCCGACCGCAAATCACCGCCACCTACGTTATCCCTATGTACCCCTAATCTTCTGCCCCTAACATCGCCGACCCCTATGTTATATTTATTAACCCCTAATCTGCCCCCCACAACGTCGCCGACACCTACCTACACTTATTAACCCCTAATCTGCCGACCGGACCTGAGCGCTACTATAATAAAGTTATTAACCCCTAATCCGCCTCACTAACCCTATCATAAATAGTATTAACCCCTAATCTGCCCTCCCTAACATCGCCGACACCTACCTTCAATTATTAACCCCTAATCTGCCGACCGGAGCTCACCGCTATTCTAATAAATGTATTAACCCCTAAAGCTAAGTCTAACCCTAACACTAACACCCCCCTAAGTTAAATATAATTTTTATCTAACGAAATAAATTAACTCTTATTAAATAAATGATTCCTATTTAAAGCTAAATACTTACCTGTAAAATAAATCCTAATATAGCTACAATATAAATTATAATTATATTATAGCTATTTTAGGATTAATATTTATTTTACAGGTAACTTTGTATTTATTTTAACCAGGTACAATAACTATTAAATAGTTAAGAACTATTTAATAGTTACCTAGTTAAAATAATTACAAATTTACCTGTAAAATAAATCCTAACCTAAGATATAATTAAACCTAACACTACACTATCAATAAATTAATTAAATAAACTACCTACAATTACCTACAATTAACCTAACACTACACTATCAATAAATTAATTAAATACAATTGCTACAAATAAATACAATTAAATAAACTATCTAAAGTACAAAAAATAAAAAAGAACTAAGTTACAGAAAATAAAAAAATATTTACAAACATAAGAAAAATATTACAACAATTTTAAACTAATTACACCTACTCTAAGCCCCCTAATAAAATAACAAAGACCCCCAAAATAAAAAATTCCCTACCCTATTCTAAATTTAAAAAGTTACAAGCTCTTTTACCTTACCAGCCCTGAACAGGGCCCTTTGCGGGGCATGCCCCAAGAAGTTCAGCTCTTTTGCCTGTAAAAGAAAACATACAATACCCCCCCCCCAACATTACAACCCACCACCCACATACCCCTAATCTAACCCAAACCCCCCTTAAATAAACCTAACACTAAGCCCCTGATGATCTTCCTACCTTGTCTTCACCATGCCAGGTTCACCGATCCGTCCTGGCTCCAAGATCTTCATCCAACCCAAGCGGGGGCTAGACATCCACTGAAGAAGTCCAGAAGAGGGTCCAAAGTCTTCCTCCTATCCGGCAAGAAGAGGACATCCGGACCGGCAAACATCTTCTCCAAGCGGCATCTTCTATGTTCTTCCATCCGATGACGACCGGCTCCATCTTGAAGACCTCCAGCGCGGATCCATCCTCTTCTTCCGACGACTAGACGACGAATGACGGTTCCTTTAAGGGACGTCATCCAAGATGGCGTCCCTCGAATTCCGATTGGCTGATAGGATTCTATCAGCCAATCGGAATTAAGGTAGGAATTTTCTGATTGGCTGATGGAATCAGCCAATCAGAATCAAGTTCAATCCGATTGGCTGATCCAATCAGCCAATCAGATTGAGCTCGCATTCTATTGGCTGTTCCGATCAGCCAATAGAATGCGAGCTCAATCTGATTGGCTGATTGGATCGGCCAATCGGATTGAACTTGATTCTGATTGGCTGATTCCATCAGCCAATCAGAAAATTCCTACCTTAATTCCGATTGGCTGATAGAATCCTATCAGCCAATCGGAATTCGAGGGACGCCATCTTGGATGACGTCCCTTAAAGGAACCGTCATTCGTCGTCTAGTCGTCGGAAGAAGAGGATGGATCCGCGCTGGAGGTCTTCAAGATGGAGCCGGTCATCATCGGATGGAAGAACATAGAAGATGCCGCTTGGAGAAGATGTTTGCCGGTCCGGATGTCCTCTTCTTGCCGGATAGGAGGAAGACTTTGGACCCTCTTCTGGACTTCTTCAGTGGATGTCTAGCCCCCGCTTGGGTTGGATGAAGATCTTGGAGCCAGGACGGATCGGTGAACCTGGCATGGTGAAGACAAGGTAGGAAGATCATCAGGGGCTTAGTGTTAGGTTTATTTAAGGGGGGTTTGGGTTAGATTAGGGGTATGTGGGTGGTGGGTTGTAATGTTGGGGGGGGGGGGTATTGTATGTTTTCTTTTACAGGCAAAAGAGCTGAACTTCTTGGGGCATGCCCCGCAAAGGGCCCTGTTCAGGGCTGGTAAGGTAAAAGAGCTTGTAACTTTTTAAATTTAGAATAGGGTAGGGAATTTTTTATTTTGGGGGTCTTTGTTATTTTATTAGGGGGCTTAGAGTAGGTGTAATTAGTTTAAAATTGTTGTAATATTTTTCTTATGTTTGTAAATATTTTTTTATTTTCTGTAACTTAGTTCTTTTTTATTTTTTGTACTTTAGATAGTTTATTTAATTGTATTTATTTGTAGCAATTGTGTTTAATTAATTTATTGATAGTGTAGTGTTAGGTTAATTGTAGGTAATTGTAGGTAGTTTATTTAATTATTTTATTGATAGTGTAGTGTTAGGTTTAATTATATCTTAGGTTAGGATTTATTTTACAGGTAAATTTGTAATTATTTTAACTAGGTAACTATTAAATAGTTCTTAACTATTTAATAGTTATTGTACCTGGTTAAAATAAATACAAAGTTACCTGTAAAATAAATATTAATCCTAAAATAGCTATAATATAATTATAATTTATATTGTAGCTATATTAGGATTTATTTTACAGGTAAGTATTTAGCTTTAAATAGGAATCATTTATTTAATAAGAGTTAATTTATTTCGTTAGATAAAAATTATATTTAACTTAGGGGGGTGTTAGTGTTAGGGTTAGACTTAGCTTTAGGGGTTAATACATTTATTAGAATAGCGGTGAGCTCCGGTCGGCAGATTAGGGGTTAATAATTGAAGGTAGGTGTCGGCGATGTTAGGGAGGGCAGATTAGGGGTTAATACTATTTATGATAGGGTTAGTGAGGCGGATTAGGGGTTAATAACTTTATTATAGTAGCGCTCAGGTCCGGTCGGCAGATTAGGGGTTAATAAGTGTAGGTAGGTGTCGGCGACGTTGTGGGGGGCAGATTAGGGGTTAATAAATATAACATAGGGGTCGGCGATGTTAGGGCAGCAGATTAGGGGTACATAGGGATAACGTAGGTGGCGGCGGTTTACGGAGCGGCAGATTAGGGGTTAAAAGTGTAATGCAGGGGTCAGCGATAGCGGGGGCGGCAGATTAGGGGTTAATAAGTGTAAGGCTAGGGGTGTTTAGACTCGGGGTACATGTTAGAGTGTTAGGTGCAGACGTAGGAAGTGTTTCCCCATAGGAAACAATGGGGCTGCGTTAGGAGCTGAACGCTGCTTTTTTGCAGGTGTTAGGTTTTTTTTCAGCTCAAACAGCCCCATTGTTTCCTATGGGAGAATCGTGCACGAGCACGTTTTTGAGGCTGGCCGCGTCCGTAAGCAACTCTGGTATCGAGAGTTGTATTTGCGGTAAAAATGCTCTACGCTCCTTTTTTGGAGCCTAACGCAGCATTTGTTTGAACTCTCGATACCAGAGTTAAATTTATGGTGCGGCCAGAAAAAAACCCGCGGAGCGTTAACAGCCCTTTTACCGCCAAACTCCAAATCTAGCCGTTAGTGCCTGCACACGTGTGCACGCATCTTTATTAGTATGTGCATGTATCCGAGAGTGTGTGTCTGCACACGTCTTTATTAGTGTGTGCATGTATCCGAGAGTGTGTGTCTGCACACGTCTTTATTAGTGTGTGCATGTATCCGAGAGTGTGTGTCTGCACACGTCTTTATTAGTGTGTGCATGTATCAGAGAGTGTGTGTCTGCACACGTCTTTATTAGTGTGTGCATGTATCCGAGAGTGTGTGTCTGCACACGTCTTTATTAGTGTGTGCATGTATCCGAGAGTGTGTGTCTGCACACGTCTTTATTAGTGTTTGCATGTATCGGAGAGTGTGTGTCTGCACAATGTTGCACGTGTGTTTAATAGAGTGTGCATGTGTATTTAGTCTCACCGTCTGGTAGGTGATAACAAGCTGTATAACTGGTAACGCGTAGAACACCGCGATGGTAGAGATATTCCTGTGCAGAGATAAATACATTATCCAAAACCTGAGCTCCAAGCACACACCATTATTTACTCAAACCTCAAGTACCCTCTCACCCAACCAACCTTACCTATTGTTTACAGTATTTCTTCACCTACAGACATGCGCTCTCTCACCCAACCAACCAACCTTCACTATTGCTTATTCCCTCATCTACAGACATGAACTCTCTCACCCAACCAACCTTCTCTATTGCATGTTCCCTCGCTTAGAGACATGTGCACTCACCCAACCAACCTTACCTATTGCTTATTACCTCATCTACAGACATGCGCTCTGTCACCCAACCAACCTACCCTATTGCATGTTCCCTCACCTACAGACATGCACTATCTAACCCAACTAACCTTCCCTATTACATATTCTCTCACCTACAGACATGCGCTCTCTAACCCAACCAACCTTTCCTATTGCATGTTCCTCACCTACAGACATGCACTCTCTCACCCAACTAACCTTCCCTATTGCATGTTCCCTCACCTACAGACATGCGCTCTGTCACCCAACCAACTGTCACCCAACCAACTGTCACCCAACCAATCTTCCCTATTGCATGTTCCCTAGCCTACAGTAATGCAACCTCCTACCCATCCAACCTTCCCTATTGCTTATTCCCTCACCTACAGACATGCACTATCGAATCCAACCAACCTTCCCTATTGCATATTCTCTCACCTACAGAAATGCGCTCTCTCACCCAACTAACCTTCCCTATTGCATGTTCCATCACCTACAGATATGCGCTCTCACCTAACCAATCTTCCCTATTGCATGTTCCCTCACCTACAGATATGAACTCTCACCTAACCAATCTTCCCTATTGCATGTTCCCTCACCTACAGACATGCGCTCTGTCACCCAACCAACTGTCACCCAACCAACCTTCCCTATTGCATGTTCCCTCACCTACAGATATGCACTCTCACCTAACCAATCTTCCCTATTGCATGTTCCCTAGCCTACAGTAATGCAACCTCCTACCCATCCAACCTTCCCTATTGCTTATTCCCTCACCTACAGACATGCACTATCTAATCCAACCAACCTTCCCTATTGCATGTTTCCTCACCTACAGACATGCGCCCTCTCACCCAACTAACCTTCCCTATTGCATGTTCCCTCACCTACAGACATGCGCTCTCTCACCCAACCAATCTTCCCCATTGTATGTTCCCTCCCCTACAGACATGCACTCTCTAACCCAACAACCTTTCCCATTGCATGTTCTCTAGCCTACAGTAATGCAACCTCCCACCCAAACAACCTTCTGTTGCTTGCTCACTTGTCTACAGTCATGTGCTCTACTACGCAACCAACCTGCCCCTTTGCTTGCTTGCTCTCCTACAGCCATGTGTGCCCTACACAACCAACCTCCTGCATTGTATGTTCCCTTGCCTACAGTCCTATTCTCTCCTACTCAACCAACCTCATCCACTGCCAGCTGACCGCAGTCATGTGCCCTGAAGCCTAAACAACATCCGCACTGCTCACTTACCAAAAGTTATGCAACCTGACACTCACCCTCCCCCACAGCTCACCCAGCCAACCAACACCACTCACCAGAAATAGATCTGATATTTTTTCCTCATCACTCGTTTGTCTTTTCGTGCCAGGTCCGCAACATAAAGAAACTTCTGCAAGGAAAAAACACTTGTACACTGCAAATAATTCAACCCTGTACAAACCTTCTGTATCATAACTCCTGTCCTCAGGACACACTGACATGCCAGGTTCTTCATGATGTCTGATGTACATCAAGTGATAAAATCAGCTGTCCCATAATGTGACCTGCTCTAAGACAAAGTAATCCTAAAAAATCTTGCCAGTTAGTGGGTCCTAAGGACTGAAGTTAAAATAATCATGCTCCTTGGTATCTTTCCTCCAATATGGTACCCTTGTTCACTTGTAAGGGATTGGGAACTTTTCATAATTCCATGCACAAATAATGAAACAGTTAAACTATAGCTGCGGTTTTTCATTGCTTCAAGAAAAAACAAACACAACCTCTTCTCTATCCACTGACACCGCACCCTGTGCTTCCTCTTCTCTCCCCACTGACACCGCACCCAGAGCTCTCTTCTCTCCCCACTGACACCGCACCCTGCGCTCCCTCTTCTCTCCCCACTGACAACACACCCTGTGCTCCATCTTCTCTCCCCACTGACACCGCACCCTGTGCTCCCTCTTCTCTCCCCACTGACACAACACTCTGTGCTCCATCTTCTCTCCCCACTGACACTGCACCCTGTGCTCCCTCTTCTCTCCCCACTGACACAACACTCTGTGCTCCATCTTCTCTCCCCACTGACACCGCACCCAGAGCTCTCTTCTCTCCCCACTGACACCGCACCCTGCGCTCCCTTTCTCTCCCCACTGACAACACACCCTGTGCTCCATCTTCTCTCCCCACTGACACCGCACCCAGAGCTCTCTTCTCTCCCCACTGACACCGCACCCTGCGCTCCCTCTTCTCTCCCCACTGACACCCCACCCAGAGCTCTCTCTTCTCTCCCCACTGACATCGCACCCTGTGCTCCCTCTTCTCTCCCCACTGTCAACGCACCCTGTGCTTCCTCTTCTCTCCCCACTGACAACGCACCCTGTGCTCCCTCTTCTCTCCCCACTGACAATGCACCCTGTGCTCCCTCTTCTCTCCCCACTGACAACGCACCCTGTGCTCTCTCTTCTCTCCCCACTGACAATGCACCCTGTGCTCTCTCTTCTCTCCCCACTGACAACGCACCCTGTGCTTCCTCTTCTCTCCCCACTGACAACGCACCCTGTGCTTCCTCTTCTCTCCCCACTGTCAACGCACCCTGTGCTTCCTCTTCTCTCCCCACTGTCAACGCACCCTGCGCTCCCTCTTCTCTCCCCACTGACAACGCACCCTGTGCTTCCTCTTCTCTCCCCACTGACAACGCACCCTGTGCTTCCTCTTCTCTCCCCACTGTCAACGCACCCTGCGCTCCCTCTTCTCTCCCCACTGACAACGCACCCTGTGCTCCCTCTTCTCTCCCCACTGACAACGCACCCTGTGCTTCCTCTTCTCTCCCCACTGACAACGCACCCTGCGCTCCCTCTTCTCTCCCCACTGACAACGCACCCTGTGCTCCCTCTTCTCTCCCCACTGACAACGCACCCTGTGCTTCCTCTTCTCTCCCCACTGACAACGCACCCTGTGCTCCCTCTTCTCTCCCCACTGACAACGCACCCTGTGCTCCCTCTTCTCTCCCCACTGACAACGCACCCTGTGCTCCCTCTTCTCTCCCCACTGACAACGCACCCTGTGCTCCCTCTTCTCTCCCCACTGACAACGCACCCTGCGCTCCCTTTCTCTCCCCACTGTCAACGCACCCTGACCTCCCTCTTCTCTCCCCACTGACAACGCACCCTGTGCTCCCTCTTCTCTCCCCACTGTCAACGCACACTGTGCTTCCTCTTCTCTCCCCACTGTCAACGCACCCTGCGCTCCCTTTCTCTCCCCACTGACAACGCACCCTGAGCTCCCTCTTCTCTCCCCACTGACAACGCACCCTGCGCTCCCTCTTCTCTCCCCACTGTCAACGCACCCTGCGCTCCCTCTTCTCTCCCCACTGACAACGCACCCTGCGCTCCCTCTTCTCTCCTCACTGTCAACGCACCCAGAGCTCTCTTCTCTCCCCACTGACAACGCACCCTGTGCTCCCTCTTCTCTCCCCACTGTCAACGCACCCTGTGCTCCCTCTTCTCTCCCCACTGACAACGCACCCTGCGCTCCCTCTTCTCTCCCCACTGACAACGCACCCAGAGCTCTCTTCTCTCCCCACTGACAACGCACCCTGTGCTCCCTCTTCTCTCCCCACTGTCAACGCACCCTGTGCTCCCTCTTCTCTCCCCACTGACAACGCACCCTGCGCTCCCTCTTCTCTCCCCACTGACAACGCACCCTGTGCTCCCTCTTCTCTCCCCACTGACAACGCACCCTGTGCTCCCTCTTCTCTCCCCACTGACAACGCACCCTGCGCTCCCTCTTCTCTCCCCACTGACAACGCACCCTGTGCTCCCTCTTCTCTCCCCACTGACAATGCACACTGAGCTCCCTCTTCTCTCCCCACTGACACAGCGCCCTACGCTCCATCTTTTCTCCCCACTGACACTGCACTCCCTCTACTCTCCCCACTGACACCGCACCCTGCACTCCATCTTTTCTCCCCACTGACACTGCATCCTGCTCTCTCCCTCGTCTCTCGGCACTGACACTGCACATCACGCTCCCTCTTCTCTCCCCACTGTCAACGCACACTGTGCTTCCTCTTCTCTCCCCACTGTCAACGCACCCTGCGCTCCCTTTCTCTCCCCACTGACAACGCACCCTGAGCTCCCTCTTCTCTCCCCACTGACAACGCACCCTGCGCTCCCTCTTCTCTCCCCACTGTCAACGCACCCTGCGCTCCCTCTTCTCTCCCCACTGACAACGCACCCTGCGCTCCCTCTTCTCTCCTCACTGTCAACGCACCCAGAGCTCTCTTCTCTCCCCACTGACAACGCACCCTGTGCTCCCTCTTCTCTCCCCACTGTCAACGCACCCTGTGCTCCCTCTTCTCTCCCCACTGACAACGCACCCTGCGCTCCCTCTTCTCTCCCCACTGACAACGCACCCAGAGCTCTCTTCTCTCCCCACTGACAACGCACCCTGTGCTCCCTCTTCTCTCCCCACTGTCAACGCACCCTGTGCTCCCTCTTCTCTCCCCACTGACAACGCACCCTGCGCTCCCTCTTCTCTCCCCACTGACAACGCACCCTGTGCTCCCTCTTCTCTCCCCACTGACAACGCACCCTGTGCTCCCTCTTCTCTCCCCACTGACAACGCACCCTGCGCTCCCTCTTCTCTCCCCACTGACAACGCACCCTGTGCTCCCTCTTCTCTCCCCACTGACAATGCACACTGAGCTCCCTCTTCTCTCCCCACTGACACAGCGCCCTACGCTCCATCTTTTCTCCCCACTGACACTGCACTCCCTCTACTCTCCCCACTGACACCGCACCCTGCACTCCATCTTTTCTCCCCACTGACACTGCATCCTGCTCTCTCCCTCGTCTCTCGGCACTGACACTGCACATCACGCTCCCTCTTCTCTCCCCACTGACAACGAACCCTGCGCTCCCTCTTCTCTCCCCACTGACACTGCGCTCACTCTTTTCTCCCCACTGACACCGTACTCCCTCTACTCCCTCCACTGAAACCGCACCCTGCACTCCCTCTTTTCTCCCTACTGACACTGCACCCTGTGCTTCCTTTTTTCTCCCCACTGACACCGCACTCCCTCTACTCCTTCCACTGAAACGGCACCCTTTTTTCTCCCCACTGACACTGCACTCCCTCTACTCTCCCCACTGACACTGCACCTTGCTCTCCCTCTTCCCTCCGCAATGACACTACACCCTGCGCTCCCTTTTCTCACTAACACTGCACCCTGTGCTCTCCCTCTTTTCTCCCCACTGACACTGACACCCTGCGTTGTGCTTGACACTTACCTTAGTTCTAACTACATTTTTGTCAGACTCTATGTCAGTCAGCGTGTCATAATCATCTTCTTCAACTGAGCTAAGCGAATCTAGCCGAGGCCGAGACACAACGTTATCCAGAGAATGTTCTGAAGGTAAAAAAAGTAAAGTGTCAGCTATTGTGGCAAGAGAAGGACATTTATAAAAAAAATATTGCTCTCCTTAACCTGTCACCTGCTCTATCATTAGGCTGTCTCCTCTATCTGATCAGACTGTCTCCTGCTCCATCATTAGATTGTCTCCTGCTCCATCATTAGATTGTCTCCTGCTCCATCATTAGATTGTCTCCTGCTCCATCATTAGACTGTCCCCTGCTCCATCATTAGACTGTCCCCTGCTCCATCATTAGACTGTCCCCTGCTCCATCATTAGACTGTCCCCTGCTCCATCATTAGACTGTCCCCTGCTCCATCATTAGACTGTCCCCTGCTCCATCATTAGACTGTCTCCTGCTCCATCATTAGACTGTCTCCTGCTCCATCATTAGACTGTCCCCTGCCCTATCATTAGACTGTCACCTGCTCTATCATTAGACTGTCACCTGCTCTATCATTATACTGTCACCTGCTCTATCATTCGGCTGTCTCCTCTATCTGATCAGACTGTCTCCTCTATCTGATCAGACTGTCTCCTGCTCCATCATTAGACTGTCTCCTGCTCCATCATTAGACTGTCTCCTGCTCCATCATTAGACTGTCTCCTGCTCCATCATTAGACTGCCCCCTGCCCTATCATTAGACTGTCTCCTGCCCTATCATTAGGCTGTCTCCTGCCCTATCATTAGGCTGTCTCCTGCCCTATCATTAGGCTGTCTCCTGCCCTATCATTAGGCTGTCTCCTGCCCTATCATTAGGCTGTCTCCTGCCCTATCATTAGGCTGTCTCCTGCCCTATCATTAGGCTGTCTCCTCTATCTGATACACAGCTAGCTCAGCCACATACAGCCAGCACCCATAGACACACACACACAAATACACAGCTAGCTCAGCCACACACAACCAGCACCCATATACACACATACACATGCAGATACACAGCTAGCTCAGCCACACACAACCAGCACCCATATACACACACACACACAGATACACAGCTAGCTCAGCCACACACAACCAGTACACACACACATATATATATATATATATATATACACACATCATACACAGCTAGCTCAGCCACACACAACCAGCACACATACACACACATATATGAAGATACACAGCTATTTCAGCCACACACAACCAGCACACATATACACACACACATATGCAGATACACAGCTAGCTCAGCCAATATCGCCAGCCCAGTTGAAAAGACACCTGGAGTCTACAAGGAACATCAAATGCCCCAGAAGACCAATAGTGACCCGTCAGAGAGACCTTGAACCTAAGCCTCAGGCTGATAGGAATCTCCCATGAGAAACAGAACCCCGCCCCCTTCCAAGGGACACGCGGAAACACAAGCCTAAGGTTAAACAGAACCGTCCAAGCCCGATCCAGGGAGAGACATAGTCCTAGGCCAGAGTCCTCGAAAAACGAAATCGATCGAAAGATCTAACTTCCTGAGAAACCCTAAGCTGTCTCCTATGATTATGAGCGCACTATCTAAAGTCCGTAGACTTAACGATCTAGCAACAGCCTCAAACCCAAGAGTCTGAAAGAACTCTTGACCAGTTTAAGATTTGGCACCCAGTGCTCCTGGATCGCAAGGTTAACCCTCGTAGACAAGCTTAACTACTTGTTACACATGCTGGAAAGGTAACAACCAGCACCTGAAGGTGGATGTGAACCCTGGACCTTCTGCTTGCCATCCCAGTGAGCTAGACGGAAACCACCCTCCACTAAGCCCCAACAAAGCATTGAGGATAAATGGTCATCTACCTGACCCCAGAAGTGCGACAGTCTGTAACCGACCTCGGACCTCCACTTTCAAGCCCGAAGGCTAGATCTGCAACAAGGTCGAAGATAACAACCGAGCGTCGAAAGACCATGGTCAGACCAAGGGTAGATCCTTCATAGAAGAGACAACAGTCTCCAGAGGATCCTTGCAGGATCGGTCTCCCAAAAACCCCTTTAACAGGGTAAAAGCTGGGAGCCTTGCAGCTCCCCAAATAAGGCAGGGTAACCCCTGCACTACACCTCTTAGAGCAAACACAACTCTGAGCAAAGGAAGAAGGACATGCCCGCACTTCGACCAGATGACCCAACCCAAGACGGGAAGGAAGGAGACTACGCCACAGCACAATAATGCTATTAGGCTAAAGAGTCAACATCCAGAAGAAACCTCAAGTGAGGATGCAAATCGTTCACCACTCGGAACACTAGACCACGGAGGTCATTCACATCTCCCAACTCCAAAGGAATGGAAACTATGGTTCTGAGTACACAGGGACCTTTAAGAACCATGATGACGTCTGAAAAATTCAGACCCGTATCCCAGGCAAATAGCCAGAAAAAGCCAACCTTAGATCGGGACTCACAACCCTCTGTTCGGAAGCGCTGGATCTACACACTAGGCCTCATACTTCGAAATAGGATCCGAGCCTGGAGTTCATATCAATAGGCCAAGTGACATTCAGAATCTGACAGGATTAAATCAGCACCACAAGGGTGACATGAACCCAAGTAACAGCAGAAAGAGCCCGACCAGTACCTGCCTGGTATAAGGACACTCCAGAACTGTCTAACGTCCAAGAAAATTCGACCCGAAGGTTCGATAAATTAACTAGTAAACAAAATTCTGTTATCCAAAAGTGCGCAACTTCCGTGGAAGTGCCCACGCGACCACAAAATCGCAAGTATCGGTTGCAGAGAAGAACGTTCTCAAAACAGAAGTCTATCAGACATGAGCTTAAGAAAAACAAATCAAACACATTCAATCTGGATCAAAAGAAAAGGGAGGCAGCACCCACGGGTGAACGCCCAAGGTGAATGAGAACGCCAACGGGACCAGCCGAACAGAGGCCCCATTCACCCAAGCTCAGAACTGGAACAGAAACATAAAAGAAAAAAACATCACCAAAACATGTCTTAAAAGGACACGAAGACGTGCCATCCTATAACAGAAGGCAAAATCATCCCTCGTCGGATCAATAAAAGACCCCGGCCCCGAGGTTGGGGCCCCATAAGCCTCAGAGGCAACTGGTTAACAGAACACGGACAGTATCTTAAAAATATTTTACTTGGGAAATATAAATGAGCCAGAGCCATAGAAATGGCCATGCGGAACTGTGCCATAACCTCTAGAGGAAACAAGCCACCTTCCGGAGAAGGAGTAAAGGCCATAGGGACACCTGCTTGCGTAGCCAAGAAAGGGTCTGGGGCACGCGCCTCACGGGACATGGAAACCTAGGAGGTGGATGGCTCAACGGACTCTAAGGTCCCTGATTCAGGAGAAGAGAGAGTACTCTAGAACGGCAATTGGAACTTAACTGATGGGCATGGATAACCCGGGCCATTATATATTCATCACAAGACGCATTCTCTGTATCGGAGAGATCCGTGTCTAAGATATCAGAATCCTCCATAATCTTGGGATTACAAAAATCACAAACACTAACTGGCACCATTTTTACATCCCCCAATGGCTGGAGCACTCACCCCCCCCCCCCCCCCCCTGTGAACCAGACAACCCACGAGCAGACTCTGTCGCCACACAGTAGGCATACGGAAGAGAGAAACAACGTAACCGCACCCGTCACGAGGTGCACCGTGCCAGTCACAAAAAGGGTGCGCAATCTCAAGAGATTGAGCCATTAAGATAAGGCCATTATCTTCCGTAAAAGCCATGAGCCTAAGTATTGCTACACATTAGCAGATATAACCATATAACAAACATGATTAAAGTCCCCCCTGTTCAATACCCCCCCCCAGTAGATATTAACCCATGATTCCTTATTAAGATAAAAGGAGTCCCACTGGGACACTACCTTCTTTCGTTAACATGAAATTCACATATTGATATAAAATGAAACGATCTTACCAGAATCTGCACCATGGAACAGGAACAGGGCCTTTCAAGTGTGACAGTGTGATAGTAGCCTCCCTTCTGACATGGACTTGAGTGAATAAAGGCAGGCAACACTGATTGCCAAGGAGCTGTTAATATGAGTCAGAATGGTTTTGCAGAAAGACTCTTCCTGCATCTATGGACTCTAACCTTCATCCATGCTCTCACTGAGAGGCTGACAGGATTACTTAAAACTCCGGTCCTATTTAGAAGATTACTACCCTCCATAAGAGACTTTCTCGAACTTCTGACACTTCTCTGATAACCTCCTGTGACGAAAGTCAAAGAATGACTGAGGGATGAGGGAAGTGGGGGAGGTATTTGAAGCCTTTGGCTGGGGTGTCTTTGCCTCCTTCTGGTTGCCAGATTCTGAATTCCCAAAAGTAATGAATGCAGCTGTGGACTCTTCCCTTTAAGGAAGAAAATACAAAAATACATAGCTAGCTCAGCCACACACACACACACAACCAACACACACAACCAGAGCACACAAACACACAACCAGCACACAGACAAACAGCACACACATAACTAGCACACATACACACACACACATAACTAGCACACACACATAACTAGCACACATACACACACATACACATACATAGCTAGCAGACATAACTAGCACACATACATAACTAGCACACATACACACACATAAACACACATACATAGCTAGCACACACACACATACATAACTAGCACACATACACAAGCATAACTAGCACACACACATAACTAGCACACATACACACACATACACATACATAGCTAGCAGACATAACTAGCGCACATACATAACTAGCACACATACACACACATAAACACACATACATAGCTAGCACACACACACATAACTAGCACACATACCCACACATAACTAGCACACACACACACATAACTAGCACATATACACACACACACACAACTAACACATATACACACACACACACACACACACACACAACTAGCACATATACACACACACACACATACCTAGCACACATACACACACATAACTAGCACACATACACACACATACCTAGCACACATACACACACACAAATAACTAGCACATATACATACACACAACTAGCACATACACACACAACTAGCACATATACACACACATATAACTAGCACATATACACACACATATAACTAGCACATATACACACACATATAACTAGCACATACACACACACACACACAACTAGCACATACACACACACACACACAACTAGCACATATACACACACACAACTAGCACATATACACACACACAACTAGCACATATACACACACACAACTAGCACATATACACACACACAACTAGCACATATACACACACACAACTAGCACATATATACACACACACACAACTAGCACATATATACACACACACACAACTAGCACATATACAAGCACACACACATAACTAGCAAATATACACACACATAACTAGCACATATACACACACATAACTTGCACATATACACACACACACACAACTAGCACATACAGTATACACACACACAAAACTAGCACACATACACACACATAACTAGCACACATATACACACACAACTAGCCCATATACACACACACAACTAGCACATATATACACACACAAATAGCACATATATACACACACAACTAGCACATATATACACACAAATAACTAGCACACATACATAATACATACACACACACACACACATAACTAGCACACATACACACACACACACACACATAACTAGCACACATACACACACACACATAACTAGCACACATACACATAATTAGCACAAATACACACACATAATTAGCACAAATACACACACATAACTAGCACACATACACACACACAGAACTAGCACACATACACACACACAGAACTAGCACACATACACATACATAACTAGCACACATACACATAACTACCACACATACACATAACTACCACACATATACACACATGCATATGCAAGGCTAGCTCAGTCACACACACACCGATAGTTAGCACACATTTACAAAGATACCTGTATAACTGTATGTGGCATCACCTGAGGACACCAGGCTGTCTGTGCCGTCCTCTGGGCTGGCTGCTAAATTGTTCTCCTCTACACAAAAAGAGTATAATTACACATTTTATATAATGGTCTCATATTGTTTAATGCTCCTTAAAGGGACAGTCAAGTCCAAAAAAAACTTTCATGTTTCAAATAGGGCATGTAATTTTAAACAACTTTCCAATTTACTTTTATCACCAATTTTGCTTTGTTCTCTTGGTATTCTTAGTTGAAAGCTAAACCTAGGTTCATACGCTAATTTCTTAGACCTTGAAGGCTGCCTCTAATCTAAATGCATTTTGATAGTTTTTCACCACTAGAGGGAATTAGTTCACATGTTTCATATAGATAACATTGAGCTCATGCATGTGAATTTACCATGGAGACAGCTCTGATTGGCTAAAATGCAAGACTGTCAAATGAACTGAAATAAGGGGGCAGTCTGCTGAGGCTTAGATACAAGGTAATTACAGAGTTAAAACGTGCTAAATTTATAACTGTGTTGGTTATGCAAAACTGGGGAATTGGTAATTAAGGGATTATCTATCTTTTAAAACAACAAAAATTCTGGTGTTGACTGTCCCTTTAAAGTGAATGTAAAGTTGAATAAATGAGTGCCCGGTGTTTAAAAATACTATTAAAAACAGGGGCACTTTCATTCATTAAACTTTACATTGTAGCATTTTTTTTTTTTTTAAATACTTACCTTGTTCTTTAGCAAACCCAGACCAGTGTTCCTCAGCCCGCAGTTCCTCTGTACTTACCTCAGCTATGACAAAACCAGCTTCCTCCAATCATGGTGTGCACCCCAGAGCGTCCATCTCGTGAGGCCACTCCGTGATTGGAGGTAGCCAGTTCCGTCATTGAGGTGCTAAGTACAGCAGGAGAAGCGGGCGGAGGAACATCGGTCCGGGTTTGCTAAAGAAAAAGCTAAGTATTTTAAAAGAACACTGCAATGTAAAGTTTAATGTTAATAGTATTTTTAAAAACCGGACACTCATTCATTAAAATTGACATTTACTTTAACTCAGTAATTTCCCTCCATCAACTATTTCACATTGCTTCATCATTCAATGAAATTGCATCCAAAAACCCTGTCAGCCTGAGAAACGTACCTAAAGATCCATAATTGCACTTCTGGTACCGCTCAGCCTCAGGTGACTTCCCTGAAAGCACAAACATAGGTTATAGCACCATAAGGAGATCATAAGAGGTTAGAGACTGAGCAAGAGGAAGAAAGATGTGCATGTATCTCTACATACAGCCCTACTATACACATGTGGGTGAAACGCGCATAGTTGCACGTTGGATTGCTGCAGGGGCAGACAGCTGAGCTAAAACTGGATACTGGAAGTGCTGAGGTCAGAGTAGTCAGAATAATAGGCACCCCGTAAAACAGGCACCGCCAGATGCGGTTGACAAAAGGAATGAATGTGGAATTTGACCACTACCTTGTGTGTTACGGATATACTGTGTGTTCTGCTGAGTTAACACAGTGCAAAGTCAGCTGCTGTTTGGATGAATCTTGCTTTTTTTGTTGCCCATTCCATAGGACTGATAGGGGTTGTCTAAGGAAGAATGACTCAGACTTTAGCTGCTATTTTTTCGTTGGCTGTACTATAAGGCTAAGACGGTAATAAGGAATATTGGAAGGTTTCGGGGACTATCCATTTGTGAATTATGCTGCTTAGGAAATTTTAGGAAATTATATGCATTTTTCCATGGGCTGGGCTATATATATATATATATATATATATATATATATATATATATATATATATATATATGTATACCGTATATATATACTCTTTTGGGTTGGGCCCATATATATACTCTTTTGGGTAAATATTATTTTGCATGTAGGTATTCTTAGTTTTTTTTCAATTTTTGAGCAGTATTTATTAATAAATATGTTGGATGATCTTTATAATCTTATGTAGGTTAATTGCATGTGATTATGGTTAATATGTATATATATATATATATATATATATATATATATATATATATATATATATATATATATATATATATATATATATATACACACATAAGGCAAAGACATGGTCAGGCAAGCAGAGTCAGCAACAGTCTAGCAGAGAGGCACACAATCAGGATCCAGGAGAATAGTCGGGGACAGGCAGATGATTTTACACAATCTGGCAGCAAAGTACAGAATCAGGAGACGAAAGGGTAGTCAGGAATCAGGCAATAGTCACAACAAAAATCCAGCAGTAGCCACAGGAACAAGACACCCAGGAAATTAATCCAATTAAACGGGCTTAGAGTACAGGAAGTGCTGGGTATTTAAAGGCTGAGTTGATTGCAGAATTACTGCAGCTGACAGGTAGGTGGAGCCAGAGAGTCCAAAAAGCAAAAGTACTGAACAGAGAAATTGCAGTAATAGCGGAGTCCTCCCTTTAGCTGAATAATAGAGCTTCAGCACTAGCAACTGAAAGACCCAGGTTCAAACCCCACATAGCTATTTCCATTAAAAAGTGTAGAGCAGAAAGGAATGTAACAATTTCCTTATTTGCCATAAAAACAAACATGAATAGGAAATAATTGACAAGGTTGGAAATAATTAATTTTAAGTGAACTAATAATTGTGTCCTTCAAACTTTACTTAAGTCAAAAAATCCTCCATGTGTAGCAATTACAGCCTTGCAGACCTTTAGCATCTAGTTGTCAAATTGTCCAGGTAATCTGAAGAGATTTACCTCTGTTTCCAGAAGCACCTCCCACAAGTTGGAATGAGAACTTCTTATGTACGATATGGTCAAGCTGCTCCCACAAAAGCTCAATAGGTTTGAGATCTGGTGACTGTGCTGGCCACTCCATTAAAGACAGAACACCAGCTGACTGCTTCTTCCCTAAATAGTTATTGCATAGTAAGGAGCTGTGCTTTGGGTCATTGTCCTGTAGTAGGAAAAAAAGGTGTCCAATCAAGCGAAGTCCACAGGGTATGGCATGGTGTTGCAAAATGGAGTGATAGCCTTCCTTCTTTAAGGTCCCTTTTACCCTGTATAAATCTTCCACTTTACCAGCATCAAAGCATCCCCAGACCATCACATTACTGCCACCATACTTGATAGATGGCGTCAAGCCTCCTCCAGCATCTTTTCATCTGGTCTGCATCTCACCAATGTCCTTCTTTGTGATCCGAACACATCAAACTTAGATTTGTTTGTCCATAACACTTTTTTCTAATCTTCTACTGTCCAGTTTCTGTGTTCTTTTGCCCATCCTAATCTTTTCTTTTTATTGGCCAGTCTGAGATTTGGCTTTTTCTCTGCAAATCTGCCTAGAAAGGCAGCATCCCAGAGACACCTCTTCACTGCTGTCGTTGAGACTGTTTTTTTGCAGGTACTATATAATGAAGATGCCAGTTGAGACCTGTGAGGCGTCTGTTTCTCAAACTAGAGACACTAATGTAATTCTCGTCTTGCCCAGATTTTTACCGGGGCCTCCCACTCCTCTTTCTATTTTGGTTTGAGCCAGTCTGTGCTGTTCTGTGAAGGGAGTAGTACACAACTTGACAGTAGTACACAATTTCTTGACAATTTCTCGCATGGAATAGCCTTCGTTTCTCAGAACAAGAATATACTGACGAGTTTCAGAAGAAAGTTCTTTGTTTACAGTCATCTTGAGCCTGTAATCGAACCCATAATTGCAGATGCTCCAGATACTCAACTAGTCTAATGAAGGACCGTTTATTGCTTCTTTAATCAGCACAATAGTTTTCAGCTGCGCTAACATAATTACAAAAGGGTTTTCTAATGATTAATTAGCCTTTTTAAATGACAAACTTGGATGGGCAAAACACAACCTGCCATTGGAACACAGGACAGATGGTTGCGGACAATGGGCCTCTTTACGTCTATGTAGATATTCCACTAAATATCAACCGTTTCCAGCTACAATAGTCATTCACAACATTAACAATATCTACACTATTTCTGATCAATTTGATGTTATTTTAATGGACAAAAAAAATGTTTTCCTTTTGAAAACAATGAACTTTTGATGGTTGCTGATTGTCAGTTTCGTCTAGGCTTGTCAGATGCTGCCAAAGATGAGCTAGCTCGTACTGAAATTCCCCCTAGCTTGGAAGCTCTCATGGCCCTTACAATATCCATAGATCGCAGATTGCGGGAACGGAGAAATGAGAGACTTCCATATGATTCACAACCTAAAAGGTATAACCCATCCATTTCGTCTACATCTGTGCCAAAACTGCCTGATTTTGTTAGGATTTGTTAAAGGGCCCTTATCCCCTCAAGAAAAGCTCAGGAGAAGACAAAACAATCTATGTCTATACTGTGCTGCATCAGCTCACTCCGTTAAAGATTGTCCAGTCCTTTCAAAACAAAAGAAGGGTAAGCCACATTATCAATTCAATTGCTTAACCAGTTTAACTAACACATAACCTTACTGTTTAACACTTTCTTTACAGTGGGAACATAATCAAACTGAACTTCTCGCAATAGTGGATTCAGGAGCATGTGGCAACTATATAGACCAAACAGTTGTAAATAATAACATTCCATTAATTGAAAAAGAAAAACCTGTCCCGCTTCGAGTTATTGATGGAAACTAGATTAGTTCTGGACCCATCACAAAACATACTGTACCATTAGTAGCTAAATCTCAAACAGGTCATTCCTTTTTTCTTTATGTAATCTAATCACCATTATATCCAATTTTGTTGGGCTTATCCTAGTTAAAGAAACATCAACCCACTATAAATTGGGAACAGTTATCCCACCTCGACTATTTCATATATTAATGAGCCTTTAATTCCACACCAGTATTCAAATTATTCTGATGTTTTTTATCCAAAAGAGGCCGAAAAACTTCCACCCCACAGACCCTACGACTGCCCTATTGAATTGATATCTGGTAGTTCTATTCCGGTAGGTCATGTATATCCACTATCCCAACCAGAGTTACAACATTTGAGGGTTTATTTAGATGATAACTTAAAAAATGGTTTAATAAGACCATCAACCTCTCCTGCTGGTGCTGGAATGTTTTTTGTAAAAAAACAAGGATGGCCGTTTAAGACCAATTATAGACTACAGAGAACTAAATAAAAGAACCATAAAGAATAAGTACCCCCTCCCTCTCATTCCAGACATGATTGAGAGACTACAAGGTGCCAAAATATTCAGTAAATTAGATTTACATGGGGCATACCACCTTATAAGAATCAGGAAAGGAGACAAATGGCTCACTGCTTTAGGTACTCGGTATAGACGTTTTGCGTATACATGCCATTCTGGCTCTGTAATGCCCCAGCCACTTTTCAGAATTTCATAAATGATATCTTTAGAGATATTTTAGACACTTTCATAGTAGTCTACTTTGACGACATACTCATATACTCATCCACTCATGAAAAGCAAATACAACATGTTCGTGTAGTATTAAACCGTTTGAGAATACACCATCTTTACGCCAAATTAGAAAAGTTTATTTTTAATTCTGATTAAATTTCATTCCTTGGTTATCACATCACTTTAAAAGGTATACACATGGAACAAACCAAAAGTCCAAGCTGTGAACGATTGGCCCACACCCAGCTACAAAAAAAGACATACAAAGATTTATGGGATTCTCAAATTTCTATAGAAACTTTATAAAAGGGTTCGTTAAGCTTACCAAACCAATAACAGACTTAAAGAAAAAAGAAAATTATCCCTTCATTTGAACTTCTGCAGCTGATCAAGCATTTAAAATGTTAAAAATCAGATTCACAACAGCACCCATCCTACAGTTTCCAGATCCTACCTTACAATATATATTGAAAGTAGACGCCTCACATTATGCAATAGGAGCAGTTTTATCGCAAATAAAATCACTCCTCGATCCCATACACCCTGTGGCATATTATTCAAGAATCACGAATTCCTCTGAAAAAAAATTACCCGGTGGGCGAGAAGGAATTGCTTGCTATAAAAACGTCCCTAGAAAATTGGAGACACCTGCTTGAGGGTACTACACTACTGATTCTGATTTATTCCTATCACCCCAACTTACAATATCTCAAATCAACAAAGACCCTCTCTTCTCGACAAGTAAGGTGGAGTTTGTTCTTTTCAAGATTCCATTATATGATCACTTACAGACCTGGAAGATTAAACGGTAAAGCAGATGCCCTCTCTAGGATACAACTTAGACCAACAGATGAACAGGAACCCACTACTATTATTCCCATTGAAAATATTGTTGGAATTCTTAAGGACCAACAGGAGATCTTTAAAGTAGAACAGAGTAAAGATCAGACCAAGAGGGGTGGAGACGGCTGCCTAACATGGTAGACGTGTAAAGGCAAGCTCTGCTGTGTTCAAGAGGGGAATACTGCCAGATGTCCTGAAGCTCAGCTCTACCTGAAATGCCGACAAGGGTACCAGCATCGCATAACACACGCTGCATAGGAGCTATAAACTGCCGTCTCGGTTCCAGGTAAAACAGCAAGGCCTGACCACGCGGCTCCCATTAATCCTAGCAGACGGTGAGGTAGAGAACGGTTAGGTCTATTAAGCCTCAGAGCACTGTAACCCGTCTGATTAGAACTGTCACATACACGGGAGACGCAGGGAACAGATCCCCCTATCAGATCTCCACTCAATGCACCGGCTGGGCACCTTTATAGCATCAGCCATTTGTAAGGGTTACGCTTCCTCTCGCTATATACTGTCCCTTTAAGGCCTGCCTATTTAAAGCACTTCCTCCCTAACCTCAATGCTGGTTTATTGAGAATTGTTACTAACTGAACTTCCTCTCAAGATTCAGCTCTCCTGAGTTGCTAAGGTTTTCATACCTTGGTCCTGATATCCTTTTCCTCAGCCTGTGTAACAGTGTCCGTCTTGCAGCCTGTCAGCACAGCCTGGAACCTCAAACCGCACAGTGTGGGACAACAGCCTTTCCGCAGCACACAGCACCTCCTACGTCATCAGACACCGCCCGGTGCTTCTCTCCCTGCCTGACAGGAACGCTGCCGCTTGCTAACAGACCGCTCAGGGTTTTGGCCTCCTTGAACTCCAGAACTCTCACCGTAAGTACTACTCAGTACTATTTGCTAAGAAGGTCTCTGTGAATCATATTTAACATAACCCCAATAACTGCCTAAATTGAACTGTTACGCTAAACCTAAAGCTGTATGTAATACCGAGCTAAATTCTATATCTCTGTGATAGATGCCACTGTGAATACAGAGTCAGTGTCATATAATATCTACATCCCTGTATTCACCTGGCATATATAAAACCACTAGGGAAACCACTAGACATCTCTTTTGGTCTACCTAGCGAACATCAAACCATTTTTCTACAGAAAGATTTTGTTAAAGTTTCTGTTACAAACTCCAATAAGTTAGAATACCTGAGTTGACTGTCCTGAGCATTACATAATAAACCAGCCAAAAGGAATAGGAATTGTGCTTTAATATTCCTACACAAATAACCCTGAAAAAGTTTTATTTATTTTTTTTTTCTCCTTCAAGCTCTTTCTTTACATACAGTTGAAATGGAGCAAGACCCATTAAATGAAAAAATTCAGGTTTTATCAGATAGGCTGGATGCCTTATCCGGATCATTCCACGAACTACAAGTGGAGAATCAGGCTTTAAAAGCCTGTCTAAGGGAGGTTTTAGCCCCTAAACCTCCTGCTACTGAATCTCTCCCAGAACCCCTGGTCTCTCCCCCAGAGAAGTTCTCTGGCGACCGTACACGCTTCAGGGAGTTTAGAAATTCCTGTTTACTCCTCTTTGAAATGAAGCCACGCACTTATCCCACAGAGAGGGCTAGGGTGCTAACAGTGATCTCCTACCTCAGGGGAGAGCCCAGGGCCTGGGCAGACACCTATTATGAGAATCACGACGCCATCTTGGGGTCCCTCTCAACCTTCTTCAACCAAATGTCAGCCCTTTATGATGATCCATTTAAGCAGGTATCTGCAGAAAATACTCTCAGATCTCTGAGACAAAGAAAGAATCCAGTGGAAAACTACATTACACAGTTCAAAATCTCAGCTCGAGATTCAGAGTGGAATGAGGTTTCTCTTAAGACGCAATTTCGCCTAGGCTTATCTGAAGAGATAAAGGATGAGCTGTCTCGCATAGGAATCCCTGATTCTCTTGAAGAATTGTTCACACTCTGTATTAACATCGACAGACGTCTCAGAGAACGGCGAAACGAAATAGCCAGTAGCTCAAAAAATTTCTTCCCAGCACCATCTTATCAAGTAAAAGAAACCCCACAACCGATGGATATTGGGTTTATGAAGGGGCCTCTAACCCCCCAAGAGAAATCAAGAAGAAAACTACACAGTCTCTGTATGTACTGTGCCTGCCCAACCCATGAAGTTAAGGATTGCCCAGTACTCTCAAAAACTAAGAAGGGTAGGTCACTCAATCATACAACTACTCATATGTTGAAAACAACAAAAAATTCATATATAACCATCCCAATTCTCTTACAGTGGCAACAGTACAAGACAACCACTGAAGCCCTTGTGGATACCGGATCCTGTAGGAATTTTATACATTGTGGTTTTGTGAAACGAAATAAAATTCCTATTGAGTGTAAAACAGCTCCAGTCTCTGTGAGGGTTATTGATGGCTCTTTTCTCTCCTCTGGTCCTGTTATGAAACAGACCATACCTCTCCAGGTAACTGCTAGCACTTCTGTTATTGACACCTGCACATTTGATGTTATATCTTCTCCCATGTTTGACATCATATTGGGAATTGATTGGTTACGTACACATAAACCAACATTCAATTGGGAAGACTTCTGTCTTACCTTTTCTACCCCTACACTCTCCTGTCTTAGTGTTAGTAGTACTAAACTCCCTCAAACAGAAGTTTGTACCTTACCCACGCATTATGCTGAATTCTTAGATGTCTTTGATAAGAAAGACGCTGAGAGCCTTCCACCCCACAGGGCCTATGATTGCCCAATTGATTTACTCCCCGGGGTCTCAATCCCTTATGGTCATATATATCCCCTATCAAAACCGGAGTTAGAACATTTAAAGAATTATATTGATGAAAATCTCAGGAAAGGGTTTATCAGACCCAGTACATCTCCTGCTGGAGCCGGGATTTTCTTCGTTACTAATAAAGATGGTTCGTTGAGACCCATCATCGACTATAGGGAGTTAAATAGGCGCACACGTAAGAACAGGTACCCCCTCCCACTCATTCCTGAGTTAATCGAAAGATTAAGAGGTGCCTCGGTTTTCACCAAATTGGATCTCCGGGGTGCCTATAATCTGATACGAATGAGAGCTGGAGACGAATGGCTCACCGCTTTTCGGACTAGATACGGTCTATTCGAATATACGGTGATGCCATTCAAGTTATGCAATGCTCCAGCAACATTTCAATGTCTCATCAATGACCTTTTCAGGGACATTTTGGACGTATATTTAGTGGTCTATTTGGACGATATTTTGATCTTTTCACAAGACCTAGACCAACATAGAGGACACGTAAGAGAAGTACTCACTAGATTACGAAAAAAACATAATTTATGCTTACCTGATAAATTCCTTTCTTCTGTTGTGTGATCAGTCCACGGGTCATCATTACTTCTGGGATATAACTCCTCCCCAACAGGAAATGCAAGAGGATTCACCCAGCAGAGCTGCATATAGCTCCTCCCCCCTACGTCACTCCCAGTCATTCGACCAAGAATCAACGAGAAAGGAGAAACCAAGGGTGAAGTGGTGACTGGAGTATAATTTAAAAAATATCTACCTGCCTTAAAAAACAGGGCGGGCCGTGGACTGATCACACAACAGAAGAAAGGAATTTATCAGGTAAGCATAAATTATGTTTTCTTCTGTTATGTGTGATCAGTCCACGGGTCATCATTACTTCTGGGATACCAATACCAAAGCAAAAGTACACGGATGATGGGAGGGATAGGCAGGCTCATTATACAGAAGGAACCACTGCCTGAAGAACCTTTCTCCCAAAAATAGCCTCCGAAGAAGCAAAAGTGTCAAATTTGTAAAATTTGGAAAAAGTATGAAGCGAAGACCAAGTTGCAGCCTTGCAAATCTGTTCAACAGAGGCCTCATTCTTAAAGGCCCAAGTGGAAGCCACAGCTCTAGTAGAATGAGCTGTAATTCTTTCAGGAGGCTGCTGTCCAGCAGTCTCATAGGCTAAACGAATTATGCTACGAAGCCAGAAGGAGAGAGAGGTAGCCGAAGCCTTATGACCTCTCCTCTGACCAGAGTAAACGACAAACAGGGAAGACGTTTGTCGAAAATCCTTAGTTGCCTGCAAGTAGAACTTGAGGGCACGAACTACATCTAGATTGTGTAGAAGACGTTCCTTCTTTGAAGAAGGATTCGGGCATAGAGAAGGAACCACGATCTCTTGATTGATGTTCCTGTTAGTGACTACCTTAGGTAAGAACCCAGGTTTAGTACGCAGAACTACCTTATCTGAATGAAAAATCAAATAAGGAGAATCACAATGTAAAGCTGATAACTCAGAGACTCTCCGAGCCGAAGAAATAGCCATTAAAAATAACACTTTCCAAGATAACAACTTTATATCAATGGAATGAAGGGGTTCAAACGGAAATCCTTGTAGAACGTTAAGAACAAGGTTTAAACTCCATGGCGGAGCAACAGTTTTAAACACAGGCTTGATTCTAGCTAAAGCCTGACAAAAGGCCTGGACGTCTGGATTTTCTGATAGACGCCTGTGCAACAAGATGGACAGAGCTGAGATCTGTCCCTTTAATGAACTAGCCGATAAACCCTTTTCTAAACCTTCTTGTAGAAAGGACAATATCCTAGGAATCCTAACCTTACTCCAGGAGTAACCTTTGGATTCGCACCAGTATAGGTATTTACGCCATATCTTATGGTAAATTCTTCTGGTAACAGGCTTCCTAGCCTGTATCAGGGTATCAATAACCGACTCAGAAAAACCACGTTTTGATAAAATCAAGCGTTCAATTTCCAAGCAGTCAGCTTCAGAGAAGTTAGATTTTGATGTTTGAATGGACCCTGTATCAGAAGGTCCTGTCTTAGAGGTAGAGACCAAGGCGGACAGGATGACATGTCCACTAGATCTGCATACCAAGTCCTGCGTGGCCACGCAGGCGCTATTAGAATCACTGATGCTCTCTCCTGTTTGATTTTGGCAATCAATCGAGGAAGCAGCGGGAAGGGTGGAAACACATAAGCCATCCCGAAGTTCCAAGGTGCTGTCAAAGCATCTATCAGAACCGCTCCCGGATCCCTGGATCTGGACCCGTAGCGAGGAAGTTTGGCGTTCTGGCGAGACGCCATGAGATCTATCTCTGGTTTGCCCCAACGTCGAGGTATTTGGGCAAAGACCTCCGGATGAAGTTCCCACTCCCCCGGATGAAAAGTCTGGCGACTCAAGAAATCCGCCTCCCAGTTCTCCACTCCCGGGATGTGGATTGCTGACAGGTGGCAAGAGTGAGACTCTGCCCAGCGAATTATCTTTGATACTTCCATCATTGCTAGGGAGCTTCTTGTCCCTCCTTGATGGTTGATGTAAGCTACAGTCGTGATGTTGTCCGACTGAAACCTGATGAACCCCCGAGTTCTTAACTGGGGCCAAGCCAGAAGGGCATTGAGAACTGCTCTCAATTCCAGAATGTTTATTGGTAGGAGACTTTCCTCCTGATTCCATTGTCCCTGAGCCTTCAGAGAATTCCAGACAGCGCCCCAACCTAGTAGGCTGGCGTCTGTTGTTACAATTGTCCAGTCCGGCCTGCTGAATGGCATCCCCCTGGACAGATGTGGCCGAGAAAGCCACCATAGAAGAGAGTTTCTGGTCTCTTGATCCAGATTCAGAGTAGGGGACAAGTCTGAGTAATCCCCATTCCACTGACTCAGCATGCACAATTGCAGCGGTCTGAGATGTAGACGTGCAAAGGGTACTATGTCCATTGCTGCTACCATTAAGCCGATCACCTCCATGCATTGAGCTACTGACGGGAGTTGAATGGAATGAAGGACACGGCATGCATTTAGAAGCTTTGTTAATCTGTCTTCTGTCAGATAAATCTTCATTTCTACAGAATCTATCAGAGTCCCCAAGAATGGAACTCTTGTGAGAGGAAAGAGAGAACTCTTCTTTTCGTTCACTTTCCATCCATGCGACCTTAGAAATGCCAGAACTAACTCTGTATGAGACTTGGCAGTTTGAAAGCTTGAAGCTTGTATCAGAATGTCGTCTAGGTACGGAGCTACCGAAATTCCTCGCGGTCTTAGTACCGCCAGAAGGGCACCCAGAACCTTTGTGAAGATTCTTGGAGCCGTAGCCAATCCGAATGGAAGAGCTACAAACTGGTAATGCCTGTCTAAGAAGGCAAACCTTAGATACCGGTAATGATCTTTGTGAATCGGTATGTGAAGGTAAGCATCCTTTAAATCCACTGTAGTCATGTACTGACCCTTTTGGATCATGGGTAAGATTGTCCGAATAGTTTCCATTTTGAACGATGGAACTCTTAGGAATTTGTTTAGGATCTTTAAATCCAAGATTGGCCTGAAAGTTCCCTCTTTTTTGGGAACCACAAACAGGTTTGAGTAAAACCCTTGTCCTTGTTCCGACCGCGGAACCGGATGGATCACTCCCATTAATAACAGATCTTGTACACAGCGTAGAAACGCTTCTTTCTTTATCTGGTTTGTTGACAACCTTGACAGATGAAATCTCCCTCTTGGGGGAGAGAATTTGAAGTCTAGAAGGTATCCCTGAGATATGATCTCTAACGCCCAGGGATCCTGAACATCTCTTGCCCAAGCCTGGGCGAAGAGAGAGAGTCTGCCCCCCACTAGATCCGGTCCCGGATCGGGGGCCCTCGATTCATGTTGTCTTAGGGGCAGCAGCAGGTTTCCTGGCCTGCTTGCCCTTGTTCCAGGACTGGTTAGGTTTCCAGCCTTGTCTGTAACGAGCAACGGCTCCTTCCTGTTTTGGAGCAGTGGAAGTTGGTGCTGCTCCTGCTTTGAAATTCCGAAAGGGACGAAAATTAGACTGTCTAGCCTTAGCTTTGGCTTTGTCTTGAGGCAGGGCGTGGCCCTTACCTCCTGTAATGTCAGCGATAATTTCTTTCAAACCGGGCCCAAATAAAGTTTGCCCTTTGAAAGGTATATTAAGTAATTTGGACTTAGAAGTTACATCAGCTGACCAGGATTTTAGCCACAGCGCCCTACGTGCCTGAATGGCGAATCCTGAGTTCTTAGCCGTAAGTTTGGTTAAATGTACTACGGCCTCCGAAATGAATGAATTAGCTAGTTTAAGGACTCTAAGCCTGTCCGTAATGTCGTCCAGCGTAGCTGAACTAAGGTTCTCTTCCAGAGACTCCATCCAAAATGCTGCCGCAGCCGTAATCGGCGCGATGCATGCAAGGGGTTGCAATATAAAACCTTGTTGAACAAACATTTTCTTAAGGTAACCCTCTAATTTTTTATCCATTGGATCTGAAAAAGCACAGCTATCCTCCACCGGGATAGTGGTACGCTTAGCTAAAGTAGAAACTGCTCCCTCCACCTTAGGGACCGTTTGCCATAAGTCCCGTGTGGTGGCGTCTATTGGAAACATCTTTCTAAATATTGGAGGGGGTGAGAACGGCACACCGGGTCTATCCCACTCCTTAGTAACAATTTCAGTTAGTCTCTTAGGTATAGGAAAAACGTCAGTACTCGCCGGTACCGCAAAGTATTTATCCAACCTACACAATTTCTCTGGTATTGCAACAGTGTTACAATCATTAAGAGCCGCTAAAACCTCCCCTAGTAATACACGGAGGTTCTCCAATTTAAATTTAAAATTTGAAATATCTGAATCCAATCTGTTTGGATCAGAACCGTCACCCACAGAATGAAGCTCTCCGTCCTCATGCTCTGCAAGCTGTGACGCAGTATCCGACATGGCTCTAGTATTATCAGCGCACTCTGTTCTCACCCCAGAGTGATCACGCTTGCCCCTTAGTTCTGGTAATTTAGCCAAAACTTCAGTCATAACAGTAGCCATATCTTGTAATGTTATCTGTAATGGCCGCCCAGATGTACTAGGCGTCACAATATCACGCACCTCCCGGGCGGGAGATGCAGGTACTGACACGTGAGGCGAGTTAGTCGGCATAACTCTCCCCTCGCTGTTTGGTGAAATTTGTTCAATTTGTACAGATTGGCTTTTATTTAAAGTAGCATCAATACAGTTAGTACATAAATTTCTATTGGGCTCCACCTTGGCATTGGAACAAATGACACAGGTATCTTCCTCTGAATCAGACATGTTTAACACACTAGCAAATAAACTTGCAACTTGGTTACAATCTTATTTAACAAAAACGTACTGTGCCTCAAAGAAGCACTAAACGATTAAATGACAGTTGAAATAATGAACTGAAAAACTGTTATAGCATCAATCCTTGAAAACAACACAACTTTTAGCAAAGGTTTGTTCCCATTAGTAAAGTAACAATAATTAAATTTGAAACGTAAAAATTACAGAGCAACGTTTTTAATCACAGTCAATATATAAGTCTCACAGCTCTGCTGAGAGAATCTACCTCCCTTCAAAGAAGTTTGAAGACCCCTGAGTTCTGTTAGATATGAACCGGATCATGCAGGAAATACAAGAGTAACTGACTGGAAATTTTTGATGCGTAGCAAAGAGCGCCAAAAACGGCCCCTCCCCCTCACACACAGCAGTGAGAGAGAAACGAAACTGTCACAATTAAAACAAGCAGCTGCCAAGTGGAAAAATAATGCCCAAACATTTATTCACTCAGTACCTCAGAAAATGCAAACGATTCTACATTCCAGCAAAAACGTTTAACATAATAAATACCTATTAAAAGGTTTAATGTACTTTTTACAGAGTAATTCCAGTGAAGTACCATCCCCAGAATACTGAAGTGTAGAGTATACATACATGTTATTATAACGGTATGGCAGGATTTTCTCATCAATTCCATTCAGAAAATAAAAACTGCTACATACCTCAATGCAGATTCATCTGCCCGCTGTCCCCTGATCTGAAGCTTTTACCTCCCTCAGATGGCCGAGAAACAGCAATATGATCTTAACTACTCCGGTTAAAATCATAGTAAAAAACTCTGGTAGATTCTTCTTCAAACTCTGCCAGAGAGGCAATAACACGCTCCGGTGCTATTGTAAAATAACAAACTTTTGATTGAAGTTATAAAAACTAAGTATAATCACCATAGTCCTCTCACACATCCTATCTAGTCGTTGGGTGCAAGAGAATGACTGGGAGTGACGTAGGGGGGAGGAGCTATATGCAGCTCTGCTGGGTGAATCCTCTTGCATTTCCTGTTGGGGAGGAGTTATATCCCAGAAGTAATGATGACCCGTGGACTGATCACACATAACAGAAGAAATAATCTTTACGCTAAACTTGAAAAATGCATATTTGAATCTAGTAAGATTTCATTCTTGGGTTATGAGATCTCTCCTTCGGGAATTAAGATGCAAAGTGATAAAGTACAAGCAATTCTGGAGTGGCCTACCCCTCAATCAAAAAAAGATGTACAACGTTTCCTTGGGTTCTCTAACTTTTACAGAAAGTTTATCCCAGGATTCGCTGCCCTCACAAAACCTCTGACAGATCTTACCAAGCTGGATCTCAACTTCCGATGGAATAGTCAGACCCAATCAGTCTTTGACACACTAAAATCGAAATTCACTTCAGCTCCTATTTTACAATATCCAGATACGGATAAACAATTCATACTTGAGGTGGATGCATTCGATTTCGCCATCGGCGCTATTCTTTCCCAACGGAAATCATTTAAGGATCCTCTCCATCCAGTAGCCTTCTTTTCTAGGCTCTTGCAACCGGCTGAATTAAACTACCCTGTCGGTGAAAAGGAGCTTTTGGCTATTAAGTGTTCTTTTGACCACTGGAGGCATTTATTGGAAGGCGCACTTCAACCTACGGTCATATATACTGACCACAAAAATTTACAATATCTCCAATCTAACAGAACTCTCTCGTCTAGACAAATGAGATGGAGCCTCTACTTTTCCCGTTTCCATTATATCATCACCTATCGACCGGGTTCTAGAAACGGTAAGGCCGATGCCCTTTCCAGGCAAGCCCTAAAACCTGTTCTTGATATTGAACCAACTACGGTAGTACCTAAAGATTGTATCATTGGGCTTCTTACTAATCTCGAACCTCTACTCAGGGATGCTATGGCCACTGATACTTCTGTACCCTTTCAGGAATTAACCCAAGATTCCAATGGTATTTTCCGTAAAGATGGTAAATTGTATATTCCTTCAGAGTTAAGACCTACTCTCCTACGGATGGTTCACGACTCACCACTAGCAGGACATATGGGTAGGGATAAAACTACTGACCTACTCCTTCGTTCATATTGGTGGCCATCTCTACGTCTTGATCTTAAAAACTTCTTATCTAAATGTTCTATTTGTGCCACCTCCAAACCAGCAAGACAACTACCCATTGGGTTACTACAACCCTTACCTGCTCCTCGAATTCCTTGGGAGACAGTCTCTTTGGATTTCATAGTGGATCTCCCTATTTCTAGTAATTACACCACAATAATGGTTGTCACAGACTTGTTCTCCAAGATGGCACATTTTGTTCCTATAAACTCTTTACCCACTTCCAGGATTACATGCGACCTCTTTATACAAAACATCGTACGACTACATGGTATCCCTACTACTATAATCAGTGATCGAGGAACTCAGTTCACTTCGAAGTTCTGGAGATTCTTATGCAAGGCTCTACACATGGAACAGAAACTTACCACAGCCTACCATCCCCAGACAAACGGGCAAACGGAGAGGGTTAACCAGTGGCTGGAGCAATATCTGCGATGCTTCTGTTCCCATCAGCAGGATGCTTGGGCATCCTTTTTGCCTCTTGCGGAGTTTGCTTATAACAACAATAAAAACACCTCTACTGGGTTTTCCCCTTTCTTTATCAACTACGGATTACATCCACGTTTTACCCTGCTTCCAAGAGTGGATACCCCTTGTCCACAGGTTAATGACTTGGTAAATGACATTTCAAAAGTCTTCACCCACATCCATGGTAACATACTTCATGCTCAGGCTTCACAGAGGCGGTTCTACAATTTGCGCCACCGAGCCAGCCCTCAATACGCCATTGGCCAGTTTGTGTGGCTTTCTACAAAGAACCTAAAGCTATCTTATCCTTGTAGGAAACTGGGTAAGCTGTTTTTGGGTCCCTATCCCATCCTCAGGGTGAACAGTCCCTCTACTGTCACCTTGCAACTTCCGTCCACTTTCAAGATTCATCCGACGTTCCACGTCTCTCTGATAAAGCCTTGTCATGACCCCCCTCCCTCATCTTCATCTTCCGATCCTGTGCTCCCTGAGTCTTCGGATCAGTCGTATGAGGTACACAGTGTTCTGGATTCTCGTATCCGTGCAGGAGTTTTGTTCTACCTGATCCACTGGAAGGGTTTTGGTCATGAGGATGATTCCTGGGAGCCGGCTTCCAATGTCTCGGCCCCTCGTCTGGTCTCCCTGTTTCACCGACGCAATCCGGACCGTCCTAGACCATGACCCTCGCTGTGGTTCCTTTGGGGGGGGGCTCTGTAAGGGTTACGCTTCCTCTCGCTATATACTGTCCCTTTAAGGCCTGCCTATTTAAAGCACTTCCTCCCTAACCTCAATGCTGGTTTATTGAGAATTGTTACTAACTGAACTTCCTCTCAATATTCAGCTCTCCTGAGTTGCTAAGGTTTTCATACCTTGGTCCTGATATCCTTTTCCTCAGCCTGTGTAACAGTGTCCGTCTTGCAGCCTGTCAGCACAGCCTGGAACCTCAAACCGCACAGTGTGGGACAACAGCCTTTCCGCAGCACACAGCACCTCCTACGTCATCAGACACCGCCCGGTGCTTCTCTCCCTGCCTGACAGGAACGCTGCCGCTTGCTAACAGACCGCTCCGGGTTTTGGCCTCCTTGAACTCCAGAACTCTCACCGTAAGTACTACTCAGTACTATTTGCTAAGAAGGTCTCTGTGAATCATATTTAACATAACCCCATAACTGCCTAAATTGAACTGTTACGCTAAACCTAAAGCTGTATGTAATACCGAGCTAAATTCTATATCTCTGTGATAGATGCCACTGTGAATACAGAGTCAGTGTCATATAATATCTACATCCCTGTATTCACCTGGCATATATAAAACCACTAGGGAAACCACTAGACATCTCTTTTGGTCTACCTAGCGAACATCAAACCATTTTTCTACAGAAAGATTCTGTTAAAGTTTCTGTTACAAACTCCAATAAGTTAGAATACCTGAGTTGACTGTCCTGAGCATTACACCATTTTACACATGGCTGATACCTAGCGCAGTAGAGGTTGAAAACGGTGCCTGCAGACGCAATTCCTGCTAGGTCCCTAAAAATCACTACATTCTAGATTTCAGTGGTGTGTGCCAGGGGGATTGTTATTGTGCAGAGCCATTTACTAGCTCACTAATAGCTTCTCCATTTTACCCTCAAAGCCTACATACAACGCTGTGGCTTGCAGACTTCATCTACCTAATAATACCATTAGGGAACCACGGACACTATTACTGACAATGTCAGCACGGAAAAATACCAGGCCTGGGAAAGATTTAAAGCCCAGTAAAGGTTCCCAACGAGCTCCCACGGCATCAAAAGAATTCTTTAAGTCGCTAGAACACACACCTGTGATGGACCCCCTGGACAACATTAGCGAGTCGGGAGACTCAGACTCTTCACCCACCCCTGCTAAATCCCCCAGCCCGCTAACCAAAGAAGACCTTAGCTTCCTACCTACAAAAGAGGACTTTGCAAACCTACTAACCCAAGTGAGCCAATTAATCAAAAATGGGCTTAAAGAAGTTAGAAAAGATTTAAATGAACTGGGGGACAGGGTGGAATACCTCGAGGAGGGCACGGATCATCTAAACGCTGAATTTGACACCATGTCAAGACAACTCTACCAACAATTATTGAGGGGTTGCAGTCTCATGTAGAAGACTTGGACAATCGAGGCAGGAGACAGAATCTGCGCATCAGGGGCATACCCGAATCAATTCAGTCACAGCAACTGGAAGCCTACCTACAGAGACTGTTTCGCCATCTTGTGGGCTCCACAGATGACACCCTAATGCCTCTGGATAGAGCTCTTAGAGCCCTCAGACCCCACCTAGAGACTCTGACCTTTTATTGCATGGTATGGTTTGCCCCTACTAGGTAATACAATCAGCATTCGTGGGTCCATGAAACACAACAGAACAAACTTTACAAGTCAAGTACCTTTAGTCTAATCCTCACATGCGTCTTCTTAAAAACCCAATTTTATAATACCTCAAAATTAATCAAAAAAGGAAATAGAGAGTGGGAGTGGGGGGGGGAGGGTAAGGGAGGGAGGAAAAATAATGAGGGGAGGAAGGACCCTCCATTGTGGAGTACGTCCTGAAGTTCAGGGATCAGCTGAAGGACCTCACTGTCATAGTGCGGGAGAACCTTCAGGGCGCTCAAAGGAGACAGAAATGGTGGTACGACCGTAACACTCGTAGCCAAATTCTCACAGTAGGGCAGAGGGTTCTAGCCTTGAAGCCAGTCAAAATGGACAAGTTACAGGCTTCCTAGCAAGGGCCCTACCGGGTGGTGGAACAATTGAATAACACCACCTACCTTGTAGCAAAATGCTCTGATGACCGGGTCCAAAGGACCTTTCATGTGAACATGCTCAAGGAGTATGTAGAAAGACCCCAAGATGTAGCCACTATCTGTGCTCCGGCTGTGGCAGACTCAGAGAGCCCCCCCCATGCCGGAGGTCCCCGGGCCGGATGAGACCCCTCAAGGAGTATCCAACATAATCCTGGATGAGAGGTTAGCGGCTGGACAGAGACAGTAGGTCCGGCATTTACTAGAGGACTGCCAGGAGATTTCTCCAATGTCCCTGGGTACACCACAGTGGCTGGGCACCGAGTGGAAACCCCGGGGCAAGCTCCTCTGAGGCAGGCAGCTTACAGAGTACCTGAAGCTGTCAGAGACAGTATGCACCGGGAGCTCCGGGGAATGTTGGACCTCGGTGTTGTTGAATCGTCCAACAGTCCCTGGGCCTCCCCGGTGGTGCTGGTCCCCAAAAAAGATGGTACTACCCGGTTCTGCATTGACTACCGTAAGCTCAATGACAGAACCACAACCGACGCCTACCCCATGCCCCGCGTCGATGACATCTTAGATAGAATTGCCAGAGGTCACTTCCTAACTACCCTTGACCTCTGCAAGGGGTATTGGCAGATCCCACTAGACCCTGAATCTGTTCCCAAGTCCGCCTTCATCACCCCTTTCGGCCTCTACCAGTTTAAGATCATGCCGTTTGGGATGAAGAATGCTCCAGCCACCTTTCAGAGGATGGTGGATCGCCTGCTGGATGGCCTCCAAGACTATGCCTGTGCCTACTTGGACGACATTGCCATCTTTAGCGACACCTGGGAGGACCATTTGATCCACCTGGGCATCGTTCTAGATCGCCTCAGAACCGCCGGGCTGACCCTGAAGCCCGACAAATGCACCATAGGCCGCTTGGAAGTCCAGTACATGGGCCACCGAGTGGGCTGCGGACAGCAGCGGCCGGAGCCGGCCAAGGTTGAGGCAGTGGCAAACCGGCCCACTCCTCGAACCAAGACCCAGGTCTTAGCCTTCCTAGGAATCGCCGGCTATTACAGAAGGTTCGTCCCCAATTATAGCACCCTCGCAAAACCCCTGACCGACCTGACTCGTAAAAGACTGCCCCGACAGGTAATGTGGTCCCCAGAATGTGAAAACGCCTTTCAGAGCCTCAAGTCTGCTTTGATCTCTGCCCACATCCTGGCCGCACCTAACCCCACCAAACATTTTTGTGTCCACACAGATGCCTCCATGTTTGGGTTGGGAGCAGTGTTAAGCCAGATAAACGAGGAAGGGCATGACCACCCCATAGCCTACATCAGTAGGAAGCTGCTGCCCAGGGAGGTAGGCTACGCAGCGATGGAGAAGGAATGCCTGGCACTGGTATGGGCCCTCAAGAAATTACAACCGTACCTATATGGTAGCCTTTCACTGTCCTCACCGATCACAACCCCCTGGTGTGGCTTAACAGAGTGTCGGGAGATAATGGACGTCTACTAAGATGGAGTTTGGCCCTGCAGCCCTTTAATTTTGATATTCAGTATAGGCCGGGAAAGGGCAATGGGAATGCCGATGGACTTTCCCAGCAGACTGAAATAGAATGCTCGTTGGACAGCCCCAAGTAGACCCGTGTGGATCTAGCCGGGTCTGCCGAACTGGCAGGGGGGAGCTGTCACGGATACTGGGCTGCAAGGGTTAAACTCCCACCTCCCTACAACCTCACTGTCATGGATACTGGGCTGCAGGGGTTGAACTCTTACCCCCCTTTTTTGGTTGGAGTATAAGGTGACAGCCCAATTCAGTATTGCCTGTCCCAACCCCCCCCCCTCCCCAGACTCAGAATGTTTGAGATTATTGCAACCTCCTGCTGTTATGTGTCTGTACATTCAGTCTAGGTGTGAGACACAGAGCAGGAGATTACACACAGCACAGACAATTGAATGCTGAGACCTGCTGCTGTTATGTGCCTTTCTGTTATTGTATGAGTCATCCATTGTCCTTTTGTGATTAGAATCTTGTTTAACTAACCATTGTCTGACGTTTGTCTCATTGTATAATATTTGTTATAACTACCCCCCCTTTTCTGTTGGAAATGTATAAAAGCTGTGTTTTCTGTGAAATAAAGCAGTTCTTACTTCACCTGAATGCTAGTCTGTCTAGTCATTTAGGTGGGCTCCTGCTAGAATCATTTTCTTGGGCTACATATCTGGAGTCACCAGGGAGGCAGAAGGACCCGTTAGGCGGAGATACCCAGTCGGGGTAGCCGGGTATCCGTCACAACCATGATAAACAAATATATGTTCCTCCTTCCTTACGCTATGAGATACTGAAATCAGTCCATGAATCACCCCTAGCAGGGCATTCTGGAGTGAAAAAACTCAAGATCTGATATCCAGGTCATTCTGGTGGCCTACCATCCTTCTAGACACTAAAGAACATGTTTCCACTTGTTCAATTTGTGTTACTACCAAACCAGATCGTAGGAAACCTTATGGACTATTTATCTCTAATCCAATATCCAGTAGACCTTGGGAAACCATCAGTTTAGATTTTAATTGTTGATCTACCCTCTTCAAACAACTACACTACATTACTTGTAGTGGTAGATTTATTAAACAAAAATGGCACATTTTATCCCCTACAGAAAATTGCCTTCTGCTTCCCAGACTGCTCAACTCTTGTTCAACAACATTGTACGGTTACATGGACTTCCAACTAGCATCATCTCGGATAGAGGTCACAATTCACCTCCAAACAGAACGCACCAACCAGTGGTTAGAGCAATATCTACGTTGTTATTGCAGCCACCAACAACATGACTGGGCTTCATATACAAGTACTGCTGAATTTGCTTATAACAACTCCTTACAAGCATCGATAAAACAGACTCCATTTTATGCCAATTATGGCTTCCATCCTACTTACCACCTACTGCCTGATCGTGACAGCGTCTGTCCACTTGTCAATGATACTCTCAACAACCTATCCGAGAACTTCACAATTTTACAAGGCAATATTAGAGATGCACAACTGAAACAAAAAACATTATGACTAAACGCAGAGATCCTCCACAATATTCTGTGGGTGACAAGGTTTGGTTGTCCACGAAAAACTTAAGACTTCAAACCCCTTGCAGGAAATTTGACAGGCTTTATGTGGGTCCATTTCGGATTATAAAGATCATCAACAAAAACGCTGTTACCTTGGAACTTCCCTCTACATACCGCATTCATCCCACTTTTCATATGGCACTCTTGATTCCCTATCGACTCGTTAATACTGAAGAGTTAGTACTAACCACCTGCCTTCCTAACGTTGAGAATGACGTGGAATATGAAGTTGAACAAGAACTTGATTCTAGACGACATAAGGGTGAACCTCAGTATCTCAGATGGTCTGGGTTTGGCGAAGAAGAAGATTCTTGGGAGCCTTCTTCCAAACTCTCTGCTCCCAGGTTGGTATCCCAGTTTCATAGGTGTCACCCTGACAGACCTCATCCATGAACCGCGGTGTGGTTCCCTTTTGGGGGGTGTTCTGTCCTGATCCTGTACCTTTAAGGAAGGGAGGGATATTGCTAACTCTTTGCTGTATAAATTCCCCCCCATTCCTTTCCTCTTTGCTTGGTATTCCATGTCCTGTGGGCTTTTAATACTAAGCCCTGTATTTTTTCCTGTGCTGAATCAAATTGTGTAGTAGTTTAATTCTGCTAAAGTTTTATTTTTTTATTTTTTGCTGTATCTTTTGCTAAACATCATTGAAGCTGTTTCCTCCTGATCTGCATTCTCATCCGGATACTGATCAGCTGATTGCATGCATCTAGGGTTGCCACCTCGGCCATGTTTTCCTGGACACTTATGAGTTACACATGCTGTAGGGTTTGTAGGGAGGAACATGTATTGTGCTGTTCATCAGCACTAATCATGTGATGTCCAGAGACACAATACATGTTCCTCCCTGCTTACCCTGCAGCATGTGTAACAGGTAAGTGTCCAGGAAAACATAGCCAATGTGGCAACCCTACATGCATCACAAACAAACTGCCAGGCTGCACTGAACTCTCCTGCCCTTCAGTCAAGCTTCACTGAACATCTCTGCATCTAAAAACCGGTAAAAGCTTTTTCAATTATCATATAGCTATTTTTCAGTTTGCATGCTAAGTTATATTGTGCAGGTACCTGTAAATAATTTTCCACGACTTACAATAATCTGTTGCAGCATATCAAAGTTTGATCTATTCAGCTTCTTTGTTATTCTCCTCTGATTGCTGCACATATTAAAGCTGTGTGTTCTAACTAAGGTCTCTAAACTTTGTGATCGTTTCATTCCCTGTGTTTTCCCTTTTGGTATTATAGACTAAAATTCCTCTGTAGTACTTACTTCCACAGCTACACACTATTTAAAGCCTATATTGTTATAAACTACAACATATTTAAAGTCACCATGCATAATTTGATACAAAGTTTGATATACAGCTGTGATTCATATTAACTTCTATTTCTCAGATAACCAAGCATTACACTGATAATAGGCCTCTCTTCACCTATGTAGATATTCCACTCCAATTACATTGAACCCACATGCACCACAGCTGTTAAAAGGGATATGACAGTCAAAAAGAGCATGCAGTTTTAAGAGACATACTTTTACCAAATGTACTTTGTTCTATTGGTATATTTTGTTAGAAGGAATACACAGTTAGAAATGCATTACTGGGAGATAGCTGGTGATTGGTGGCCACACACACATATGCCTCTTGTCATTGGCTCAACAGATGTCCATTACTGCTCTGGAGCTGTTTTTTACATTTTGCAATGTTATATGTAAGCAACAGTGCAATAATAAAATGCTCTAGGCCCAATTACGAATAGTGAACAGTTACACACAAGCGAAAAGGGGGTTTATTGCGGGTGTTTGCGTGCATCAAGTTTATCTCTAGTATTACAAGTTGAAAATAAAAGCAATCACTTGAGCGCGATTGAAGTTAACGCACGTCAGGATAGCACATTTCTCAGAGCCGTGTTTAACTGTTTTGTGAAACAAAAAGTCTCACAAAACACATCAAAAATACTTTACAAAGTACAGTTACACTCATAACACCATCTAATATAAATTATTTAAAAAATATTGCACACAAAAATTATAAGGGCTCAAAGATATCAGATCTCAGGTGTTAGAGAAAAAAAGCCTGCAGAGGGCATTAGTGTATGTATGTATATATATATATATATATATATATATATATATATACATATATATACATATACATATACACACGCACACACACACACATATACAGTTGTGCTCATAAGTTTACATACCCTGACAGAATTTATGATTTCTTGGCCATTTTTCAGAGAATATGAATGATAACACAAAACTTTTCTTTCACTCATGGTTAGTGTTTGGCTGAAGCCATTTATTATCAATCAACTGTGTTTACTCTTTTTAAATCATAATGACAACAGAAACTTCTCAAATTACCCTGATCAAAAATTTACATACACCAGTTCTTAATACCGAGCATTGCCCCCTTTAACATCAATGACAGCTTTTAGTCTTTTGTGGTATTTGTGGATGAGGCTCTTTATCTTCTCAGATGGTAAAGTTACCCATTCTTCCTGGCAAAAAGCCTCCAGTTCCTGTAAATTATTGGGCTGTCTTGCATGAACTGCACGTTTTGAGATCTCCCCAGAGTGGCTCAATGATATTGAGGTCAGGAGACTGAGATGGCCCCTCCAGAACCTTCACTTTATTCTGCTGTAGCAAATGACTGGTTGACTTGGCCTTGTGTTTAAGATCATTGTCATGTTGGAATGTCCAAGTACGTCCAATGCGCAGCTTCCGGGCTGATGAATGCACATTTTCCTCCAGTATTTTCTGATAACATATTGCATTCATCTTGCCATTCATTTTGACCAAATTTCCTATGCCTTTGTAGCTCACACATCCCCAAAACATCAGCAATCCACCTCCGTGTTTCACAATAGGAATGGTGTACCTTTCATCATAGGCCTTGTTGACTCCTCTCCAAATGTAGCGTTTATGGTTGTGGACAAAAAGGAAATTTATGCTTACCTGATAAATTTATTTCTTTTACGATATGACGAGTCCACGGATTTCATCCTTACTTGTGGGATATCGCCTCCTGGTCAGCAGGAGGAAGCAAAGAGCTCCACAGCAGAGCTGCATATATAGCCCCTCCCCTCCCTCCCACTCCAGTCATTCGACCGAAGTTAGGAAGAGAAAGGAAAGGCCAAGGAGCAGAGGTGACTGAAGTTCAATAAAAATAAAAGCCTGTCTTTAAAAAATAACAGGGTGGGCCATGGACTCGTCATATCGTAAAAGAAATACATTTATCAGGTAAGCATAAATTTCCTTTTCTTTTACAAGATATGACGAGTCCACGGATTTCATCCTTACTTGTGGGATACAATACCAAAGAAATAGGACACGGATGAAAGGGAGGGACAAGACAAGAACCTAAACGGAAGGCCCCACTGCTTGAAGAACCTTTCTCCCAAAGGCAGCCTCGGACGAGGCAAAAGTATCAAATTTGAAAAATTTGGAAAAAGTGTGAAGAGACGACCAAGTTACAGCCTTGAAAATCTGTTCAACAGAAGCATCGTTTTTAAATGCCCATGAAGAAGCCACAGCTCTAGTAGAATGAGCCGTAATTCGTTCTTGAGGCTGTTGTCCAGCAGTCTCATAAGCAACACGGATGATACTCCTCGGCCAAAGAGAAAGGGAGGTAGCCGTAGCTTTCTGACCCCTATGTTTCCCAGCAAAAATAACAAATAGAGATGATGTTTGACGAAAATCCTTAGTCGCCTGCAAATAGAACTTCAAGGCACGGACTACGTCCAAATTATGTAACAGACGCTCCTTCTTATAGGAGGGATTAGGACACAAGGAAGGAACAACAATTTCCTGATTAATATTCTTGTTAGAAACAACTTTAGGAAGAAAACCAGGTTTGGTACGTAACACCACCTTATCCGAATGGAAAATAAGATAAGGAGAATCACATTGTAATGCCGAAAGCTCAGAAACTCTGCGAGCAGAAGAAATAGCAACCAAAAATAAAACCTTCCAAGATAATAACTTAATATCAATGGAATGCATGGGTTCAAACGGAACCCCTTGAAGAACATTAAGAACTAAAGTTAAACTCCAAGGAGGAGCAATAGGTCTAAACACAGGCCGGATTCTAGCTAAGGCCTGACAAAAAGATTGAACATCTGGAACGTCTGCCAGACGCTTGTGTAGCAAAATAGACAAAGCAGAAATCTGTCCCTTTAAGGAACTTGCTGACAACCCTTTCTCCAATCCTTCTTGGAGAAAAGATAAAATCCAAGGAATCCTAACCCTACTCCATGAGTAGGCCTTGGATTCGCACCAATAAAGATATTTACGCCATATCTTATGGTAAATTTTTCTGGTAACAGGCTTGCAAGCCTGAATTAAAGTAAAGATAACCGCATCAGAGAACCCCCGCTTAGATAAAATCAAGCGTTCAATCTCCAAGCAGTCAGCTGCAGAGAAATTAGATTCGGATGATGGAAGGGTCCCTGAATGAGAAGGTCCTGCCTCAATGGAAGCTTCCACGGTGGCAGAGAGGACATGTCCACCAGATCGACATACCAAGTACTGCGAGGCCAAGCAGGAGTGATGAGAATCACAGAAGCCCTCTCCTGTTTGATCCGTGCAATCACTCGGGGAAGGAGAGCAAACGGTGGAAACACATAAGCTAGGTTGAACGACCAAGGCACTGCCAAGGCATCTATCAGTTCGGCCTGAGGATCCCTGGACCTGGATCCGTATTTCGGGAGATTGGCATTCTGACGAGACGCCATAAGATCCAATTCCGGTCTGCCCCACCTGAGAATCAAGGTTGCAAAGACCTCTGGATGAAGTTCCCATTCCCTTGGATGAAACGTCTGTCTGCTCAAAAAATCCGCCTCCCAGTCTTCCACTCCTGGGATGTAGATTGCTGACAGATAACAAGAGTGAGTCTCCGCCAACCGAACTATCTTGGATACTTCTTTCATCACTAAGGAACTCCTTGTTCCTCCCTGATGACTGATGTAATCCACAGTCGTGATGTTGTCCAACTGAAACCGGATGAATTTGGCCGACGCCAACTGAGGCCAAGCCTGAAGCGCATTGAATATTGCTCTCAACTCCAGAATATTGATGGGAAGCAGAGACTCCGACCGAGTCCACACACCCTGAGCCTTCAGGGAATTCCAGACTGCACCCCATCCTAGTAGACTGGCGTCCGTTGTCACTATCACCCATGAAGGTCTGCGGAAGCACGTCCCTTGGGACAGATAATCCAGCGACAACCACCAAAGAAGAGAGTCTCTTGTCTCCTGATCCAGATCTATCTGAGGAGACAAATCTGCATTATCTCCATTCCACTGTCTGAGAATGCTCAGTTGTAGAGGTCTGAGATGAAAACGAGCAAACGGGATGATGTCCATTGCCGCCACCATCAATCCAATTACCTCCATGCATTGAGCAACTGATGGCCGAGGATTGGACTGAAGGGCTCGGCATGTATCCAGAATCTTTAACTTTCTGACTTCCGTCAAGAATATTTTCATGGACAGAGAGTCTATCAGAGTTCCCAGGAACGGAACCCTTGTCTGTGGAATCAATGAACTCTTTTCTAGATTCACCTCCCGCCCATGAGTCCTTAAAAAGGACAGAACCATGTCGGTATGAGACTTTGTTAATTGATAAGATGACGCCTGGATCAGAATATCGTCCACCGCAATACCTCGCGGTCTGAGAACCGCCAGCAGAGACCCTAAAACCTTCGTGAAGATCCTGGGTGCCGTGGCCAGCCCGAAGGGAAGAGCCACGAGCTGAAAATGTTTGTCCAGAAAGGCAAACCTTAGGAACTGGTGATGATCTTTGTGGATAGGAATATGAAGATATGCATCCTTTAAGTCCACAGTAGTCATATATTGACCCTCCTGGATCAATGGAAGAATTATCCGAATCGTCTCCATCTTGAAGGACGGGACTCTGAGGAACTTGTTTAGTCTCTTGAGATCTAAAATGGGACGGAACGTTCCCTCTTTTTTGGGAACCACAAAAAGGTTTGAGTAAAATCCCTGTCCCTGTTCCTGTTTTGGAACTGGACAAATTACTCCCATAGTGGAAAGGTCTTTTACACAACGTAAGAACACCTCTCTTTTTATCTGGTCTACAGACAATCGTGAAAGAAGAAACCTTCCCCTTGGGAGGGAATTCTTGAACTCCAGTTGATACCCCTGGGACACAATTTCTAGTGTCCAGGGATCCTGAACGTCTCTTATCCAAGCCTGGACAAAGAGAGAAAGTCTGCCCCCTACTAGATCCGGTCCCGGATCGGGGGCCGCCCCTTCATGCTGTCTTGGGAGCAGCAGCAGGCTTCTTGGGTTGTTTACCCTTGTTCCAAGCCTGATTGGGTCTCCAGACGGGCTTGGTTTGTGCGAAGTTCCCTTCCTGTTTAGTGGAAGAGGAAGAAGGGACTCCCTTGAAATTTCGAAAGGAACGAAAATTACTCTGTCTCCTTTGTTTAGATGTCTTATCCTGAGGGTGGAGATGACCCTTACCTCCCCGTTAATGTCAGAAATGATCTCTTTCCATTCAGGCCCGAATAGGGTCTTTCCTTTGAAAGAAATAGCTAAAAGCTTGGATTTAGAGGATACATCCGCAGACCAAGATTTCAACCATAAGGCTCTGCGTGCTAAAATGGAAAAACCTGCATTCTTAGCCGCCAACTTGGCGATCTGAAAGGCGGCATCCGTAACAAAAGAATTGGCCAGCTTAAGGGCTTTGATTCTATCCATTATTTCTTCCAAAGGAGTCTCAGTCTTAAGAGACTCTTCTAGGGCGTTAAACCAAAAGGCAGCAGCAGTTGTAACTGGTACAATGCAGGCCGTCGGTTGCAATAGAAACCCTTGATGAAGAAACAGCTTTTTTAGAAGACCCTCCAACTTTTTATCCATAGGGTCTTTGAAAGCACAACTGTCCTCAATAGGAATAGTCGTACTCTTAGCCAGTGTAGAAATGGCTCACTCCACTTTAGGAATCGTTTGCCAAGCGTCCCTAACGGTGTCAGGTAAAGGATACATTTTCTTAAACACAGGGGAAGGAGAGAACGGTATACCCGGTCTTTCCCATTCCCTGGTAATAATTTCCGAAATTCTCTTAGGAATCGGAAAAACATCAGAATAAGAAGGGACCTCCAAATATCTGTCCATCTTACACAATTTCTCTGGAGGGACCACAATAGAGTCACAGTCGTCCAGAGTCATCAAAACCTCCCGCAGTAACAGGCGAAGGTTTTCAAGCTTAAATCTAAAGGACATCACGTCCGAATCTGTCTTGGGTAATGCACTACCTGAGTCAGACAGTTCCCCTTCCGACAGAACCTCCCTACTCCCCCTTCAGAGTCCTGGGAGGGAACATTGGAGATCGCCATCAAGGAATCAGAAGCCGCATGGGCTACCTGGGTCTCTTTTCTACTACGTTTACCCTGTAGTACTGGCAACTTAGATAACACTTCTGTAAGAGTTGATGACATAACTGCAGCCATATCCTGCAGAGTGAATGACACAGACGCCGATGAAGAACATGGCGTCGCCTGCGCGGGCGTTATGGGCTGAGCCGCTTGGGGAGAAAATTGTGGCTTATCCTGAACCTCATCAGTCTGAGCACAATCATCATTATCATTATTTAAGAAAATTTGTTCTTTACACTGTAATGCCCTAGTAATACATGAGGGACAAAGTGTAACTGGGGGTTCCACAATGGCATTTAAACACAGAAGGCATGTATTTTGTTCAATGTCATCCATTTTGGCAATTTGAAATAAAAAAAAAAAAACAAGCAAGTTTGTCTAAATCACTGTATACATTAAGTGTAAAATCAGCTTACAGTCAAATTATACTGTAACTTTAAGGAAAAAAACTGCACTGCATAAGTTTACAGCTCATGAACGCGGGCTGTATGAAAAATAACACTGTTATGATTTTTGGAAAAAAAAAACTTTGTCACCTCGCCGCAGCTCTGCTGCGGCTCCTACCTTCCCGCTACCAGACTGAGCGCACGCAACCCGGTGCACCTAGAAACGCTTGTCACCCAAGCAGACATAGGAGTCTAGATGAGATGTTTCACTCCGGAACCGCCACAGTAACTGCGCTGTCAAAGCGCACAAAGTAGTAAGCCCAGCCCTTTGTGGGCGTAAACCACCAGCCATTACCGGAACATAATAAAAATATAAGTTCCTCTAATCCCCAGCGTCAGTCAGCTCATCTAAAGTAACCCCACACATCATGTCCCAGCGCTTCAAGGCTCCTAAACAATGCCTGAGTATCTGGTAATAAAACATTCTCACATGTTATCTCCTAGCCCTCTAAGCTAGTCATACAATACCAGAGTCTGGAAAATAAACTGTAATGTTTTTTGCACCTATATCCCAGCGCTTCTGGGTTAGTAAACAGCCAGAGTGTCTGGGTCATATCACTATTTGATCAGGGAGATCTCCATCTTAGCCCCCAAAAATATAGTGCCAGTACAGTTAATCTGAGAGACTTTTGTGCCCAGAAGAAAAAACTGCTCCTACCTCCATGCTGAGGAACAGCATGACAACTTCATAGTATCAAGAGGTCCACTCTTCCTCCTGAGGTCCTGTGAAAGAAGAAAGGTCTTAGTTAGCAGTGTCTAAGACCATACACATAGAAGCAGCATAAGCGTGGGAGGCGCAGTGAAGCTAAAACTCCACTAGTTTCCATAGCCTAAAAGGCTAACACTCCAGATGCTACTCTATAATAAAATAGTAAACTTTGGCACCATTTGAAAATAAAAAACTCTTGACTGAAGAATCTAAACTAACACCTCACTTTACCTCTTCCTATCACTAACACAGGCAAAGAGAATGACTGGGGTGGGAGGGAGGGGAGGGGCTATATATGCAGCTCTGCTGTGGAGCTCTTTGCCTCCTCCTGCTGACCAGGAGGCAATATCCCACAAGTGAGGATGAAATCCGTGGACTCGTCATATCTTGTAAAAGAAAAGCTCAATTTTGGTCTCATCCCTCCAAATGACTTTGTGCCAGAAGGTGTGAGGCTTGTCTCTGTGCTGTTTGGCGTATTGTAAGCGGGATACTTTGTGGCATTTGCGTAGTAATGGCTTTCCTCTGGCAACTCGACCATGCAGCCCATCTTTCTTCAAGTGCCTCCTTATTGTGCATCTTGAAACAGCCACACCACATGTTTTCAGGGAATCCTGTATTTCACCTGAAGTTATTTGTGGGTTTTTCTTTGCATCCCGAACAATTTTCCTGGCAGTTGTGGCTGTAATTTTGTTGGTCTACCTGACCGTGGTTTGGTTTCAACAGAACCCCTCATTTTCCACTTCTTGATAGAGTTTGAACACTGCTGATTGGCATTCTCAATTCCTTGGATATCTTTTTATATCCCTTTCCTGTTTTATACAGTTCAACTACTTTTTCCAGCAGATCCTTTGTCAATTCTTTTGCTTTCCCCATGATTTAGAATCCAGAAACGTCAGTGCAGCACTGGATGAAAGATGCAAGGGTCTGTCAGGAGTCCAGAAACTCATTGACCTTTTATACACACACACTAATTACAAGCAAACAGATCACAGGTGAGGATGGTTACTTTTAATAGCCAATCAAACCCCTTTGTGTCCACTTGTGTGCATGTTAACAGGCCCAAATCATCAGGGTATGTAAACTTTTGATCAGGGTTATTTGGGTAGTTTCTGTTGTCATTATGATTTAAAAAGAGTAAACACAATTAATTGATAATAAATGGCTTCAGCCAAACTCTAACCATGAGTGAAAGAAAAGTTTTTGTGTTATCATTCATATTCTCTGAAAAAACATACTTTAAATTATGCTCCCAACATAATTTCATTTCGATCGAGGGGAGGAGAGTCCACGACTTCATTCATTACTGTTGGGAGTTAAGAACCTGGCCACCAGGAGGAGGCAAAGACACCCCAGCCAAAGGCTTAAATACCTTCCCCACTCCCCTCATCCCCCAGTCATTCTGCTGAGGGAACAAGGAACAGTAGGAGAAATATCAGGGTATAAATGGTGCCAGAAGATAAATTAAATTTAGGTCCGCCCATCGGAGATACGGGCGGGAGCCGTGGACTCTCCTCCCCTCGATGGAAATGAAATTATCAAGTAAGCATAATTTATGTTTTCCATCTAAAGGGGAGGAGAGTCCACAGCTTCATTCATTACTGTTGGGAACTTATACGCAAGCTCTAGAGGACACTGAATGAAACTGGGAGGGTAAAGGGCGGACCCTAATATGAGGGCACCACAGCCTGCAAAAACTTTCTCCCAAAAACAGCTTCAGCAGAAGCAAAAACGTCAAATTTGTAAAATTTTGTAAAATTATGTAAGGAGGACCAGGTAGCCGCCTTACAAATATGCTCCATAGAGGCCTCATTCTTGAAGTCCCAAGATGAAGCCACAGCTGTAGTTGAATGAGCTGTGATCCTCTGAGGAGGCTTATGTCCCGCTGTCTCATAGGCCAAGCGCATCACGCACCTCAACCAAAAGGACAAAGTAGAAGAGGCTTTCTGCCCCTTGCGCTTCCCTGAATACACCACAAAAAGAGATGTAGACTGTCTGAAATCCTTTGTAGCCTGAAAATATTACTTTAAGGCACGAACCACATCCAGGTTATGAAGTAACCTCTTTTTAGAAGAAGAAGGGTTAGGACACAAAGAAAGAACAACTATTTCCTGATTGATGTTACGGTTAGACACCACCTTGGGAAGAAACCCCAAACCAGTGCGAAGCACAACCTTATCCACATGAAAAACCAGATAAGGAGGCTCACATTGCAAGGCAGCCAGTTCAGAAGATATTCTGCATGCCGAGGCAATGGCCAACAAGAAGAGAACCTTCCAGGACAGAATCTTAATGTCAATGGAATGCATAGGCTCAAACGGAACCCTCTGCAATACCTTAAGAACCAAGTCTAAAGACAGGCCTGATTCTAGACAGGGCCTGAACAAAAGATTGGATGTCAGGGAGCTCAGCGAGTCTCCTATTCAACAAAACTGATAATGCCGAAATTTGTCCCTTTAAAGAATTGGCGGCAAGTCCATTCTCCAAAACGTCTTGGAGAAAGGACAGAATCCTGTATACCTTCACCTTATGCCAAGGATATCCATGCTTCTCACACCAGGACAAGTACGTCCTCCACACCTTATGGTAGATGCGACGAGTGACTTGCTTCCTTGCCTGAATTAGCGTATCAATCACACCTTCAGAAAAGCTTCCCCTGGCCAAGACTAGGCGTTCAATCTTCATGCAGTCATCCTCAGAGAATCGAGATTTTGATGTTAAAAGGGGCTCATTTCAGCAGATCCCTGCGACAGGGTAACCTCCACGGCGGAGAGGATGACATCCCCACCAGATCCGCAAACCACGTCCTCCACGGCCACGAAGGAGCAATCAGAATGGCCGAAGCTCGCTTCAGTTTGATGTATGCCACTACACGAGGTAGAAGTGGCAACGGTGGAAAAATGTAAGCAAGGCTAAACCCCCAAGGCATCTATCAGCTCTGCCTGGGGATCCCTGAACCTCGCCCTGTATCGGGGTAGCTTGCAATTGAGTCTGGATGCCATGAGATCTATCTCCGCTGTTCCCCACCTGAGACAAATCTCCGCAAACACCTTGGGGTGAAGAGACCATTCCCCCGGATGGAAGGATTGCTTGCTGAGAAAGTCTGCTTCCCAGTTGTCAACATCTGGAATGTGAATCGCTGAGAGCAAGCAGCTGTGGGACTCTGCGTACTACAGGATCCGAGACACCTCCCTCATGGCTAGGGAGCTCCTCGTACCCCCCTGATGGTTGATGTAAGCCACCGAGGTAATATGGTCGGTCTGGAATCTGATGAAGCTGAATGACCCCAGAAGAGGCCATGCCTTCAGAGCATTGTAGATTGCTCAGAGTTCCAGAATATTTATCGGAAGGAGAGAATCCTCCCGGGACTATTTTCCTTGTGCCATTCTGGCTACCCAAACAGCTCCCCATCCTGCCAGACTCGTGTCCGTGGTCACAATCTCCCAGGACAGTCTCAAGAAGGATGTCCCCATGGACAGTTGATCCGGACGGATCCACCAAGAGAGGGAGATCAGAGTCCAAGCATCCATGGATATCTGCTGTGATAGATCTGAATGATCGCCGTTTCATTGTCTCAACATGCACAATTGAAGAGGTCTGAGATAGAACCTGGCGAATGGAATGACATATATGCTGGAAACCATGAGTCCGATTACCTCCATACACTGAGCCACCGAGGGGCTTGAGGAGGACTGAAGGGAAAGACAAGAGAACGCAATCTTCCTGCGTCGAGGGTCTGTGAGAAATATTTTCATGGACATAGAGTCTATTATCGTGCCCAGGAACTCTACCCTGTTGCTGGGAACCAGGAAACTCTTTCCTTAGTTGATCTTCCAACCGTGAGATTGGAGCAAAAGAAGAAGAGCCCTCGAATTATCCTCTGCGAGACTGAGCGATGGCGCCTGGACTAGGATGTCATCCAGATAGACCTCTGGCTCTGGCCACCATAAGTAGCAGACCCAGAACCTTCGTAAAGACTCTCGGGCCGTCGCAGACCAAAGGGGTGGGCCACAAACTGGAAGTGTTCGTCCAGAAACGCAAATCTTAGGAACTTGAAGTGGTCCCTGTGGATTGGCACATGAAGGTAATCGTCCATCAAGTCTATGCTTGTCATGAACTGTCCCTCTTGAACTAGGGGCAGAATAGATCTGATAGTTTCCATTTTGAACGATGGAACAATCAGAAACATGTTTAAACACTTTAGGTCCCGAATCGGGCGGAAGTGCCCTCCTTCTTTGGAACCACAAAAATATTTGAATAGTACCCTAGACCCCTCTCTGCTAGGGGTACTGGTACAATAACGTTGAGAGAGGAGAGATCCCTCACACACTCTAGAAAGGCCTCTCTCTTTTCTGGTCTTGAAGACAGGTTTGACAGGAGGAATCTGCCCCTGGGCGGATGGGATCTGAACCCTATCCTGTAACCCTGAGTGACAACCTCCAGAACCCAAGGGTCCTGAACGTCCTGTAACCAGGCTTCTGAGAAGAGAGATAATCTGCCCCCTACATGGTCCAGAGACCAGTCAAGGGCCACCCCCTCATGCCAACTTTGTCTCGGTGGGCTTCTTGCTCTGCTTAGACTTGTTTCAAGAATTAGCCAGCTTCCAAGTTCCCTTGGACTGGTCCGCTTTCGTGGCGGACTGCTGACGCTGGGCCTTGTCCGCACGAAATGTACGAAAAGTAGATCCCTTAGGCTTAGCCTTCTTATCCTGCGGTAGGAAAGCTTCCTTGCCTCCCGTAACCATGGATATGATCAAATCCAATCGTAGACTGAACAGAATTATTCCTTGAAAAGGCAGGGACAACAGCCTCGACTTAGAGGTCATGTCCGCAGGCCAAGACTTTAGCCACAGAGCCCTGCGAGCTAAAACGGAAAAACCTGACACCTTAGTGTTCAGGCGAATAATTTGCATATTGGCATCACAGATGAAAGAATTGGCGATCTTCATCGCCTTAATCTTATCCTATATCTCAACAATGGAAGTCTCCCCCTTGACCATTTCACACAGGGATACACACCAATATGTCACAGCTCCGGGAACCGCAGCTACGGCTGCTGCCAGCTGAACAACAAACCCTGTGTGTTGAAACATCTTCCTTAACATGTTTTCCAACTTTTTATCCATGGGCTCTTTAAGCAATGAACTATCCTTGAGGGGAATAGTTGTCCGCTTTGCGAGCGTGGAGATAGCACCATCCACCTTAGGGACAGTAGCCCACAGCTCAAACTGAGAGTCCGGAACCGGGAACAGTTTCTTAAAGGAAGAAGAAGGGGAAAAGGAAGAACCTAATCGCTCCCATTCATTCTTAATAATGTTATCCATCTTAACAGGAACCGATAAGGCCTGAAGCACCACCCTGTTCTCATATACCTTATCAAGTTTAAGAATTGCAGGTTCCTCTGGAAGCTTCGGTTCCGGAACCTCCAGAGTAGAAAGCACTTGCTTCAGCAAAAAGTACAAATTCTCTATCCTAAACCTAAAGTCAGGCTCCTCCGCAGACGGAGGTTTAGAAGACACGGACTCCGACCCAGAAGGGGCCTCCTTCGAAGAGTCAGAGTGGGCCTCGTCATTGTATAACGCCTCTGATATTTCCATAGGTGTAGACAACCCCTTGGACGGGCTGCCATGATACACCCTATGCTTGCGCTTAGCAGAACGTGGTAAGGCATGGATCACTTTCAATACCGCCGTTTGCAGCTAATCCGCAAAATTTGACGGCCAATGAATCTCTCCCGTAGGAGTAATGGTTGCACCCTGGGGCACTGCATGTGCAATTGGAGATGAATGCAGGGAATGTACCTCATGGGAGGGGGAACCCTCAGAGGTGGACGGCTCAGTAGTACTAGACATCCGTTTACTTTTAGATGTTGTAACTTTATTAAGGCATGTGGAACATAGTTGAGCAGGCTGTTCTACCAGAACCTCCTCACAATAAACACAGGAATGAGACCTTGTTAAAGAGGGAGACCCCTCTAACGCGTCAGAGTCCTCCATAGCTTGAGCTGTTACCACGGGCAAGATTTAACTTAATAAATAGGCACCTTTATACCTCCAATGGCCGGGGCACTCACCACCTCCTATGACCCGGACTACAGAAACCGTTTCATCTCCTGCGCCGCTGATCAACAGAGGAAGAGAGATAGCCACACCCGATCACATGGAATGCCTGGCAGGACCTCCCCTGCCTAAGGAGAAAACGCGCCAAAAAAAGGGCTGCACAATACTCCCGTAAGTCACCTGAAAGTTCCACACATTGCCAGAGCCTCATCTCGCACATAACGCAGCAATGACACAATAAACAATATCATGTATAAACCCCCATGTTTAATAATCCCCTTTCCAGGAATATTAAACCTTGATTCTTTAAATATAAAAGGCGTCACACTGTGACCCTGTCTTTCGTGCTATCATTATGTAATAAAAAATGAAACAATCTTACCAGAATCTACGCCGTGGAACAGGAATAAGGCCCTTCAAGTGTAACAGGTTAGCAGGTTCGCTCCTGACATGGACTTGAGTATAAAAAGCAGGCAGTGAAACACGTCAACACTGATTGCTTGTGGAGCTGTTAATATGAGTCGGGATGGTTTCTCCCTACATCTCCGTACTTTTGCTTAGGCTCTCACTGAGAGGATGACAGGACTACTTAAAACTCCAATCCCAATGTGAAGAGTACTACCCTCCATAAGAGACTACTCCGATCTTTGGCACATCTCTGCCGTCCTCCTTTGACGAAAGGCAAATAATGACTGGGGGATGAGGGGAGTGTGGGGGGGGGTATTTAAGACTTTGGCTGGGGTGTCTTTGCCTCCTTCTGGTGGCCAGGTTCTTAATTCCCAACAGTAATGAATAAAGCCATGGACTCTCCTCTCCTTTAGATGGAAATGGCCAAGAAAAAATTCTGCCAGGGTATGTAAACTTATGAGCACAATTGTATGTGTGTGTATATATATATATATATATATATATATATATATATATATATATATATATATATATATATATATATAGTACCAAAACACCATCAGATATATATATATATAGAAATATGTATTTATGAATAAATGGAACACATTCTTCTATGTGCAGAACATTGGAATGAGAAATATTCTTATTTTCATGTCAGGTTAGCGCACATGAGACTATACGATCAGGTTTGCGCATGAGTAGGGTATTCATTTTTTGCTCCATTGACTAATATGGGGGGATATGTTATCATCCTCGCGATATTGTAAGTGCACATAAGGTTAGCCTGGGAGTGAAAACCTTTTTACTTTCAACTTGTAATAAGACATGTAATGAGGAAAAAAGGACGATGAGTCACAAAGCATGTATCCATTCATTTATTGGATCTGGGCCTTAAAGTACATTGAGGTACTCCCTTAGACTGACGCATTTCACGCATGCATACATGCGCTTCATCAGAGACTCAACTTGTAATAAGAGCCCAACCTGACGAGCACAAAAAGTTTACTTCTATCAGAGTTAGCACCCTCTGTGTTTTGCACTTTTATGTCCCTTAAGTATCCCATGCGCCACATGCAGAGCATATTCCCTGTGTCCTTAACCCACCATCGCCCAACATGCTAATTACACTACCACTTATAACAATAACGTGACCACAATCCATATAAATCTTACCCAGAAGTGAAGCTGGATGAATAAAACAACAAGGGAAGAAATAAAATAGTGAAGTTATTACATGACATGTTATCCCCCCCATAATGGTCACCATCATGACAATAAGAAAGCACCTGAGCAAATGACAGTTCTGTCTGACAACCTGAAGTTGTCACTAACCTGCTGCTCAGGGGAGGAATTCAAATAAGTGTGTTTATTGCTCAGCCTGAGGTCAGAAACAACCTGTTACTCAGGGGAGGTAACCAAATGAGTGTTTATTGCTTGGCCTGATGTCAGAAATAACCTGCTTCTCGAGGGAGGTAACCAAATGAGTGTGTTTATTGCTTGGCCTGATGTCAGAAATAATCTGCTGCTCAGGGGAGTTAACCAAATGAGTGTGTTTATTGCTTTGCCTGATGTCAGAAATAACCTGCTTCTCGAGGGAGGTAACCAAATGAGTGTTTATTGCTTGGCCTGATGTCAAATAACCTGCTGCTCAGGGGAGGTAACCAAATGAGAGTTTATTGCTTGGCCTGATGTTAGAAATAACCTGCTGTTCATGGGGAGGTAACCAAATGAGTGTGTTTATTGCTCGACCTGATGTCAGAAATAACGTGCTTCTCGAGGGAGGTAAACAAATGAGTGTTTTAATTGCTTGGCCTGATGTCAGAAATAGCCTGTTGCTCAGGGGAGGTAACCAAATGAGTGTGTTTATTGCTCTGCCTGATGTCAGAAACAACCTGCTGTTCGGGGCAGGTAACCAAATGAGTGTTTATTGCTTGACCTAATGTCAGAAACAACCTGCTGCTCGGGGATTAGTAGAAAAATACACATATCTCCTGGGGCTACAGTTACACATATATACAGCAGCACTCTATAGAACAGGAGATTGGTAGATAAATACACGTATTACCTGGGGGTACAGTTACACATACACAAAAAGCAGCACTCTGTAGACCAGGGAATTGGTAGATGAATACATAGCACCTGGGGTTACAGTTACACATATACATATAGCATCACTCTGTAGACCAGGGGATTGGTAGATAAATACACATATTCAAAAGAAGAAAAAGGCAGCACTCCATGAATCCGGATATATAAAAAACTTAAATTATGCTTACCTGAAAATTTTCTTTTCTTCAGATGGAAAGAGCCCACAGCTGCATTCATTACTTTTGGGAAATAGGAACCTGGCCACCAGGAGGAGGCAAAGACACCCCAGCCAAAGGTTTAAATACTCCTCCCACTTCCCTCATTCCCCAGTCATTCTGCAGAGGAACAAGGAACAGTAAAAGAAATACCAGGGTGAAAAGATGCCAGAAGAATAAAAATTAAAGACGCCAAACAGAAAAATACGGTTGGGAGCTGTGGACTCTTTCCATCTAAAGAAAAGAAAATTATCAGGTAAGCATAATTTAAGTTTTTCTTCTTAAATGGAAAGAGTATTACTTTTGGGAAAACAATACCCAAGCTATAGAGGACACTGAATGCAAAAACGGGAGGCTACAATAGGCGGCCCATTCTGCACCAGGCCTGAAAAACCACAACCCAATCAAACCCCGCTTCATCAGGAGCCGGACAAAAAAAAAGAAAAGGCCCCAAGGACACTGACCCGCAGATAGTCCGAAAGCCCAACTAGAGACGGTAAACAGACTCTCTGAGTCAACACTCCAGGAGAACCGTCGCCCAGCAGTCGGTCCCCACACAAACCTTCCTAGTATAGTATCAAAATCCCCAAAAGGAAGAGGACAAGGGTAAACCAAAGGGATACCCAAAGGTACAGCAAATCCATTAAGGAAAAACCCCCTTCAAAGGAAGGCCAAGTCCACAGAGACCCGATGGATCCCGAGAACAAGGGGAGACGACGCCCAACCCACAAGGAGCAACTGGGCATCAACAAGGAGAAGAAACATCTCCCAAACATCGTGCAACAGCACCGAAAAGACAGCTGAAGACAAAGTCCTCAAAAAGTCAGAACAGAAACAAACAGCAAAAAATACAAAAAAATACAAACGGCAAAATACAAGTAGCAAACTCAGAAAATAAACATCTGAGTCCAGTAACACGCTGCCATCCGTAAGAAGACACGGAGACGGAAGGAAGAAGCAGCCGAACAAAATAGCAGATTGCCCAACCTCCAAGACAGAGGACACTCTCCAGGCAATCTAGGTCTCCAAGCCTACATACAGATCACAAAGGGGGAGAAGCACAGAACCTCTAAAAACAAGGTCCACTGTCACCCCTAAGACCTAATTATGAACAACAGATCTGAGATACTACACCTAGCCGGACCAGCCCAAGCAGCGGCAGATCTAAAAGCAAGGGAACCCGAAAGGAACCCCAAAACCGGCCCCCAAAAGGGCGGAAGAATGGACACAGCCACTTATACCTAAAGACAATCGAGCAGGTGATAGACCCAATGGATCTAGAAAAGCCACCCGACTAAGTCTCAATGCGGAGGAAGCAGCTCCCCAGATGGAAAGGAACAACTCAAAGAGCAGACCAGTCCCCGAACCAAATAACATCTGCTTCAACTTCCCGAACACAGGAGAGGCCCCTAAAAAAGGAACCACACCTCCTTAAGGAAGTGACAGCTGAGCAACTGCAAACCTTACGTTTGCTAGGCAGGAAAGCCCACCATCAGGTCATGTTAGTTGGCTGTCCCAAGGGAACCGTATCGTCCGGCACAAGTCAAGCTCCAAGGAACCCCGGTTCTCAGTAAATCTGGCCAAGTTGTAAAACAGAACAGCCAGAACAAGGACTAAGCCCAAGTACCCCATAAACTGGAACCCCCAGGCCAGTCCTAGGATCATAAGGTCTAGTAACATCCCACAGCGGAATCCCCAAAGAGAAAACGCAGAGTAAGACCCTCGACCACCGGAAGATCAGGACAAGAAGCCTGGGCCCCACAAATGTTTAGATTAAACAATCTTCCAGGAACATAGATCCATAGTCTGATATCACAAAACAGACCACCCAGGGAAAAATCCAGAATAACCCGGATAAAAAGAGCAAGAAGCCCTTGCAAGTCCGACCCAAAGAGAAGAGACCACCCCTTGCAGGAGCCCAACACTCCAAAGAGCCAGGGACATAAAAGGACTCTAGAGCTAACAGGCGTCCAAGGAACAATAACTTGAGTGTGCTTGAAAAACCCGGCTAATCCCCCTTAAGGGACACAAGGCGCTGCTCATTTTATCAATATCGAAAGGAGGACTGAGTAGACCTCGCGATGGATTGAACTAGCAACCCTCAGATTGCTACAGTACAGAGTAGCCACAGAGCATTAGAATGCTGAGCTAGCTGTCCAGTTAGTCACAAGCTCCATACACAAGGGGAACAATTCACCCGAACAGAGCAACATCAAGCCTCCCTATCACCTCAGATTTTAAATTAGAGGACAGTAAAACATGGGCTTGGATGCCACCTTGTCAGGGTTTTTTCTCTGTTTTGTTTGCCATGTGCTGCTGGCAGCCATTTTACTCACCTCTCTTGCTGACTATGGTGCATTGTGGGGGATGCTGCTCATTTCCTACACTTCCTAATCCCTTGTGGGAGACTAATAAACCTGTGATTTCAAATTAACCTGAATTTGTGGCCTCCTTTCGAAGGGTATTTGATGTTCTGGCTCGCTCCTCCTCTGCTACTAAACGACTCATGTCCATTCAGCAAGGTACAAGATGTTGCTCAGTATGCTATTGAGTTCCGTACGCTTGCCGCAGAGGTTGGTTGGAACAATGAAGCCCTTGTTGCCGCCTTCTTTCATGGGCTCTCTGATGCGATTAAAGACGAAGTTGCTGCTAGAGATTTACCAGAGGATCTCGAGGCATTGGTGTCTTTTTTGATCCTAATTGACATCAGACTCAGAGAGAGGCCCTCTTTCAAGGAGCGCTTGCGAAAGCCTCCTGTTCCGTTGTCTCCTACGTGTTCGTTCCCACCCATAACTCCCTCTCCTCCCATGCCTCCTGGTCCCGAGTCACCAGGTACTGCTGAGCCGATGCAGTTGGGATTCACGCGTCTCTCCGTGGCGGAGAGAGCCTTTAGGAGGAGGGAGGGGCTCTGCCTCTATTATGGGTTACAGGGCCACCTTTTGAAGTCTTGTCCTACACGGCCGAGAAACGCTCACACCTAAGGTCCTGTCGGGGGCAGACCTTGGGTGGTTTATCCTCACCCCCGAAACCGCTTAAGGAGAAACCTTTGGTCACGAATGTCCTTTCCTGGGGGGACTCCTCCATAGTCAGCCAGGCTCTTATTGACTCCGGTGCTGCGGGCTATTTCATTGATAGTGCTTTTGTATAAAAGCACTCCATTCCTGTTTTGCCTTGGTCCGTTCCGCTTGCTATTGAGGCCATTGATGGCCCGCACTCATTACTCATGAAACTCCTCCATTGTCCATGGCTGTTATCCCTGGGTTATCCCTGGCTCCAAAAGCACAATCCCAGTCTCGACTTGCGCAGGTCCGAAATTTTGTCGTGGTCCCCGCAATGTATTTCCACTTGTCTTCGGAAACCAGTTAAAGTCTTGTGCACTTCTTCGGTATCTCAATTGCCAGAGGAGTACCGAGAGTTCCTAGACGTTGCCTCCTTACCAGTCTTACGATTGTGCCATAGACCTGCAACCCAGAGCCATTCCTCCTCGGAATGTGCAGAGAATGTGCAGAGAATTGAGCTATGGAGGAGTATGTTGCGATGCTCTGTCGCGGGGGGATCATCCGCAAATCCTGCTCTCCTGCAGGGGCTGGCTTCTTCTTTGTGGAGAAAAAGGGTGGCGAGTTAAGACCATACATCGATTATAGGGGTCTTAATCGTCTTACCATTAAGAATGCTTACCCTATTCCGCTCAATACGGAACTCTTTCACCGCCTCAAGGGAGAAGTCAAATTAGTACGTATGGTAGCTAAAATATGGTCAGGAGGTATAACAGGAGTTATAAAGTACTAAACTTGATTTGAGAGGAGCGTACAATCTCGTTAGGATCAAGGAGGGCCACAAATGGAAAACAGCGTTTAACACCAGGAGCGGGCATTATGAGTATCTTGTAATTCCTTTGGCCTATGTAATGCTCCTATGTAATGCTCCTGCTGTTATCCAGGAATTTATTAATGATGTCCTACGAGATATGTTGCAACAGTGAGTTGTGGTGTACTTAGACGACATCCTCATACACTCACCCACACTTGAGGCTCATCGTTCTGATGTTACACGGGTTCTTCAGAGACTACGTGAGAACGGCCTGTTTTGTAAACTCGAGAAATGTGAGTTCCATCAGACTCAAGTAACCTTCCTAGGTTATGTTATCTCCGTTGCAGGGTTCTCCATGGATCCTGACAAGTTATCTGCAGTGGCCTCACCCAGTTGGTCTTCGGTCTATTCAACGTTTTTTGGGGTTCGCCAATTACAATAGAAAGTTTATTAAAAACTTTTCTTCCTTGGTCAAACCTATCACAGACATGACCCGTAAAGAGAATGATCCACTCCATTGGTCACCTACTGCCATTAAGGCCTTTGATAGTCTTAAGATTGCCTTTGCTGCCGCTCCAGTTCTGGCTCATCCTAACCCTGTCCTGCCATTCATTCTTGAGGTCGATGCGTCTGAGACTGGAGTAGGTGCCCTCTTGTCTCAACGTCCTACGCCTGACGGTTCCTTGCATCCGTGTGGTTTCTTCTCTAAGAAATTGTCTCCAGCGGAGTGCAATTTTGAAATTGGCGACAGGGAATTACTGGCCATAATTTTGGCACTCAAGGAATGGAGGAATGGTGCCAGTGCTCATTCTTACTGACCACAAGAATTTAACTTATCTATCTGAAGCAAAATGTTTGTCGCCCCGACAGGCCAGATGGGCGCTATTTTTGTCTCGGTTTAATTATGTGGACTCCTACCTGCCTGGTAGTAAGAATGTTAGGGCTGATGCCCTCTCTAGACAATTTTTGCCTCTGTCCAAGGAGGAGTCTGTACCTACTCCTGTTATACCTCCTGACCATATTTTAGCTACCATACGTACTAATTTGACTTCTCCCTTGGGGGAGGAGATCCTGGCTGCACAAACCAATGCACCTCCTGAGAAACCTAGTGGTAAGTGTTTTGTTCCTGAGAATCTTCAAACTAAATTTTTGCGCACTTACCACTATCCTAAAGCCACAGGTCACCCAAGCAAGAACCAAATGATTTGGTCTGTTATTCGACAATTCTGGTGGCCAGGTCTTCGTTCTGATGTTGCTGCGTATGTTGCCTCCTGCTTTGCACAGAATAAGACTCCTCGACGTCTTTCTGTGGGTCTTCTTCAACCTATTGCTAATGGTGAGCGTCTTTTCCATGGACTTCATTGTCAAGCTCCCTGTTTCCAATGGCAATACTGTTATCCTTATGGTGGTTGACCGTTTTTCTAAAATGTCACATTGCATTTCCTTGATTAAGTTGCCTACCGCTCAGGAGCTTGCGTCAATTTTTGCCCGGTTGGTCTTCCGTTTACATGGGTTACCCAAGGAGATAGTGTCAGACCGGGGTAGCCAGTTTGTCTCCAGATTTTGGCGTTCCTTTTGTGCTCAAATGGGGATCCAGCTTTCCTTCTCCTCAGCATATCACCCTCAATCTAATGGGGCTGCGGAACGGTCTAATCAAGCTCTGGAACAGTTCCTCCGTTGCTATGTCTCAGATCACCACAATAATTGGTCTGAACTGTTACCTTGGGCAGAGTTTGCTTGTAATAGTGCTATTAATGCTTCCTCCAAGTTATCCCTGTTCATGGCGAATTATGGGTTTCAACCATCCTTGTTGCTCGATTCATTCATGTCTCAGGGTATTCCGGCTTTGGAGGAGCATCTCCAGCAACTCCGTTCCACGTGGGTGCAGATTCAGGATTGCCTTCATCGTTCTATGCAGCGCCAAAAGTTCCAGGCTGATCGTAGGCGTTTGCCCGTGCCTTCCTACCAAGTTGGTGAGAGTTTGGCTGTCCTTCCGCAACTTAAACCTTCGTGTGCCTTCCAATAAACTGGCTCCCCTTTATGTTGGTCCTTTTCAAATACTCTGACAGGTCAATCCTGTGGCCTACGCTCTTGACCTTCCTCCTGCAATGCGCATCTCCAATGTTTTTCATGTCTCCCTCTTGCAACCATTGGTTTGTAATCGGTTTACCACTGTGTTGCCTCGTCCCCGTCCTATCTTTGTTGACAACCATGAGGAGTATGAGGTCAGCAACATTATTGACTCTCGTATGTCCAGGGGCCGTGTACAGTATTTGGTTCACTGGAGGGGCTACGGTCCGGAGGAGCGTTCTTGGGTTCCCTCCTCTGATGTTCATGCTCCCGCCCTCCTCCATGCCTTCCATGCCCGTTTCCCCAATAAACCTTTTGTCCTCCCTCAGGGGAGGGGTCGTTGAGGGGAGTGTACTGTCAGGGTTTTTTTTCCCTGTTTTGTTTGCCATGTGCTGCTGGCAGCCATTTTACTCACCTCTCTTGCTGACTATGGTGCATTGTGGGGGATGCTGCTCATTTCCTGCACTTCCTTTTATGGCCAGACTGGTGTGCATCATCTGTGTGAGAAAGGATGCAGTTTCAGAATTGTGATGTCATCACTTATTATTTAAAGGGCCTCTGTTCAGTATGCTTTGCCTTTGCGTTGTCTCAGACCTGTTTGTGAGAGTTCCTGTGCATTACCTGGCTGTCTGACGTCTTTCCTGGTTCCTGATCCCTGGCTTGTTCCTGACTCTGCTGTTTTCCTTGTTCCTGATTCTGGCTCGTCTGACTATTTGCTTTGGCTCCTGACTCGGCTCGTTTGACTACCAGCTCTGGTTTTGACTCCTGGCTTGTTATTTGACTTGTGTACTTTTTATTATTTTTTTGTTATTAATAAAGGTGTGATTATTTTTGCACTTCTCGTCTCAGTCTGATTCCTGGCACCCTGACACACCTGGATGGCAATACCCAAACCCTATGAGTGGAAAGCCACTAAAGCAACACCACCCCGACCGGCAGAAGAGGCGCTAAACCCTCTCACTTTCCCCCCACGTGGGAAGGAATACTCTAGGTTCTGAGAGTATCGAAAGCAACAGAGAGTGACGCAGCAAAATCCACTGACCCAGCCACCAGAGAGACAGCTATTTAGGACTGAAACAATCCTGAGAGCTGCACTGACCCGCAAGTCCTCTTGAGAATGCTTAGCTGAAACTTGTAAAACAAATAAGAAACAAATAACGAAAATAGCACTCGGTACCCCCACTTGACCAGCAAGGTATAATGGGCACCAAGTGTCTGAATAAGCCGCAAGACAGAAGATCTGAACCCAAGCAGGACCAGCCTGCAACCAGGGTCATAACTACCAAGCTAGCTAAATCCGCCCTCAGAGAGGGAGGAAGAAAAACAGACAAACATGGGACTAACGTGTCCCAAACAACTTCCAAAGAAGCAAACAGCGAGTATCAATCCCAGAGATTTTCAAGTTCCCGCAGGAAACATAGTATGAAAATGAAACTAAAATTCATCCTAAACGGATAAATTAAAATAACAGGCAACCCGAGGGTTAACGCCCAAGGAGAACAGAAAGATCCGCAAGACCAGCCTAACGGAAACCCTCTTCTTCCAACAAAACTGGGAAGGATTTCAATAACAAGACTTAAAGAAGATTATTTCATCCCCCCATGTCTAATGAGGTGAGCCATTCAAAGTAGGAGACTGATGAGTCCCATAACTAAGAAGCCCTGTGACCGGAGCACTGCCAACAGAGACCCCAGGACCTTTGAGAAAATCCTGGGCGCTGTGGCCAGGTCAAATAGAAGAGCCACAAACTGAAAGTGTTTGTCTAAGAATGCGAACCTCAGAAACTTGTGATAATCCCTGTGGATGGGAACATGAAGGTAGGCATCCTTTAGTTGTCATGAACTGACCTTCTTGAACCAAGGGAAGAATGGAACGAATAGTTTCCATCTTGAAGGACGGTACTCTGAGGAACTTGTTTAGACTTTTGAGATCTAAAATCGGTCTGAAAGTTCCCTCTTTCTTGGGAACCATGAACAGATTGGAGTAAAATCCCAGACCCTGTTCCTGCACTGGAAAAGGAACTATCACTCCCAGGGCGAAAAGATCCTGAACACAATGTAAGAACGCCTCTCTTTATCTGGTCTACAGATAATTTTCAAAGAGGAGGAACCTGCCCATGGCAGGAAAGGCCTTGAACTCTAGTTTGTATCCCTGGGACACGATGTTCACCACCCAGGGATCTGAAACATCTGAATCCAGGCTTGAGCGAAATGAGAAAGTCTGTCCCCTACAAGATCCGCTCCCAGATCGGGGGCAGGCCCTTCATGCAGATTTGGAATCATTTGCGGGCTTCCTAGATTGCTTCCCCTTGTTCCAAGACTGATTGGGGTTCCAGGAAGGCTTGGACTACTCCTGCTTGGAAGGGGGGGGTAAGGCTTATCAAGGCTTAAAGTTTTGAAAGGAACGAAAATTACTCTGACGCCTCTTTTGTTTATTTCTCTTATCCTGGAGAAGAAAATGCCCTTTTCCTCCTGTAATATCAGAAATAATCTCCGCCAATCCCAGGCCAAACAAGGTCTTACCCTTGAAGGGAATTGCCAAAAGTTTGGACTTAGATGAAACATCCGCCGACCAGGATTTCAACTATTAAACTCTGCGAGCTAGAATAGCAAAACCGGATATTTTTGCTCCCAACTTAATGACTTGTAGGGATGCTTCTGTGATGATTGAATTTGCCAATTTAAGGGCCTTAATCCGATCTTGGATCTCCTCAAGAGGCGTATCTGTCTGAATAGAATCAGACAAAGCATCAAACCAGTAAGCCGCCGCGCTGGTGACAGTGGCAATGCACATCGCAGGTTTCCATTAGAGACCCTGATGAACATACATCTTTTTTTAGCAAGGCCTCCAACCTCTTATCCATTGGATCCTTAAAAGAACAGCTATCCTCTATGGGAATAGTGGTTCTCCTCCTTAATAGAGTCAGCGATTGGAAACATTTTCTTAAAAATTGGAGATGGAGAAAAGGGAATATCAGGTCTCTCCCACTCTTGTGTAATAATCTCCGTAGCACAGTCTGGCACAGGGAATACCTCCACCGCGGAGGGAACGTCAAAATACTTGTTTAGTTTACTAGACTTCTAAGGATTGATTCCAAACAGTCGAGTCAAAGTCGTCCAAAGTAGCTAAAACCTCCTTAAAGGGACAGTAAAGACCAAAAAATAAAAAGTTTCCAATTTACTTCTATTATCAAATTTGTTTCGTTCTCATGTTATTCTTTGTTAACCCTTTGAGTGCTAAGCACTTTCCCACCTGGGTGCTAAGGTTTTTTTAAAGGGTTTTTTATTTAATATTTTTAAAAATATTTTTTTTTTACTTTTTTTTTTACTTACACCGTTGGAAAGGTTAGGCGATTACCTTTCCAACGGTGGGTCTTGGGGGTCTGTAGCTGCTTAGATGCCTGAGATACAGGCTTCTAAGCAGCATGCCCCCTGCTCCTATATTTAACATTGTTAATGTTAAATAAAGTTGCGCAGTGACGTCATCACGTTTATTTCACGTGACGTCACCACGCAAAACGGAAGCCCCGGCGATGCCTTTCATTATGCAGCACCGATCGCCGGGGTAGGAGTGGGTGGGAGTCCCCAGATCTCCCTCAAGTTGGGAGAGTGCTAGTGACGGCTCTGAGCCGTCATTAGCACCAGAGTGGGAAAGTCTGTGACGGCTCAGAGCCGTCATTAGCACTCAAGGGGTTAAAGGGATACCTAGGTAGGTAACGTGCACATGCCTGAAGCACTACATTACAGGAAATAGTGCTGCCATCTAGTGCTCCTGCTAATGTATAACATAGTTGCAAAACTGCTGCCATATAGTGTTGTGGACACGTGCACACTCATGTGCTTACATCCCAGCTTTTCAACAAATGATAACAAGAAAACAAAGAAAATTTGATAACAGAAGTAAATTGGAAAGTTGTTTAAAACTGTATGCTCTATCTGAATCATGAAAGAAAAAAATTGGGTTTTATGTCCCTTTAAGTAACATACGGAGGTGTTCTAGCTTAAACCTGAAAGATACAACTTCAGTGTCAGAAGCAGGAATTACACAGTCGGAGTCTGAGATTTCACCCTCAGACGCCACCGAAGTGGCTTTCTCATCAGATCTTTGAACAAGGGAAACTTGATTAGCCACAACCTGATTCCTTAAACTTCCTCTTGCGCTTTCCCTGAAGCATGGGAAAAACAGCCAGCGCCTCAGATACCATTGAAGAGACCTGAGTAGAAATGTCTTGCAAAGAAAAATCCAATTGGATTGTGAGAGGAAACGCAGGGCACTGCATGTGTTGCACAAGCTTGTGACGCTTGGGGGGACAGTTGCGGCATGACTGGTACAGGAGACCCCTGAACAGCATCCGCCTTATCTAAACGTGGCTCATGTTCAAAAATGTTCTCTCTAAAACATAAGGTTCTTTCAATACAAGTAAAACAAAATGGTACTGGTGGTTCCACCTGGAAATCAAAACATAACTTGCATGTAACAATCTGCATAGCCTCTTGGTCCATCATCTTACCAAAAAAATTAAAGCTGTCTTTATTTTATTTTAAAAATAAACTGTACTCTTATTTTAGAACTGCACACAAAATGTTACTGTGCCTTTAAATAACTAAATGAATTCAATTTAATGTAATTTAATGGGATAACAAAATATTGAATTATACCCCAGGCAACCCACTACACCTCAGCAATTATACTGAGGTGCCTACCTGACCTGCTGCCTGGAACAATATTAGCAAACGGTAACTTCAGAAATAAACCGTCTGAACACCGGCCCTGCAGAACTAGTAATTTATCTAGTTTCTTTTTCTGGATTATGTGTTAACCTCCTGTACGTGACACCATCATTAAGCTGTCTATTGGCTTCCTTTACGTAATTAGATTTGCCATGTTTCCACCTTTATCTGATGATCTAATGGCAATATCTTGATTGTCTTTTAGTTGTTTAATTGCAAGCCTTTGCTTTGATGTTAAATTATTGTTAAAATCCCTTGTTTTGGGGGGCGTGGCTAGGCAGCCATGAAAGGTCGCAATATCTGGGGCTCCTGAAGTGATCTGCACAATCCGCCGATTTAAGCAGTGATTCTTCTATGTCCATCGACATCCATCTCATCTTTGATTAGATAGAGAACAGCAGCATTGATCTATACTAAATTTGCAGAGCGTATGACCTATGGGACCCAGATCTGGTCCGTCGAGTTCTAAGGCGGCGGCCTTTCTACAGGATTCTGACCCCCCCCCCCCACTTGTACTTCGGGGTGTAACAGTCTTCAATAGACTGCCTACCATTCCAGAGAAGGGAATAATCCAAGTGGACACAAATTACAAGTAAGCATGTCTGAAGGGAAGATATTGTTCCTACAATGGAGGCCGTGAACACATGGGAAAAAAAGATGGTGCAGCTCATAGAGGACCATTACCGGAACTTAGAAGCAGTGCTTTGTAGACTTTTCCTAACACCCGTAATCGCAGCAGTCCCACCGGCTGAAAATATTAGTGAAACCGTACCTTACTGGTCAGTCCTGGCCGGCGAGAAGACTCCTGACTATCAGACAAGCAGGCAATGCCTGTTCCATGAGCTCTGAGGAAACGGATTGACAGTCAGCGCCTCCTAAGGCAGATGAACTTGATATAGAGATGCCCCCTTCTTGCCTCCAGAAAAGCAACGTGAGCCCAATTAGCAAACACCTTTTACTCACTCTGGTCTCCCAATGGGAGGGCCATGTAGCTGCGGAAGCTTGGTCCCACGGTGTACAGCCACCGACTCTTGAGCCGCTGCTTGGAGCTGAACATAGGAGGCGGGCAGGGGAGGTCTGTGCCTTGACACTGGCAGCCATTTATCCAAAGGACCCACAAGTGGAAGTTGCAGCCGACACTGAGTAGCAGAAATGGACCTGTATTGGATCAATCTATTCTGAAGTCTCCGGCTGGTTCCCTTGACTGTGGCTGGAGCTGTGGGAAAAATAAGCAGAGAGCTCCTAACGGCCCAAGGACGCTGGGGCCTTACTGCAAAGGACAATCACAAGTACTCAACCGGCAGGCTGAATATTCTATTTATTCAGGACTTCACACACGAGTGAATACCTTTCAAGAGGACCGGCAAGGAGTGGACTGAGCTTAAGTCATTGCCCTATGCATGAGACCCAGGACCGGGAATGTTAGAGGCTAGGGGGATTCCCTAGCACTATTGCATGATACCGCTGATTTAACAGGTCTGGGGACATGATATAGAGATGTTTAACATATGCTGATTATCCGTTTGAGGTGCAGGGGATGTATATATATTGCTCAAACTGTCCCACTTAATTATTTTAATTATGTACATCGCCTGTGCCTATTGAATTTAGTGTGTTTAAGTTTCTCATGTTACCAATATGTTTTTACACTGATTATATTTAAAGTTGTTTATTTACTATTCATGGTATTTATGTTACTTCCTATCTGTGTAATTTAAACTAAGCCCGCTCTGTACTAAGGCTACAAACTATTGTTGTGATCCAGCAGTAGAGGTTTACCCACTTTGCAATTATCTCCCTGAGTTGCATTCATACTGGTTAGACATATGCAGCTCTAGATGCTTGTCGCACCCACAGCTTTGGCTGGGTATTCCTATAGCAGTCTAGATAGAGTCTAACACCTAATTACTGAACAACAGCAGGCAGTGTTTTTTGTTTCATTCAACTGTCTATCTCTACTAGATTAACACAGGCCGCCCTGTAAAACACCCTATTACATTAGCAGGTGGAAACCCATCATTTTCATTTATATCTATTATCTGCACCCAATAGCACCCAGTGTCTTGCACTATTTCATCCCTAATCTAAATTATTTGAGACTACAGGAGGGTGCGAAGCAGTCCAAGCTTAACTCCCGAGCAAACATACATAGAGTATAATGCTGCAATTAATTTTAGGCTTTAGATTTTTAAGCACTATGAGTATGGATCTTCATGGGGCTGTTTTAACTTATTTTAGTTCATTGGTGTGCTGTCTGCGGCCGAGGCAGTGCATCAAACTATTTCTCATAGTCACTATTGCCCATATGTGAAGTGATTCACCTGCATACAAGCCTGTATTCTTACCCACTTACTCTAATGTATCTACATGGTCAGGTGCCTATCAGGTATCCTTAGAGGATCACAATTAATTGAATCTACATGTTATTCCTTTCTCATCCCTATGCTCCCTGTAATGAAGTTTTGTTATAAATACTCCCCCAACTGCTTACTCCGAAAATATAATAAGGATGGTTCCCTCGTCATTAAATTAACTCAGTATTTAGACCTTAAAAAATTAGAAAATAGAGATTCATTAATGGGGACCCAAGAGTGGTTTCCTTATTTTCAGAAGTTGCCTTCTTTAGTTCCGTTTATTTGGTCATAAGGGGCCCAAAAGTGGCCTTCAAGGTTATTTTGAAGGTACAGAGCTATGATGGCACTAATTTTGTTACCTAATTTGTATATGCAATGTCCTATAATCACACTTAGTTTAAGTAACTGAACGATTAATGGTTAAATATGTGAAAATAATTTTTCTGTAAAGCCTTTGTTGACATATATGCCTTGTATGCCTTTGAATGAATCTCAATAAAAAAAATAAAAAAAAATCCCTTGTTTTGGCCATTTCACCTAACTCAATGACCTCCTGTTATACTCTCTTTTGGCACAGATTAAGGTGGTTACCTCTAGAGTCTGTATGGGGTAAAAATCCGATTTTTTTTTTTTTTTGGGCTTTGGTAGATTTTCATCTCCTGGTTTGTCACCACTCAGATCCACATCTCTTATATGTTCCTAAGTGCATATGTCTGCAAAATTCAAACTTGGATCTATATAGCTAATACCCAGATCTGACTGATGAGTCCCAGGATTGACCATATCACTCATGGATATATTGCTTGTCCCTGTGGTTTGTTCTATAGTAGAAAAATACCTCTTCAAGGCTAACTTTTTTACAAACTTGTTAATATCCAACAAATACCCATATTACCTGGGGGTACAGTTACACATATACATACAGCAGCACTCTGTAGACAAGGGGATTGGTAAAAAAAATACACGTATTACCTGGAGGTACAGTTACACACATACATACAGCAGCACTCTGTAGACAAGGGGATTGGTAAAAAAACATAATTTATGCTTACCTGATAAATTCCTTTCTTCTGTAGTGTGATCAGTCCACGGGTCATCATTACTTCTGGGATATTACTCCTCCCCAACAGGAAGTGCAAGAGGATTCACCCAGCAGAGCTGCATATAGCTCCTCCCCTCTACGTCACTCCCAGTCATTCGACCAAGGACCAAAGAGAAAGGAAAAGCCAAGGGTGAAGTGGTGACTGGAGTATAAATTAAAAAATATTTACCTGCCTTAAAAACAGGACGGGCCGTGGACTGATCACACTACAGAAGAAAGGAATTTATCAGGTAAGCATAAATTATGTTTTCTTCTGTTAAGTGTGATCAGTCCACGGGTCATCATTACTTCTGGGATACCAATACCAAAGCAAAAGTACACGGATGACGGGAGGGATAGGCAGGCTCTTTATACAGAAGGAACCACTGCCTGAAGAACCTTTCTCCCAAAAATAGCCTCGGATGAAGCAAAAGTGTCAAATTTGTAAAATTTGGAAAAAGTATGAAGCCAAGACCAAGTTGCAGCCTTGCAAATCTGTTCAACAGAGGCCTCATTCTTGAAGACCCAAGTGGAAGCCACAGCTCTAGTAGAATGAGCTGTAATTCTTTCAGGAGGCTGCTGTCCAGCAGTCTCATAAGCTAAACGAATTATGCTACGAAGCCAAAAAGAAAGAGAGGTAGCGGAAGCTTTTTGACCTCTCCTCTGCCCAGAGTAAATGACAAACAGAGAAGACGTTTGTCGAAATTCCTTAGTTGCCTGTAAGTAAAATTTTAGAGCACGGACTACATCCAGGTTGTGCAGTAGACGTTCCTTCTTTGAAGAAGGATTTGGGCATAAAGAAGGAACAACAATCTCTTGATTGATATTCCTGTTAGTAACTACCTTAGGTAAGAACCCAGGTTTAGTACGCAGGACTACCTTATCCGAATGAAAAATCAAATAAGGAGAATCACAATGTAAGGCTGATAATTCAGAGACTCTTCGAGCCGAGGAAATAGCCATTAAAAATAGAACTTTCCAAGATAACAACTTTATATCAATGGAATGAAGGGGTTCAAACGGAACGCCCTGTAAAACATTAAGAACAAGGTTTAAACTCCATGGTGGAGCAACAGTTTTAAACACAGGCTTAATTCTGGTCAAAGCCTGACAAAAAGCCTGGACGTCAGGAACTTCTGACAGACGTTTGTGTAACAGAATGGACAGAGCTGAGATCTGTCCCTTTAATGAACTAGCAGATAAACCCTTTTCTAAACCTTCTTGTAGAAAAGACAATATCCTAGGAATCCTAACCTTACTCCAAGAGTAACCTTTGGATTCACACCAATATAGGTATTTACGCCATATCTTATGGTAAATCTTTCTGGTAACAGGTTTCCTAGCCTGTATTAAGGTATCAATAACTGACTCAGAAAATCCACGTCTTGATAAAATCAAGCGTTCAATTTCCAAGCAGTCAGCTTCAGAGAAGTTAGATTTTGATGTTTGAAGGGACCCTGTATCAGAAGGTCCTGTTTCAGAGGTAGAGACCAAGGTGGACAGGATGACATGTCCACCAGGTCTGCATACCAAGTCCTGCGTGGCCACGCAGGTGCTATTAGAATCACTGATGCTCTCTCTTGTTTGATTCTGGCAATCAATCGAGGAAGCAACGGGAAGGGTGGAAACACGTAAGCCATCCTGAAGTCCCAAGGTGCTGTCAGAGCATCTATCAGGACTGCTCCTGGATCCCTGGATCTGGACCCGTAACGAGGAAGCTTGGCGTTCTGGCGAGACGCCATGAGATCTATCTCTGGTTTGCCCCAACGTCGAAGTATTTGGGCAAAGACCTCCGGATGAAGTTCCCACTCCCCCGGATGAAAAGTCTGACGACTTAAGAAATCCGCCTCCCAGTTCTCCACTCCCGGGATGTGGATTGCTGACAGGTGGCAAGAGTGAGACTCTGCCCAGCAAATTATCTTTGATACTTCCATCATAGCTAGGGAGCTTCTTGTCCCTCCCTGATGGTTGATGTAAGCTACAGTCGTGATGTTGTCCGACTGAAACCTGATGAACCCCCGAGTTGTCAACTGGGGCCAAGCCAGGAGGGCATTGAGAACTGCTCTCAATTCCAGAATGTTTATTGGCAGGAGACTCTCCTCCTGACTCCATTGTCCCTGAGCCTTCAGAGAATTCCAGACGGCACCCCAACCTAGAAGGCTGGCGTCTGTTGTTACAATTGTCCAGTCTGGTCTGCTGAATGGCATCCCCCTGGACAGATGTGGCCGAGAAAGCCACCATAGAAGAGAATTTCTGGTCTCTTGATCCAGATTCAGAGAAGGGGATAAGTCTGAGTAATCCCCATTCCACTGACTTAGCATGCACAGTTGCAGTGGTCTGAGGTGTAAGCGTGCAAAGGGTACTATGTCCATTGCCGCTACCATTAAGCCGATTACCTCCATGCATTGAGCCACTGACGGGTGTTGAATGGAATGAAGGGTGCGGCAAGCACTTTGAAGTCTTGTTAGCCTGTCCTCTGTCAGGTAAATCTTCATTTCTACAGAATCTATAAGAGTCCCCAGGAAGGGAACTCTTGTGAGTGGAACGAGTGAACTTTTCTTTTCGTTCACCTTCCATCCATGTGACCTTAGAAATGCCAGCACTAACTCTGTATGAGACTTGGCAGTTTGAAAGTTTGAAGCTTGTATCAGAATGTCGTCTAGGTATGGAGCTACCGAGATTCCCCGCGGTCTTAGTACCGCCAGAAGAGCACCCAGAACCTTTGTGAAGATTCTTGGAGCTGTAGCCAATCCGAATGGAAGAGCCACAAACTGGTAATGCCTGTCTAGGAAGGCAAACCTTAGGTACCGATAATGATCTTTGTGAATCGGTATGTGAAGGTAAGCATCTTTTAAATCTACAGTGGTCATGTATTGACCCTCTTGGATCATAGGTAAAATTGTCCGAATAGTCTCCATCTTGAACGATGGAACTCTTAGGAATTTGTTTAGGATCTTTAAGTCCAGGATTGGTCTGAAAGTTCCCTCTTTTTTGGGAACCACAAACAGATTTGAGTAAAACCCCTGTCCCTGTTCCGATCGTGGAACTGGATGGATTACTCCCATTAACAAGAGCTCTTGTACGCAGCGTAGAAACGCCTCTTTCTTTGTCTGGATTGTTGACAATCTTGACAGATGAAATCTCTCTCTTGGAGGAGAGTATTTGAAGTCCAGAAGGTATCCCTGAGATATTATCTCTAGCGCCCAGGGATCCTGAACATCTCTTGCCCAAGCCTGGGCGAAGAGAGAAAGTCTGCCCCCCACTAGATCCGATCCCGGATCGGGGGCCCTCAATTCATGCTGTTTTAGGGGCAGCAGCAGGTTTCCTAGTCTGCTTGCCCTTGTTCCAGGACTGGTTAGGTTTCCAGCCTTGTCTGTAGCGAGCAACAGCTCCTTCCTGTTTTGGTGCAGAGGAAGTTGATGCTGCTCCTGCTTTGAAATTACGAAAGGAACGAAAATTAGACTGTCTAGTCTTGGCTTTGGCTTTGTCCTGAGGCAGGGCATGGCCTTTACCTCCTGTAATGTCAGCGATAATCTCTTTCAACCCGGGCCCGAATAAGGTCTGCCCTTTGAAAGGTATATTAAGCAATTTAGACTTAGAAGTAACATCAGCTGACCAGGATTTTAGCCACAGCGCCCTGCGTGCCTGAATGGCGAATCCTGAATTCTTCGCCGTAAGTTTAGTAAGATGTACTACGGCCTCCGAAATGAATGAATTAGCTAGTTTAAGGACTCTAAGCCTGTCCGTAATGTCGTCCAGAGTAGCTGAACCAATGTTCTCTTCCAGAGACTCAATCCAGAATGCCGCTGCAGCCGTGATCGGCGCAATGCATGCAAGGGGTTGCAATATAAAACCTTGTTGAACAAACATTTTCTTAAGGTAACCCTCTAACTTTTTATCCATTGGATCTGAAAAAGCACAGCTATCCTCCACCGGGATAGTGGTACGCTTAGCTAAGGTAGAAACTGCTCCCTCCACCTTAGGGACCGTTTGCCATAAGTCCCTTGTGGTGGCGTCTATTGGAAACATTTTTCTAAATATCGGAGGGGGTGAGAACGGCACACCGGGTCTATCCCACTCCTTAGTAACAATTTCAGTAAGTCTCTTAGGTATAGGAAAAACCTCAGTACTCGTCGGTACCGCAAAATATTTATCCAACCTACACATTTTTTTTTGGTATTGCAACTGTGTTACAATCATTCAGAGCCGCTAACACCTTCCCTAGTAATACACGGAGGTTTTCCAGTTTAAATTTAAAATTTGAAATATCTGAATCCAGTCTGTTTGGATCAGAACCGTCACCCACAGAATGAAGTTCTCCGTCCTCATGTTCTGCCACCTGTGACGCAGTGTCTGACATGGCCCTAATATTATCAGCGCACTCTGTTCTCACCCCAGAGTGATCACGCTTACCTCTTAGTTCTGGTAATTTAGCCAAAACCTCAGTCATAACAGTAGCCATATCCTGTAATGTGATTTGTAATGGCCGCCCAGATGAACTCGGCGCTACAATATCACGCACCTCCCTCTGAGCGGGAGATGTAGGTACTGACACGTGAGGCGAGTTAGTCGGCATAACTCTCCCCTCGTTGTTTGGTGAAATTTGTTCAATTTGCACAGATTGACTTTTATTTAAAGTAGCATCAATACAGTTAGTACATAAATTTCTATTGGGCTCCACTTTGGCATTGCAACAAATGACACAGGTGTCATCCTCTGAATCAGACATGTTTAACACACTAGCAAATAAACTTGCAACTTGGAAATACAATTCAATTAGAATAATATTAAAACGTACTGTGCCTTTAAGAAGCACAGAAGATCTATGACAGTTGAAAATTAATAAATTGAAACAGTTATAGCCTCAATCCTTGTAAACAACACAACTTTAGCAAAGGTTTAATCCCATTAGCAAAGATAACAAATTCTGAAAGCAGGAAACAAATTACAGAATAAACGTTTTTTATCTCAGTCAAACTATAATTCTCACAGCTCTGCTGAGAGAAATTACCTCCCTCAAAATAAGTTTTGAAGACCCCTGAGCTCTGTAGAGATGAACCGGATCATGCAGGGAATACAATGAGTTGCTGACTGAAATATTTGATGCATAGTAAAAGCGCCAAAAAACGGCCCCTCCCCCTCACACACAGCAGTGAGGGAGAACAGAAACTGTCAGAAAAACAGATTAAGCAACTGCCAAGTGGAAAAATAGTGCCCAAACATTTATTCACACAGTACCTCAGCAAATGAAAACGATTTTACATTCCAGCAAAAACGTTAAACATAATCTCTAGTTATTAAACAGCTTTATGTCTTTCTTACAGTGTAATTCTAGTGAAGTACCATTCCCCAGAATACTGAAGTGTAAAGTATACATACATGACATTATATCGGTATGGCAGGATTTTCTCATCAATTCCATTGTCAGAAAATAAAAACTGCTACATACCTCTATGCAGATTCATCTGCCCGCTGTCCCCTGATCTGAAGTTTACCTCACTCCTCAGATGGCCGAGAACAGCAATATGATCTTAACTACTCCGGCTAATATCATAGCAAAACTCTGGTAGATTCTTCTTCAAACTCTGCCAGAGAGGTAATAACACACTCCGGTGCTATTTTAAAATAACAAACTTTTGATTGAAGATATAAAACTAAGTATAATCACCATAGTCCTCTCACACATCCTATCTAGTCGTTGGGTGCAAGAGAATGACTGGGAGTGACGTAGAGGGGAGGAGCTATATGCAGCTCTGCTGGGTGAATCCTCTTGCACTTCCTGTTGGGGAGGAGTAATATCCCAGAAGTAATGATGACCCGTGGACTGATCACACTTAACAGAAGAAAATACACGTATTACCTGGAGGTACAGTTACACACATACATACAGCAGCACTCTGTAGACAAGGGGATTGGTAAAAAAATACACGTATTACCTGGGGGTACAGTTACACACATACATACAGCAGCACTCTGTAGACCAGGGGATTGGTAAATAAATAGACATATTACCTGGGGGTACAGTTACACATATACATACAGCAGCAATCTGTAGACCAGGGTATTGGTAGATAAATACACATATTACCTGGGGGTACAGTTACACACATACATACAGCAGCACTCTGTAGACCAGGAGATTGGTAAATAAATAGACATATTACCTGGGGGTACAGTTACACATATACATACAGCAGCACTCTGTAGACCAGGAGATTGGTAAATAAACAGACATATTACCTGGGGTACAGTTACACACATACATACAGCAGCAATCTGTAGACCAGGGTATTGGTAGATAAATACACATATTACCTGGGGTACAGTTACACACATACATACAGCAGCACTCTGTAGACCAGGAGATTGGTAGACAAAACAAAATGTATGCTTACCTGATAAATGTATTTATTTCCAGACATGGAGAGTCCACAAATTCATTCCAATTACTAGTGGGAATTCAACTCCTGGCCAGCAGGAGGAGGCAAAGAGCACTCCAGCAGAGCTGTTAAGTGTCACTTCCCTTACCCATAACCCCCAGTCATTAGGCCAAAGTAAACGAAAAAAGAAGATAACACAAGCGTATAGAGGTGCCTGAGGTTTGTACAAAAAAAAACTGCCGTCTTAAATCTAATTAAGGGTGGGTCGTGGACTGTCCATGCCTGGAAATAAATTTATCAGGAAAGCATAAATTTTGTTTTCTTTCCTATGGCATGGAGAGTCCACAAATTCATTCAATTTACTAGTGGGAACCAATACCCAAGCTAGAGGTCATGAATGAAAGGTAGAGGCAAAAGAATAAAAATGGTAGATTCGGAAAGGTATGCAATAAGGACCATGTGGCCGCCTTGCAGATTTGCTCCACAGAAGCTTGATTTTTGAAAGCCCAGGAAGAAGAGACAGCTGCCGTGTAAAAAACAATAATTCACCCAAAAGGCTGTTTTCCAACTGTCTCATAAGCCAACCGGAACACTTCTCAACCAGAGAGAAAAAGAGTAGAAGAGACCTACTGACCCTTACTCTACAATAGAAAACAACGAACCTGAGCAGAAGATTTCTGAAAATCTTTAGTTGCTTAAAGGAAAAATCTTTAGAGCATGCACAACGTCCAGAATATGCAACAGGCGTTCCTTCTGAGAAGGATTGGGACAAAAATAAATAAATAAATATATGCTTACCTGATAAATTTCTTTCTTTCCGGACATGGAGAGTCCACAACGTCATTCCAATTACTAGTGGGATATTCAACTCCTGGCCAGCAGGAGGAGGCAAAGAGCACCCAAGTTATATTGTAGCTAGCATAGAGTTTATTTTATAGGTATTTAGTTTTAAATAGGAATTAGTTAGCTAATTATAGTAATTTTTATTTAGATGTATTTTAATTATATATTCAACTCCTGGTCAGCAGGAGGAGGCAAAGAGCACCCAAGTTATATTGTAGCTAGCATAGAGTTTATTTTATAGGTATTTAGTTTTAAATAGGAATTAGTTAGCTAATTATAGTAATTTTTATTTAGATGTATTTTAATTATATTAAAGTTAGTGGGTGTTAGGGTTAGACTTAGGGTTAGGTTTAGGGGTTAATAACTTTAGTATAGTGGCGGCGACGTTGGGGGCGGCAGATTAGGAGTTAATAAGTGTAATGTAGGAGTCGGCGATGTCGGGGGCGGCAGATTAGGGGTTAATAACTGAAATGTAGGTGGCGGCGACATTGGGGGCAGCAGATTAGGGGCTAATAAGTGTAATGTAGGTGTCGGCGATGTCAGGGGCTGCAGATTAGGGGTGTTTAGACTCGGCGTTTATGTTAGGGTGTTAGGTGTAAACATAAGTTTTCTTTCCCCATAGGAATCGATGGGGCTGCGTTACGGAGCTTTATGCTCCTTTATTGCGGGTGTTATGTTTTTTTTTAGCCGGCTCTCCCCATTGATGTCTATGGGGAAATCGTGCACGAGCACGTAAAACCAGCTCAAAGTAGCGCTGGTATTTGAGTGTGGTATGGAGCTCAATTTTGCTCAACGCTGCAATATTGCCTGCTAACGCCGAGCTTTGTCAAACCTGTAATAGCAGCGCTATAGGGAGGTAAGCGGTGGCAATAACTTGCAAGTTAGCACCGAGCCGCTCATAACGCAAAACTTGTAATCTAGCCGTGTATTAGCAGAGTAACAGGCACCAACTGCCGTAATCTATGCAGGCAATAACAGTCACTTATTTTCTGTATTAGCAGAGTAACAGGCACCAACTGCCGTAGGCAGGCAATAACAGCGTTTACTTTCTGTATAAGCCGAGTGCTCCATAAACCAACTGAACCCTCTACAAGAGGGAATTAGAAAGTACATACTGTGCCCCTTAGACACATTAAACTTCCGTTTAAATGGACCGTGTAGGGAATAGAATGGGAACTATAGCTGACCACCAAAGCCGTATCCCACACTCTTAAAGCCTGGAATTAGCAAAAATTTGCCCGGCAATGAAAGCGGCAAAATCCCTTCACAGGCATAAAGCTAGATAGCTGCTCAGCCGCAAATATCCCACAGTGGATATATAAAATTAGAATAAATAAATACCTTCTGAGGGTAGTAGGCAACAGGTCCCACTGTGTCCCTGATTGTCCCAGTCCTTCTTCGAAATATCTCTGTCCTAAGAAATATAAATAAAAGGATTTATCCTCTGGGAACTTCTGGTGTGGAGTAGGCACAGCAGTTACCGGTCTGATAGCCTCACTTGACTGCTAACAAGAACCTGTAGAAAAAGTAAGAACAGAGTAAACAACCCTGGCTTTCTATAGGGGGTAGCAATAATGTTAGAAATAAAGCAAAGACAACCTCGCCGCTTTATAACTGCTAAAAGCTACTCTTGCTAAAGAGATTGACATGGACACAGCGTAACCCTAATCCTTGCTTGCAGGGAAAAGTACCCATAAAAGGATTAACTATCTTCAGACACCAACTTCGCACATCCTCCACTGACAGAGGCAAAGAGAATGACTAGGGATTAGGGGTGAGGGAAGTTACACTTAACAATTTTGCTGGGGTGCTCTTTGCCTGGAGTAGAATATCCCACTGGCCAGGAGTATAATATCCCCCTGGCCAGGAGTAGAATATACCACTAGTAAGTGGGATGACGTTGTGGACTCTCCATGCCATAGGGGGAAAAAAGGAAGAACAACAATATCCTGATTGATATTGCATCCCGACACTATCTTAGGGAGAAACTCCAGGTTAATATGAAGGACCGCCTTATCATCAAGAAAAATAAGGTAAGGGGAATCACACTGTAGAGTCGAAAGTTCGGAAACTCTGCGAGCAGAAGAAATAGCAAAGAGAAACAAAACCTTCCAAGATAGTAATTTAATATATACAGAATGCATTGGCTCAAATGGAGCCTGCTGCAAAACTTTAAAAACAAGATTAAGGCTCCAAGGAGCAGCAACAGGTTTAAACACAGGCCTGATTCTGACCAAGGCCTGAACAAAAGATCTGCCAGAGGGTTTGTGCAAAAGAATAGACAGTGCAGAAATCTGACCCTTCAGAGTACTGACTGACAAACCTTTCTCCAGGCCCTCCTGAAGAAAAGCCAAAATTTGACGAACCTGTCAGGTTAGGAAATGTCAAGAAGAAGACCCAAATGCTAGGGCAAACTTAAACAACACCCTTGCACTCTGAGTTTAATCCAGGACGTGACCCCATGACAACCTCCAAAAAACAAAGTACTCACGATATGGAGCAGGGTTAGCCTGTGCCAAAGTAATTCATTATATCAGCCAGATAGACTTCTGAATAAGGAACTGGTTTCAGGAAATGTCTTCCACAGAATCAGGAGAGCAGGGATAGTCCACTTATACTCAGACAGAAGAAGGGTAAAACAGGAAACAGTTAATAATGCAGGAGTAGGTCATTTGTTATCAGGCAGTCTGAAGGTTAACACTGTGTAAACAGTCTTTGCAGAGTATGCAACAGGTAATCAGGCAGTTTGAGGGTTAACACTGAGTAGACAGTCTTTGCAGAGTATGCAACAGGTAATCAGGCAGTTTGAGGGTTAACACTGTGTAGACAGTCTTTGCAGAGTATGCAACAGGTAATCAGGCAGTTTGAGGGTTAACACTGTGTAGACAGTCTTTGCAGAGTATGCAACAGGTAATCAGGCAGTTTGAGGGTAAACACTGTGTAGTCAGAACTTGCAGAATTAACAACATGTAATCAGGTAGTTTGAAGGTTAACACTGTGTTGTCAGAACTTGCAGAGATAGCAACAGGTAAGCTGGTAGTTTGAAGATTAACACAGATTAATCAGTACTTGTTGAGATTGGCAACAGGATATCAAGCAGTTTGAAGGTTTACACTGAATAATTGTATTTGCAGAGTTTGGAAACAGGTAAACATGCAGATTGAAGGTTTCACAGAAATAACAGTATTTGAATAGTTTGGCAGTACACAGAGTAGTCTGAATATGCAGGGTTTGCAGCAGGTAAACAGGAAGTTTGAAAGTTTCACAAAACAAACAGTACTTGCATTGTTTGGAGACAGGTAATCAGGAGGTTGAAGGTTAATCCAGCAAAGTAAATCCTTGAAGAGATTGGCAACAGAAAAGCAGCAGTTAGAGAGATTCCTCAACGAAATCCTATCAGAAGCCACAAAGTTAACAAACAAACGGGCACTGGAGAAACAGGAAGCCCAGAATAAAAAGCCTGGTTGTGACATCATCAGGAAGGGGTGGCTCAGACACCTGTCAATCAAGCACACAGAGAGGACTGCAGAGCTTCCCAGCAGCTGAGCGTAACAGAACCCTTACTCTGTTCCAAGAAAACCCCTTTGAATCACATCAAGAAAGGTATTTATGCCATACCTTATGGTAAATTCTACGAGTAACAGGCTTACGAGCCTGAAGCATCGTATCTATGACTTTCTCAGAGAAGCCACGTCTAGCCAAAACTAGGCATTCAATCTCCAAGCAGTCAGCTTCAGAGAATCTAGATTTGGATGAAGGAAGGGACCCTGAAGTAGAACGTCCTTCCTCAGAGGTAGTGGTAAAAAGAAAGAGGCGCTGTCTTTCTTTTTACCATTTCTAGAGACTGTGTTTTCGATCAGACATACCAAAGACCAGCTGCCTGCTATATTGGAAATCCTTCCGACTACGAAACATCCTCATTACGATAAGTTTGAAAGAAACACTGTTTCAGAGACATTGATACTTGTTGGCATCACTTTTTAGCACTTCATTTTATGGGACTTATATCACGATAAGTCTTTTATATTTATTAAGAATTGTTTGATCACAAGTATATATATATATTTTTTTCTGTTTTTGGTTCTCTCATATATATGTCTTTTTATATGAATTGATTCAATTATCTAGCATTGGTAATATTTTTCTTTCTTTTACACATCACATATTATTGTTTCAGTTAATCTGACTCACATCACATTGAAACATCTTATATAATTCACATGAGTATTTAATTCACTTTTTATATTTACTTTTACACATCCTTCACATCATTATTATATATTTTTTATCTCTTCACCACAAACACATTAGGCGCATGCTATTACCTATTTGTCAATTGGTATTTTTTCCTCAGAGGTAACCTACAAGGTGGAAGAGATGACATCTTCACCAGATCCACGAACCATATCCTGTGAGGCCATGCAGGAGCTATTAGAATCACAGACGCTCTCGCCTGAACGAGCAATGACTCGTGGAGGAGAGCAAATGGAGAAAACAGGAATGCTCGACCGAAGATCCAAGGCACGGCTAGCGTATCAATCAGATCAGCTAGAGGACCTCTTGATCTTGACCCGTACTCTGGAAGCTTGGCGTTTCGATGCAACGCAGTCAAAACCAACTCTAGACCTCCCACCTGAGGGATATCATAGAAAATACCTCCAGAAGGAGAAAGCACTTCCCGGGATGAAAAGTCTGTCTGCTCAGAAAATCCACTTTCCAGATGTCCACCCTTGGAATATGGATGACAGATAGGAGACAATCGTGAGATTCCACCCACTGGATAAAGCGGGTCACTTCCTTCATTGCTGAAGTCAGAGTTCCTCCCTGGTGGTAGATGTATGACACAGAGGAAATGCTGCCCGATTGGAATCTAACAAACCGGACAAAAGCTATTGCATTTCTAAGATGCTTATTGGAAGAGAAGACTCCTCTCGATCAAAGACCCTGATTTTTTAAGGAATCCCAAACTGCTCCCCAGTCTGACAGGCTGGCGTCCGAAATCACATTCACCCAGGAAGGTCTCAGAAAGTATGTACTCAGAGACAGAAGGTCCCGCGAAAACCACCATGAAATAGAGTCTCTTGTTAGAGAATCCAGAACTATCCTCTATGAGAGATCTGAGTGGTCTCCATTCCATTGACTGAGCATGCATAGCTGTAAAGGTCTCAGATGGAAGCAAATGGAATAATGTCCATGGAAGCAACCGCCAGACCAAATACCTCCATGCACTGAGCCACTGATGGACAGATAGAGGACTGAAGTGAAAAGCAAGAAGTTTGGATTTTCTGACATTTGTCAGAAACAATTTACATGGGTTGAGAATCTATAATTATTCCCAATAAATACACCCATGGAACATAGAATAGACAACAACATCTCTTAATTATATTTTGCTAGCTGAAAAGATGGCTCTTTAACAAAGATGACGTCTATGTAATGTGCTACCTCTATTCTCTGAGATCAGACCACCGTCAAGAGAGCCCCTAGAACCTTTGTAAAGATTTAAAGAACCATAGCCAGCCCAAAGGAAAAGGCAACAGACTGGAAATGTTTATCCAGAAAAGCAAACCGCAGAAAACTGGAAATGTTCCCTGTGAATGGGAACATGAAGATATGCATCCTTTAGATCTATGGTAGTTATGAACTGACCCTCCAGAAGAAAGGAACGAATAGTTTCCATTTTGAAGGACGGAACCCTGAAGAAGTTGAGACACTTTAAGTCTAAAATGGGATGGAAAGTTCCCACTTTTTTGGGAACCACAAAAAGGTTTGAATAGAATCCTTGTATCATAAGCTAACACTGAGATGTGGTCAGTTTGAACTAAGTTTAGTGTTTTGTAGGTATTCCAGTTTACCAACTCAAATAAGCTTTAATGAGCTGGCCCTTGAGGAATATCTTTTTCATTTAGTTAAACTGTGTATACTACAATATTTGTAGGTACAGATCAGAATGATTTCTACCTGGAGACTCTCTTGTAACTTAGTAATATAAGTTCAAAATTAATATGAGTTATTATATATGTTACAACCAAGCGTAGATTTACTTAGACTGTGAGTTGGATAGACACAGTGAGAGAAGCAAGGCAAGCAATGATCACACAGAGGCTGTGAGTGAATAGTCAAAAGAAGCAGGGAAAGCAGATTTCACTCAGAAGCTGCGAGTGATTAAGCAACATGTAAAGCCAGCAGGTGAGAGTAAGACTTCAATAAATTCATGTAACATATGTTATAGTATTTCAAGCAGAGTTCAGTTTAGTAACGAGATGATACTTGCGAATGTCGGCGGCTCCGAGTCCTTAAGCCACTTGCCTCGAGGGGTTTCCTTGACAGAAAGTAAAGCTGTGGCAGAATCAGCGTTCCCAGACGCTGCACACTGAGAGTCACTGGGAGAGGAGCTGTGTGAGATCCCTGGCGGCTGTAGATGACGTCAGAGGAGAAGTAAGCCGATTGCTATGTACGCAGCTTGACACAGTGTTGCGATACCTGCTAGAGTGTGATTAGGAGCTTCGGTTAGTTGATCCTTAAGAGCAAAGAAGTGGCTTGCTTAGGAAGACGGATTCTGGTAGATCCCTGGTAAGAACTAAGTTAACCTTACTGATTTCAAAAACAATCAATTTGCTAGTGATGCTACTCCACCTTTTGTAGGGAGAGAGAGAGGGGGAGGAGTTTACCTCTTAAAGACACGGTGTACCGTGACACCTTGTTCCTATTCCTCTCCCAGGGAGGATAGACCTTTATTCAAAATGTTTGTCCCTTCTATCGAAAGAGAAGGACATATATCTAAAATTAAGCATATACCTGCACGGCAGAATACTGCAAATATACAGCAGAAAAATAAGCAAATAGAATGCTTATAGCAATCTATATCCAATGGTTTACCTTAAGATACAATTAAGATCTCTCAGAGGGATGAAAATCCCAGGCAAACATTCCTTAAATAAGGGATAGAGAAAATACATCATAAAATGCACTACATAAAGGCTTCAGCCCATATGAGTAGCAGCCGCTGAGAAATACAATAAAAGGAAATCTCACACTGGGATCAATTAGCCAAAAGATAAATCTTACATTTGTCTGAATTAGTTCAGAACAGGAATACTTTATGGAAATGCCACAAGATGGCAGCAAACACCAATAAATCCCTTTAGAAAAACATTGAGAAAATACCTAAAGGGAATCCTGATATTACAAATATCATATAACCCTTCAGGACAGAAAATACGTGTAGGACACCAGAACAAAAACATGGTACCAGAGAACAACTCTAATAAATAAGCGGCCATATGTCGCGACAAGCCCCACTGGTCAGCCTTCAACTGAAGTGGCTGAATAAGTGAAGCGTTAGTGCAAGAGGCAAATTGTTTGCTGCATATGCGAAACTGCTGCCTATGTAGCTTATGTAACAGAGCACAAGCGACAGAAAAATTAGAAATTTGTAAAAGCAACCTAAATAGGAAGCTGCAAATACGTTATTACACAGTACACCGGCGCTCTACATACACCAGCGCCCCATACTGTGAATGTGGATCTTTACACCAGCGCCCTAGATAAGAACCGCGAATGTGGCCCTGAACACTATTCTGCAGACTAAAGTACCTCATACTGTCTGCTGCGAAAGGGCTAAACTGAGCACTGCGAATGCGGCCGTTAAATACCACCATGATCTATATCAGTGCCCTAACGGTGAGTCGCAAATGTGGCCATGAATAAATTACTGCTTACATTATACACAAACTAACGGAGGCGAAAAATAAATACAGCCTCTTAAAATACAGAGTGTTATACTGACAACATTGAGTAACCAGATCCTGTTAAGAAAATGCCGGCTTACACCAGTGTCATTTACACTGTGGTGCTTGTCATGCTGCTCTCAGTGGACTGATATCCCCAGACTGGGATATAACTAAAAATTATAGACCCATCTTTATAATATGGTAATAGAGGTGTCAGCTGGACACTGTTAACGTCCCCCCTATTCTTGATGGCAGTAACAGCATACCCGCCAAGGGAAGGGAATAAGTCATAAAAAGGACTTACCCTCCAGGGTCTTCAACTGTGGAGCAGACAGAACTTCCCTGTCTGTCAGCCTCATCTAACATCTGAAAGGGTACTGTGTAAAAAAGAAAAGACAGAGGCCTAGATTTGGAGTTTTGCGTTAGAAGGGGTGCGTTAGCTACGCGTGATTTTTTTTGGCCACACCTTTTAAATACCGCTGGTATTTAGAGTTCACAGAAGGGCTGCGTTAGGCTCCAAAAAGGGAGCGTAGAGCATAATTTACCGACACTGCAACTCTAAATACCAGCGGTGCTTACGGACGCGGCCAGCTTCCAAAACGTGCTCGTGCACGATTCCCCCATAGGAAACAATGGGGCAGTTTGAGCTGAAAAAAAACACCTGCAAAAAAGCAGCGTTCAGCTCCTAACGCAGCCCCATTGTTTCCTATGGGGAAACTCTTTCTACGTCTGCACCTAACACTCTAACATGTACCCCGAGTCTAAACACCCCTAACTTTACACTTATTAACCCCTAATCTGCCGCCCCCGCTATCGCTGACCCCTGCATATTTTTTTAACCCCTAATCTGCCGCTCCGTACACCGCCACAACCTACATTATAGCTATGTACCCCTAATCTGCTGCCCCTAACACCGCAGACCCCTACATTATATTTATTAACCCCTAATCTGCCCCCCACAACGTCGCCGCCAGCTACCTACAATAATTAACCCCTAATCTGCCGACCGGACCTCACCGCTACTATAATAAAGTTATTAACCCCTAATCCGCCTCACTCCCGCCTCAATAACCCTATAAGAAATAGTATTAACCCCTAATCTGCCCTCCCTAACATTGCCGACACCTAACTTCAATTATTAACCCCTAATCTGCCGACCGGACCTCACCGCTACTTTATTAAATTTATTAACCCCTAAAGCTAAGTCTAACCCTAACCCTAACACCCCCCTAAGTTAAATATAATTTAAATCTAACGAAATAAATTCAATCTTACTAAATAAATTATTCCTATTTAAAGCTAAATACTTACCTGTAAAATAAACCCTAATACAGCTACAATATAACGAATAATTATATTGTAGCTATTTTAGGATTAATATTTATTTTACAGGCAACTTTGTATTTATTTTAACCAGGTACAATAGCTATTAAATAGTTAAGAACTATTTAATAGCTACCTAGTTAAAATAATTACAAAATTACCTGTAAAATAAATCCTAACCTAAGTTACAATTAAACCTAACACTACACTATCAATAAATTAATTAAATAAACTACCTACAATTATCTACAATTAAACCTAACACTACACTATCAATAAATTAATTAAATACAATACCTACAAATAAATACAATTAAATAAACTAACTAAAGTACAAAAAATAAAAAAATATTTACAAACATTAGAAAAATATTACAACAATTTTAAACTAATTACACCTACTCTAAGCCCCCTAATAAAACAAAGCCCCCCAAAATAAAAAAATGCCCTACCCTATTCTAAAATTAAAATAGAAAAGCTCTTTTACCTTACCAGCCCTTAAAAGGGCCTTTTGCGGGGCATGCCCCAAAGAATTCAGCTCTTTTGCCTGGAAAAAAAAACATACAATACCCCCCCCCAACATTACAACCCACCACCCACATACCCCTAATCTAACCCAAACCCCCCTTAAATAAACCTAACACTAAGCCCCTGAAGATCTTCCTACCTTATCTTCACCACACCGGGTATCACCGATCGGTCCAGGCTCCGATGTCTTGATCCAAGCCCAAGCGGGGGAGCTGAAGACGTCCATCCTCCGGCTGAAGTCTTGATACAAGCGGCGGCTGAAGAAGTCCATCTTCGGGCAGAAGTCTTCATCCTATCCAGGCAGAAGAGGACATCCGGACCGGCAAACATCTTCATCCAAGCGACATCTTCTATGTTCTTCCATCCGATGACGAGCGGCTCATCTTCAAGACCTCCGGCGCGGATCCATCCTCTTCTTCCGACGACTAGACGACGAATGAAGGTTCCTTTAAGGGTCGTCATCCAAGATGGCGTCCCTCGAATTCCGATTGGCTGATAGGATTCTATCAGCCAATCGGAATTAAGGTAGGAAAATTCTGATTGGCTGATGGAATCAGCCAGATTCAAGTTCAATCCGATTGGCTGATTGGATCAGCCAATCGGATTGAACTTGAATCTGATTGGCTGATTCCATCAGCCAATCAGAATTTTCCTACCTTAATTCCAATTGGCTGATAGAATCCTATCAGCCAATCGGAATTCGAGGGACGCCATCTTGGATGACGTCCCTTAAAGGAACCTTCATTCGTCGTCTAGTCGTCGGAAGAAGAGGATGGATCCGCGCCGGAGGTCTTGAAGATGAGCCGCTCGTCATCGGATGGAAGAACATAGAAGATGTCGCTTGGATGAAGATGTTTGCCGGTCCGGATGTCCTCTTCTGCCTGGATAGGATGAAGACTTCTGCCTGAAGATGGACTTCTTCAGCCGCCGCTTGGATCAAGACTCCAGCCGGAGGATGGACGTCTTCAGCCCCCCGCTTGGGCTTGGATCAAGACATCGGAGCCTGGACCGATCGGTGATACCCGGTGTGGTGAAGATAAGGTAGGAAGATCTTCAGGGGCTTAGTGTTAGGTTTATTTAAGGGGGGTTTGGGTTAGATTAGGGGTATGTGGGTGGTGGGTTGTAATGTTGGGGGGGGGTATTGTATGTTTTTTTTTCCAGGCAAAAGAGCTGAATTCTTTGGGGCATGCCCCGCAAAAGGCCCTTTTAAGGGCTGGTAAGGTAAAAGAGCTTTTCTATTTTAATTTTAGAATAGGGTAGGGCATTTTTTTATTTTGGGGGGCTTTTGTTATTTTATTAGGGGGCTTAGAGTAGGTGTAATTAGTTTAAAATCGTTGTAATATTTTTCTAATGTTTGTAAATATTTTTTTATTTTTTGTAACTTAGTTCTTTTTTATTTTTTGTACTTTAGTTAGTTTATTTAATTGTATTTATTTGTAGGTATTGTATTTAATTAATTTATTGATAGTGTAGTGTTAGGTTTAATTGTAACTTAGGTTAGGATTTATTTTACAGGTAATTTTGTAATTATTTTAACTAGGTAGCTATTAAATAGTTCTTAACTATTTAATAGCTATTGTACCTGGTTAAAATAAATACAAAGTTGCCTGTAAAATAAATATTAATCCTAAAATAGCTACAATATAATTATTTGTTATATTGTAGCTATATTAGGGTTTATTTTACAGGTAAGTATTTAGCTTTAAATAGGAATAATTTATTTAATAAGAGTTAATTTATTTCGTTAGATTTAAATTATAATTAACTTAGGGGGTGTTAGGGTTAGGGTTAGACTTAGCTTTAGGGGTTAATCCATTTATTAGAGTAGCGGCGAGGTCCGGTCGACAGATTAGGGGTTAATACTTGAAGTTAGGTGTCGGTGATGTTAGGGAGGGCAGATTAGGGGTTAATACTATTTATTATAGGGTTATTGAGGCGGGAGTGAGGCGGATTAGGGGTTAATAACTTTATTATAGTAGAGGCGAGGTCCGGTCGGCAGATTAGGGGTTAATAAGTGTAGGTACGTGTCGGCGACGTTGAGGGGGGCAGATTAGGGGTTAATAAATATAATATAGGGGTCGGCAGTGTTTGGGCAGCAGATTAGGGGTACATAAGTATAACGTAGGTGGCGGCGGTGTGCGGTCGGCAGATTAGGGGTTAAAAAAATTTAATAGAGTGGCGGCTATGTGGGGGGACCTCAGTTTAGGGGTACATAGGTAGTTTATGGGTGTTAGTGTACTTTAGACCACAGTAGTTAAGAGCTTTATGAACCGGCGTTAGCCCAGAAAGCTCTTAACTCCAGTTTTTTTTCTGCGGCTGGAGTTTTGTCGTTAGATTTCTAACGCTCACTTCAGCCAGCGTTAGAAAGCTCCCATTGAAAAGATAGGATACGCAAATGGCGTAGGGGGATCTGCGATATGGAAAAGTCGCGGCTGCAAAGTGAGCGTTAGACCCTTTAATGACTGACTCCAAATACCAGCGGGCGGTAAAAACCAGCGTTAGGAGCCTCTAACGCTGGTTTTGACGGCTACCGCAGAACTCTAAATCTAGGCGAGATTAACCAAAACTGGTTTTCTATATAGGGGTAGCTTAAGTGCTGGAAGGTAAGCGAAGACTACCTCGCCATCTTCCAACTGCTGAAAGCCACCATTACTCTTACTAAAGAGAAAGACATTGACACAGCAATCCTTGCTTGCAGGAAAAAGTAGCCGTTAAAGAATTAAATATCTTTAGATACCATCTTCGCACATCTTCCCGTGATAGAGGCAAAGAGAATGACTGGGGGTTATAGGTAAGGGAAGTGACACTTAACAGCTCTGCTGGGGTGCTCTTTGCCTCCTCCTGCTGCCCAGGAGTTGAATTCCCACTAGTAATTGGAATGAATTTGTGGACTCTCCATGCCATAGGAAATAAATACACATATCACCTGTGGATTACAGTTACACATATACATACAGCAGCACTCTGTAGACCAAGGGATTGGTAGATGAATACACATATCACCTGGGGGTACAGTTACACATATACACACAGCAGCACTCTGTAGACCAGGGAATTGGTAGATAAATACACATTACCTGGGGGTACGGTTAAAAATATACATATATACAACAGCACTCTGAATACCTGGGGATTGATAATTACACATATTACCTGGGGCACAGTTACATATATACATACATACAGCAGCACTCTGTATACCTGGGGATTGGTATATAAATACACATATTACCTGGGGGTACAGTTACATATACATACAGCAGCACTCTGTAGACCAGGGGATTAGTAGATAATTACACATATTACCTGGTGTACAGTTACATATATACATGTAGCAGCACTCTGTATACCTGGGGATTGTTAGATAAATACACAAACGACCAGGGGCACAGTTACACATATAGCAGCACTCTGTATACATGGGGATTGGTAGATAAATACACACATCACCTTTGGGTACAGTTACACATATACATACAGCAGCAATCTGTAGACCAGGGGATAGGTAGATAAATACACACATCCTCTGGGGGTTCAGTTACACATATACATATAGCAGCACTCTGTAGACCAGGGGATTGGTAGATAAATACACACATCACCTTCGGGTACAGTTACACATATACATACAGCAGCAATCTGTAGACCAGGGGATAGGTAGATAAATACACATCACCTGGGGGTACCGTTACACATATACATACATCCAGGAATCTGTGAATAGATAGTCACAAAAAAGAGGGCGCCTCCTAGTGTGATACTGGGATGGTGATGGTGGACAACAGGTCTTGTATTGTGGTTATGCTCACAAAGGGAGCAGCACCATATGTGCTAATTGGCGCAGGCTGGGAACTCACAGTGTCCCAGCAAAACTGATCCTCCAATAGGATATCAGGACACAGGAATTCCCTGTGTTAGGAATGACGAATCAAGCTTAGGCTTCCATAAAATACAGAATATATTTTATAAAAAATTGGTGTTAAAAACCACTGGGTGTTGATATTACCCAAGGTATATAAAAACAAATGTCTTTACAGTATAACCACAATACAAGACATGTTGTCCACCAGCACCATCCCAGTATCACACTAGGAGGCGCCCTCTTTTTTGTGACTCTTTTTTCACAGATTCCTGGATGTTATCGTATTCTTTGAGAGGAGCTGCCGTGACCACGCAAGTTCAATCCCATGGTCTAGTATTGGACACATTACCACAGAAGAACATCTTTGGAATATCTGGACTTGTGTCATAAGTCTCAATAAGGACTCAGATAAGATTTGTTGTGCCTATTTATACCATTGTTCATAACGGTTGATATTTTGTCTATTAATACAGATTTCTCTGTGTATAGATATCTTCAATCTATATTGATATAGATGGATTAGATATATCTGGATATTTTATACTTTGAACTATAGCGCCCACCAGAGTTGGACACGCCAGTGTCTTCAACAGATTTGTTTTTTAGCTACATATACATACAGCAGCACTCTGCAGTCAAGGGGATTGGTAGATAAATACACATATCACCTGGGGGTACAGTTACACATACAGTATACATACAGGAGCAATCGGTAGAACAGGATATTGGTAGATAAATACACATATCACCTGGGGGTACTAAATTTATGCTTACCTGATAAATTTCTTTCTCTTGCGATGTATCGAGTCCACGGATTCATCCAATACTTGTGGGATATTCTCCTTCCCATCAGGAAGTGGCAAAGAGAGTACCCACAGCAGAGCTGTCTATATAGCTCCTCCCCTAACTCCACCCCCCAGTCATTCGACCGAAGGCTAGGAAGAAAAAGGAGAAACTATAGGGTGCAGAGGTGACTGAAGTTTTATAATAAAAAATACTACCTGTCTTAAATAGACAGGGCGGGCCGTGGACTCAATACATCGCAAGAGAAAGAAATTTATCAGGTAAGCATAAATTTTGTTTTCTCTTGCAAGATGTATCGAGTCCACGGATTCATCCAATACTAGTGGGATACCAATACCAAAGCTTTAGGACACGGATGAAGGGAGGGACAAGACAGATACCTAGACGGAAGGCACCACCGCTTGCAGAACCTTTCTCCCAAAAATAGCCTCAGAAGAAGCAAAAATATCAAATTTGTAAAATTGGGAAAAAGTATGAAACGAAGACCAAGTCGCCGCCTTACAAATCTGTTCAACAGAAGCCTCATTTTTAAAAGCCCATGTGGAAGCCACCGCTCTAGTAGAGTGAGCAGTAATCCTTTCAGGAGGCTGCTGGCCAGCAGTCTCATAAGCCAAACGGATGATGCTTTTCAGCCAAAAAGAAAGAGAGGTTGCCGTAGCCTTTTGACCTCTCCGCTTTCCAGAATAGACAACAAACAATGAAGATGTTTGACGGAAATCTTTAGTTGCTTGTAAGTAGAACTTTAAAGCACGAACCACATCAAGGTTATGCAACAGACGTTCCTTCTTGGAAGAAGGATTAGGACACAGAGAAGGAACAACAATTTCCTGATTGTTATTCCTATTAGAAACAACCTTAGGAAGAAATCCAGGTTTGGTACGCAAAGCCACCTTATCCGCATGGAAAACAAGATAAGGTGAGTCACACTGTAAAGCAGATAACTCAGAAACTCTTCGAGCCGAAGAGATAGCTACTAAAAACAGAACTTTCCAAGATAGGAGCTTAATATCTATGGAATGCAAAGGTTCAAACGGAACCCCTTGAAGAACTTTAAGAACCAAATTTAAAATCCATGGCGGAGCAACAGGTTTAAACACAGGCTTGATAACTAAAGCCTGACAAAACGACTGAACGTCTGGAACATCCGCCAGACGCTTGTGTAAAAGGAAAGACAAAGCAGATATTTGTCCCTTTAAGGAACTAGCAGATAATCCCTTCTCCAATCCTTTTTGGAGAAAAAGATAATAGCCTAGGAATCCTGATCTTACTCCATGAGTAACCCTTGGAATCACACCAGTAAAGATATTTACGCCATATCTTATGATAGATTTTTCTGGTGACAGGCTTTCGAGCCTGAATCAAGGTATTAATGACCGATTCAGAGAAACCACGCTTTGCTAAAATCAAGCGTTCAATCTCCAAGCAGTCAGACGCAGAGAAAGTAGGTTTGGATGCTTGAAAGGACCTTGAAGCAGAAGGTCCTGCCTCAGCGGCAGAGTCCATGGTAGGACTGATGACATGTCCACCAGATCTGAATACCAAGTCCTGCGTGGCCACGCAGGTGCTATCAAAATCACCAAAGCTCTCTCCTGCTTGATTCTGGCAATCAGACGAGGAAGGAGAAGGAATGGTGGAAACACATAGGCCAGGTTGAAGGACCAGGGCACTGCTAGAGCATCTATCAGTACTGCCTGGGGATCCCTTGACCTGGACCCGTAACAAGGAAGCTTGGCGTTCTGACGAGACGCCATCAGATCCAATTCTGGTGTGCCCCATAGTCGAATCAGTTGGGCAAACACCTCCAGATGGAGCTCCCACTCCCCCGGATGACAACTTAGGAAATCCGCCTCCCAGTTCTCTACCCCTGGGATATGGATTGCTGAAAGATGGCAAGAGTGAGTCTCTGCCCATCGGACTATTTTGGAAACCTCTATCATCGCTAGAAAACTCATTGTTCCCCCTTGATGATTGATAGAAGCTACAGTCGTGATGTTGTCTGACTGAAATCTGATGAATTTGGCCGCAGCCAGTTGAGGCCACGCCTGAAGCGCATTGAATATCGCTCTCAGTTCCCGAATGTTTATCGGCAGGAGAGTCTCCTCCTGAGACCATAACCCCTGAGCTTTCAGGGAGTTCCAGACTGCACACCAGCCCAGCAGGGTCTGCGGAAACACATTCCCCGAGACAGGTGAACCTGAGATAACCACCAGAGAAGAGACTCTCTGGTCTCCTGATCCAGATCTATCTGAGGAGATAAATCTGCATAATCCCCATTCCACTGTTCAAGCATGCATAGTTGCAGTGGTCTGAGGTGTAAGCGAGCAAGCGGAACTATGTCCATTGCTGCTACCATTAGTCCGATTACCTCCATACACTGAGCCACTGACGGCCGAGGAATGTAATGAAGAGCTCGGCAGGTGTTTCCGAGTTTTAATTTCCTGACCTCCGTCAGAAATATTTTCATTTCTACCGAGTCTATCAGAGTTCCTAGGAAGGAAACTCTTGTGAGAGGGAAGAGAGAACTCTTTTTTATGTTCACCTTCCACCCATGAGATCTCAGAAAGGCCAACACGATGTCCGTGTGAGACTTGGCTAGTTGGAAAGTTGACGCTTGAATTAAGATATCGTCTAGATAAGGCGCCACTGCTATGCCCCGCTGTCTTAGAACTGCTAGAAGGGACCCTAGCACTTTTGTGAAAATTCTGGGAGCCGTGGCCAACCCGAAGGGAAGGGCCCACGAACTGGTAATGTCTGTCCAGAAAGGCGAACCTGAGAAATCGGTGATGATCTCTGTGGATAGGGATGTGCAGATACGCATCCTTTAAGTCCACGGTGGTCATATATTGACCCTCCTGGATCAGTGGCAGAATAGTCCGAATAGTCTCCATCTTGAAAGACAGGACTCTGAGGAATTTGTTTAGGATCTTGAGATCCAAGATTGGTCTGAAAGTTTCTTCTTTTTTGGGAACCACAAACAGGTTGGAGTAAAACCCTTGCCCCTGTTCCGCTCTTGGAACTGGGTGAATCACTCCCATGGTATGTAGGTCTTCTACATAGCGTAAGAACGCCTCTCTTTTTGTCTGGTTTGCAGACAATTGAGAAATGTGAAATCTCCCCCTTGGGGGGGGAATCTTTGAAGTCCAGAAGATATCCCTGGGAAACAATTTCTAAAGCCCAGGAATCGTGAACATCTCTTGCCCAAGCCTGAGCGAAGAGAGAGAGTCTGCCCCTTACTAGATCCGGTCCCGGATCGGGGGCTACCCCTTCATGCTGTCTTGGAGGCAGCTGCAGGCTTATTGGCCTGTTTACCCTTGTTCCAAGCCTGGTTAGGTCTCCAGACTGACTTGGATTGAGCAAAATTCCCCTCTTGCTTTGCAGCAGGGGAAGCTGAAGTGGGACCACTCTTGAAGTTTCGAAAGGAACGAAAATTATTTTGTTTGGTCTTTATTTTATTTGTTTTATCCTGAGGGAGGGTATGGCCCTTCCCTCCAGTGATGTTCGAAATAATTTCCTTTAGTTCAGGCCCTGAATAGGGTCTTCCCTTTGAAAGGGATGGTCAAAAGCTTTGATTTTGATGACACATCAGCTGACCAGGACTTAAGCCATAACGCTCTACGCGCTAAAATGGTAAAACCTGAATTTTTTGCCGCTAATTCAGTCAGTTGAAAAGCAGCATCTGTAATGAAAGAATTAGCCAGCTTAAGAGCCTTAATTCTATCCAGAAAATCATCTAATAGGGTCTCCCCCTGGAGAGCCTCTTCTAGAGCCTTCGAACCAAAAAGCAGCTGCAGTAGTTACAGGAACAATGCATGCAATAGGTTGGAGAAAAAAACCTTGATGAACAAAAATTTTCTTTAGGAGACCCACTAATTTTTTATCCATAGGATCTTTGAAAGCACAACTGTCTTCAATAGGTATAGTTGTACGCTTAGCTAGTGTAGAAATAGCTCCCTCCACCTTAGGGACCGTCTGCCACGAGTCCCGCATGGTGTCAGATATGGGAAACATTTTCTTAAAAGTAGGAGGGGGAGCGAACGGTATACCTGGTCTATCCCACTCCTTAGAAACAATATCCGCAATCCTCTTAGGGACCGGAAAAACATAATTTTACACAATTTCTCTGGAACCACAATAGGGTCACAATCATCCAGAGTCACCAATACCTCCCTGAGCAACAAGCGGAGGTGTTCTAGCTTGAATTTAAAGGCCGTCATATCAGAGTCTGTCTGAGGGAGCATCTTTCCTGAATCAGAAATCTCTCCCTCAGACAGCAAATCTCTCCTCGCTACCTCAGAACATTGTGAGGGAATATTGGATACGGCTACTAAAGCGTCAGAAAGCTCAGCATTTGTTCTTAACCCAGAGCTATCACGCTTCCCTTGCAACCCAGGCAGTTTAGATAAAACCTCTGTGAGGGTAGAATTCATAACTGCTGCCATGTCTTGTAAGGTAAATGAAGTAGACGCACTAGAGGTACTTGGCGTCGCTTGTGAGGGCGTTACTGGTTGTGACACTTGGGAAAAACTAGATGGCATAACCTCATTTCTTTCTGTCTGAGAATCCTCTAGCGCTACATTTTTAAGTGCTACAATATGCTCTTTAAAATGTATAGACATATCAGTACAAGTGGGACACATTCTAAGAGGGGGTTCCACAATGGCTTCTAAACATATTGAACAAGGAGTTTCCTTGATGTCAGACATGTTTAACAGGCTAGTAATGAGACAAGCAAGCTTGGAAAACACTTTATTCAATGTAAAACAACAATTTCAAAAAAACGGTACTGTGCCTTTAAGAGAAAAAAACATGTACACGTTCTGCAAAACTGCTTAAAAATGCAACAAATCCTTCAAACTTTTTACAGTATATGTAGTAAGCCTTAGTAAGGTTGCACCACTAGTAAAAAATTAAATTAACCCCTTAACAACAAAACCGGATTGACAAGAGTCAAAAAACCCGAAAATACACAGTCAGCACCTTGCCACAGCTCTGCTCTGTGAGGGAATAAAGCTTCGTTTTGGCCCCAAAATCGAGTCAGGACCCTCCTGTGTTGCAGCTTGCTGTCCAGAATGAAAAACAACTGCGCATCTAAGGCGCGAAATTAGGCCCCACCCACCTCTTACTTTCGATGTCTGTTGGGCCTTAAAGTAACACCTCAAGTGTTTCAAACAGCCATGTGGGATGTAAACCTCAAAATAAGCCAAATGAACCCTCTAAATAAAAAATCCGAAAAAACGTTTTACCATACTTCTCCAAAAAAACGTTTGCTCTATTATATAAGTGTCAACCAGCAAAGTAACTTAGCCCTTATGCAAGCTTGTAATACTACCATAAGTCTTTGATTACAGCTTACCCTTCCCCTCATGGGGATAATGTCAGCCCTTTTCTTGAAATATCACAGTCTGAACTGACTGAACATACCTCAGTGCAGCATAGCCTGCAAACTGTTTCTCAACTGAAGTTTCCTGTACTCCTCAGCCTCTGTGGGAACAGCAGTGGATCTTAGTTACAAATGCTAAGATCATTATCCTCCAGGCAGAAATCTTCATCTTTTTTCTGCTTGAGAGTAAATAGTACACACCGGTACCATTTAAAATAACAAACTCTTGCTTGAAGAAAATAAAACTAATATTTTGTCACCACAATCACTTTACCCTTCCTTATTGCTTAGAGCCGGCAAAGAGAATGACTGGGGGGTGAAGTTAGGGGAGGAGCTATATTGACAGCTCTACTGTGGGTGCTCTCTTTGCCACTTCCTGTTGGGAAGGAGAATATCCCACAAGTATTGGATGAATCCGTGGACTCGATACATCTTGCAAGAGAAATACACATATTAAATGGGGGTACAGTTACATCATACATAGAGCAGTGGAGGAACCCACTAGTGTATTCATTACTCTGTCTGAGGGCGGAATTCACCTGCTGCTCATGGAAGGAAAACACTAGTGTATGTATCGGACTGTCTGAGGTCCGAATTCACCTGCTGCTCATGGGAAGAACTAGTGTGTTCCTCCCCTGAGCAGCAGGTTAATTCCAACCTAAGAGTAATTAACACACTAGTGAGTTCCTCCCCTGAGCATCAGGTGAATTCCAACCTCAGAGTAATGAACTCACTAGTATGTTCTTTACTCTGTCGAGGTTGGAATTCACCTGCTGCTCATGGGAGGAAAACACTAGTGTATTTATCACTCTAAGGTCCGAATTTGCCTGCTGCTCAGGGGAGGAACTCACTAGTGTGTTCATTACTCTAAAGGTTGGAATTCACCTACTGCTCAGGGGAGGAACTCACTAGTGTGCAATTTACTCTTTCTGAGGTCGGAATTCACCTGCTGCTCATGGGAGGAAAACACTAGTGTATTTATTACTCTGTCTGAGGTACGAATTCACCTGCTGCTCATGGGAGGAAAACACTAGTGTATTTATCACTCTAAGGTCCGAATTTGCCTGCTGCTCAGGGGAGGAACTCACTAGTGTGTTCATTACTCTAAAGGTTGGAATTCACCTACTGCTCAGGGGAGGAACTCACTAGTGTGCAATTTACTCTTTCTGAGGTCGGAATTCACCTGCTGCTCATGGGAGGAAAACACTAGTGTATTTATTACTCTGTCTGAGGTACGAATTCACCTGCTGCTCATGGAAGGAAAACACTAGTGTATGTATCAGACTGTCTGAGGTCCGAATTCACCTGCTGCTCATGGGAAGAACTAATGTGTTCCTCCCCTGAGCAGCAGGTTAATTCCAACCTAAGAGTAATCAACACACTAGTGAGTTCCTCCCCTGAGCATCAGGTGAATTCCAACCTCAGAGTAATGAACTCACTAGTATGTTCTTTACTCTGTCGAGGTTGGAATTCACCTGCTGCTCATGGGAGGAAAACACTAGTGTATTTATTACTCTGTCTGAGGTACGAATTCACCTGCTGCTCAGGGAAGGAAAACACTAGTGTATTTATTACTGTGTCTGGGATACAAATTCACCTGCTGCTCAGGGGAGGAACTCACTAGTGTGTTCTTTACTATTTCTGAGGTTAAATTCACCTGGTGCTCAGGGGAGGAACTTACTAATGCGGTCAGAATTCACCTGCTTCTCAGGAGGGGGAGCAGGCACTACTACAACCTGTTCATGAGAGGTACCTATTTTCCACGAAAAAGCAGAGAAACGTGCGTTGGAGATTGTGTCAAAGGTAAGGGTTACACAGACTGGAATACAGCACTTGGGACTATAGTTTGTTATAAAATTGCAGACAACTTATTTTCTTTTCCAGTGTTTGTACTTACATATATACTGGTAACCTGAAGTGACTTATTGCTTGTTTTTAAATGTAATAGCTTTTATTGCTAATATTTTTTACCTGCTGATAATTTTTTAAAGAAAGAAGATGTCCCTATCATCCAGGGGCATTTGTTGATTTGAACGCTTTCCTTAGAGCTAAGTGAAGTGTGAGTACAGCTCCTATTGTGATTGCACTAAAAGTGTATAACGGTATTATACTATGGGCCAGATTACGGGTGGAGCGCAAACGTTTGCACGGGAGCGATAAGGGGTTTATCGCTGCTTTATCACTTGCATTACAAGTTGAAAGTAAACACGATGGCTTAAGCGCAATTCAAGTTAACGCTTGTCGGGTTAGAGTGTCCTCAGAGCTCTGGTTAACTGTTTCACAAAACAAAACACAAAACACATTCAAACAAAATGTATGCTTACCTGATAAATTTCTTTCTTTCCGGTCATAGAGAGTCCACGACATCATTCCAATTACTAGTGGGATATTCCACTCCTGCCCAGCAGAAGGAGGCAAAGAGCACCCCAGCAAAGCTATTAAGTGTAACATCCCTTACCCATTACCCCCAGTCATTCAGCCGAAGGAAATGGAAAAAGAAGAAACACAAGGGTGATAAAGTGCCTGAGGTTTAATAAAAAAAACTGCCGAATTATAATTTAAAAAAAAAGAGAGGGCGGGGTCGTGGACTCTCCATGCCCGGAAAGAAATTTATCAGGTATGCATAAATTTAGTTTTTTTTCATATGACATAGAGAGACCACGACATCATTCCAATTACTAGTGGGAACCAATACCCAAGCTAGAGGACACGGTATAAACAGGGGGGGAGAAAAAAGCAGGAGGACCTAAACAGAAGACACCAGCGATGGAAGAACCTTTCTCCCAACAAAAAGCCTCGGCCGATGCAAAAGTATCAAATTTGTAGAATTTGGAAAAAGTATGTAGAGAGGACCATGTTGCCGCCTTGCAAACCTGATCCACAGAAGCTTAATTTTTGAAAGCCCAAGAAGAGGAGACACCCCTATTTGAAAGAGACGTAATTCTCTCAGGAGGCTGCTGTCCAGCAGTTTCATAAGCCAAACGAATCGTACTTCTCAACCAGAGAGACAGAAGTAGAAGTGGCCTTCTGACCCTTACGTTTTCCAGAGAAAACAACAAACAGGGCAAAAGATTGCCAACATCTTTAGTAGCTTGCAAGTAGAATTTCAGAGCCCGCATAAAATCCAAGTTATGCAAAAGACGTTCCTTTTGAGAAGAAGGATTAGGACAAAAAGAAGGAACACCAATTTTCTGATTAATGTTTCGATCCAATACCACTTTAGGGAGAAACCCCAATTTAGTACGAAGAACCGCCTTATCAGCATGAAAAAAAAAGGTACGGGGAATCACACTGCAGAGCTGACAGCTCGAATACTCTGTGAGCGGAAGAAGTAGCAACAAGAAAAAAAAAAACTTCCAGGATAACAGTTTTATATCAACAACGTGCATCGGCTCAAAACAAAGCCTGCTGCAAAATTTTAAGAACTAAATTAAGGCTCAACCAGGGAATAAGAGGTTTAAACACATGTTTGATTCTAACCAGAGCCTGTACAAAGGCTTGAACATCTGGTAGATCTGCCAGACGTTTGTGCAAAAGGATACATAACGCAGAAATCTGACCCTTTGGGGTACTGACAGATAAACCCTTATCCAGGCCATCCTGAAGAAAAGACAAAACCCTGCTCCAGGAGAACCCCTTAGATTCACACCAATAAAGATATTAACGCCATATATTATGGTTTTCGAGCCTGAATTATATTTTCAATTACCACTTCAGAAAAACCACGCCTAGACAGAACTAGGTGCTCAATCTCCAAGCAGTTAGTTTCAGAGAATCTAGGCTTGGATGGAGGAAAGGACCCTGAAGTAGAAGGTTTTTCCTCTGAGGTGACCTCCAAGGAGGCAGAGATGACATCCATACCAGATCAGCACTGATAGGGCATTGAAGATAGCTCTCAACTCCAATATGTTTATGGGAAGAGAAAACTCTTCCCGATACCACAGGCCCTGAGCCTTTAGAGGACCCCAAACAGCACCCCAGCCTGACAGGCTGGCATCCGTAGTCACAATTTCCCAGGAAGGTCTCAGAAAACAAGTGCCTTGAGACAGATGTTCCTGTGACACCCACCACAAGAGAGAGTCTCTTGTTAGAGGGTCCAGATTTATCCTCTTAGATAAATCCAAATGATCTCCGTTCCATTGACGGAACATACAAAGTTGCAGCAGTCGAAGATGGAACCGAGCAAAAGAAATTATGTCCATGGATGTCACTATCACACCAATCACCCCTATGCATTGAGCCACAGATGGACAAAAAGCAGCCTGGAGAGAAAGGCAGGAAGCAAAAAAGCAAAAATGTTGTTGTTTTCTGACCTCCGTCAGGAAAATCTTCATGGACAGGGAATCTATTAAAGTCCCTAGGAAACACACTTTGGTAGATGGAACTAATTAACTTTTTTCCAAATTCACCTTCCACCCATGGAAACGTAGAAAAGACAAGAGCATCTCTGTATGAGATTGGGCTAGTTGAAAAGATGACGTCTGAACCAAGATGTTGTCTAGATAAGGCACCACAGCAATTCCCTGGGATCTTATCACAGCCAATAGCGCCCCCAGAACCTTTGTGAATAATCTGGGAGCCGTGGCCAGACCAAAAGGAAGTACAACAAATTGGAAGCGCTTGTCCAGAAAGGCAAACCTCAGATACTGATGGTGTTCCCTGTGAATGGGAACTTGAAGGTATGCGTCCTTCAGGTCTATAGTCATCATAAACTGACCTTCCTGTACCAAAGGAAGAATGGAACAAATAGTTTCCATCTTGAAGGACAAATTCCTGAGGAATTTGTTGAGACTCTTGAGGTCTAGAATGGGCTTAAAAGTTCCCTCCTTTTTCGGAACCACAAATTGATTTGAATAGAATCCTATACTTTGTTCTGTTAGAGGGAGAGGAACAATAACTCCCAGAGAGTATAGGTCTTTTACACAGTTTAAGAAGGCCTCCTTCTTTATTTGGTTTGAGCATAGTCTTGACAGGAGAAATCTGCCCCTTGGAGGGCAAGACTTGAATCCCATTCTGTAACCCTCGGATACTATGTCCACCGCCCAAGGGTCTGGGACATCGCATATTTAGGCTTGACGGGAAAAAAAAAAGAAAGACTGCCCCCACCTGATCCACACTGGAATCGAGGGCAGAACCTTCATGCTGATTCAGCAGAAGGCTTTTTTTTTTTGTTTTCCCTTGTTTCAGGGCTGGTTGGATTTCCAAGTGGATCTGTGTTGATCTGGTTTTGAAGAAGAAGAGGAGGAGGACTTTTGTCCCTTAAAGTTACAAAAGGAACGAAAATTAGAAGTCTGATGACCTATAGGTCTATTCTTCTTATCCTGAGGTAGGAAAGATCCTTTTCCACCCGTAATCTCTGAAATGATCTCCCCTAGACCAGGTCCAAACAGAGTATTTCCCTTATAAGGTAAAGCCAAAAGCTTGGCCTTAGAAGAGACATCGGCCAACCAAGATTTTAACCACAGAGCCCTGCGGGCTACAACCGTGAAGCTAAACATTTTAGCTCCCAGACAAATTATCTTCATATTTGCATCACAGATAAAGGTATTGGCCAATTTGAGAGCTTTGATCCTATCTTGGATCTCCTCTGCTGTAGTTTCCTCTAATAAGATCAGACAATGCATCGCACCAATAAGATGCTGCTCCCGCAACCGTAGCAATACTCACTGCAGGTTGCCACTGTAACCCTTGATGGATGTACATCTTTTTTAATTAAGCCTCTAGCTTCTTGTCCATTGGATCCTTAAAAGAGCAACTATCCTGGTAAATAAACACCCCAGGTGGATGAGAGGACACAGAAGGCACATTTGAGAAACAATTAAGGCTTGGGATATCTGAGGAAAAAGCTGAGGCATGTCACGCACAGCAGTATCCTGAGACACTTGGCTGAGAAGGGAGAATTTTTTATTTACATTTTAACGTTTTTGCTATCTGGTTGTCTAAACAAAGCAAACATCTATCCATAGAGATAGACTGATCCTGTTATGCATCCATAGCTTAAATAACAGGTCCACAAGCAAAGTCCAATAAAGAAATCTTAATATTAAAAACAAAATTTTAATACTACAGTTAAATATTAAACACTTGTATTGGATTCAAATACTCAAGTGCCATGTCCTCAGTATGAATCCTTAATTAATAAGGAGTATTAAGTCCCAAAGAAAGGATCTGATAATGAGGATTAACCTCTTAAGTGCTGCTATCCTTCTGTACCTAGAAGGCAAAGGCCCTTACCTTAGATCCAAGTGCAGGACAGATGCTGCTCCTTAGGTGTGGCAGGTACTTCACTCCCTGTCATGGACCTGTAGGAAAAGAAAGAACAGAGTCACCAACTCTGGCTTTCTGTAAAGGGGTAGCAAAGTGTTAAAAGTAAAGCATAGAATACCTTGCCGCCTTTTAATTGCTAAAAGCCACCACTACTCTTACTCAAGAGATTAATGTGGACCCAGCTAGACCCCAGTCCTTGCTATTAAGCTCTTCAGTTGCAGGAAAAAATACCCTTAAAATTATCTTCCGACACCGACTTTGCACAACCTCCATTGGGGTTTATGGGTAAGGCAGTTACACCACTTAACAGCTTTGCTGGGGTGCTCTTTGCCTCCTCCTGCTGGCCAGGAGTTGAATATCCCACTAGTAATTGGAATGATGTTGTGGACTCTCCATGACATAGGGAATAAATATACATTACAAAAAGTACAGTTACACTCATAATAACACTATAATAAAAGTTATTCAAAATAATATTGAACAAAAAAGTAATAATGGCTCAGAGATATGAGGTCTCAAATGTTAGAAAAAAAGTCTGCAAAGGGTTTTAACATTAAGATACATACAAATACATGTCTAGAGTTAATGCTCAAGCAGGAACATTAAATATCACTCCCTCTTAATCTGGCCCTTTATGTGCTCTTTTCTCTTTTGATGAAAACACCTGCTGAACAGAGGAATTACAGGTCTTTAAAGGAGAAGGAACGTTATTGTTCACTACAGTGGTGTTAGTATTATTTTCTGATGTATTGCTTTTGTTCACTTATTTCACATATCACGTTAATTTGTTTTTCATGAGGTACCTGCCTCATTAGTACACATATATTTAAGCAACAGAACAGAAATTATTAATTTTCTTAAATGTTTAGAATAGAAAAGAAATGAGAACACTTATTGTAAGTTCAGAATGGGAGCATTTTGTTGCAAGGAAGACCCCATGCCTGTATACTGTTTATGTACTAGTAAAATTACCTGTTTCTTCATTCAGAGGTCGTACAGAATTCAACAGGCCGGATTCTAATTTCTTCTTCCTGTGAGTAAAGGCAGAATGTACAAGCTGTGATACAGTAATCATACAAAGGTAATACAGAATACATACGTACATACATAGGTAATACAGAATACGTAGTATATACATATGTAATACAGAATACGTACGTACATAGGTAATACAGAATACGTACATACATAGGTAATGCAGACTACGTACATACATAGGTAATGCAGACGACGTACATACATACATAGGTAATACAGAATACGTAGTATATACATAGGTAATACAGAATACGTACGTACATAGGTAATACAGAATACGTACATACATAGGTAATGCAGACTACGTACATACATACATAGGTAATACAGAATACGTAGTATATACATAGGTAATACAGAATACGTACGTACATAGGTAATACAGAATACGTACATACATAGGTAATGCAGACGACGTACATACATAGGTAATGCAGACGACGTACATACATACATAGGTAATACAGAATACGTACGTACATTCATAGGTAATACAGAATATGTACGTACATACATAGATAATACAGAATACGTACGTATATACTGTACATAGGTAATCCAGAATACGTGCGTACATAGGTAATCCAGAATACGCATGTACATTCATAGGTGATACAGAATACATACATACATAGATAATACAGAATACGTACATACATACATACATAGGTAATCTAATCCAGAATACGTACATACATAGGTAATCCAGAATACGTAAGTACATACATAGGTAATCCAGAATACGTACATACATAGGTAATACAGAATATATATATGCACAGGTAATACAGAATATGTACGTACATACATAGATAATACAAAATACGTACATACATACATAGGTAATACAGAATGCGTACGTACATACATAGGTAATACAGAATATGTACATACATACATAGGTAATACAGAATATGTACCTACATACATAGGTAATACAGAATACGTACGTACATACATAGGTAATACAGAATATGTACCTACATACATTGGTAATACAGAATACGTACGTACATACATAGGTAATACAGAATATGTACGTACATACATAGGTTGTACAGAATACGTATGTACATAGGTGATACAGAATAAATACATACATAGGTAATGCAGATTATGTACATACATACATAGGTGATAAAAAAACATAATTTATGCTTACCTGATAAATTTATTTCTCTTGTAGTGTGTTCAGTCCACGGGTCATCCATTACTTATGGGATATATTCTCCTCCCCAACAGGAAGTTGCAAGAGGATCACCCAAGCAGAGCTGCTATATAGCTCCTCCCCTCACATGTCATATCCAGTCATTCGACCGAAACAAGACGAGAAAGGAGAAACTATAGGGTGCAGTGGTGACTGGAGTTATAATTTTAAAATTTAGAACCTGCCTCAAAAAGACAGGGCGGGCCGTGGACTGAACACACTACAAGAGAAATAAATTTATCAGGTAAGCATAAATTATGTTTTCTCTTGTTAAGTGTGTTCAGTCCACGGGTCATCCATTACTTATGGGATACCAATACCAAAGCTAAGTACACGGATGATGGGAGGGACAAGGCAGGAACATTAAACAGAAGGAACCACTGCCTGAAGAACCTTTCTCCCAAAACCAGCCTCCGAAGAAGCAAAGGTGTCAAATTTGTAAAATTTTGAAAAAGTATGAAGTGAAGACCAAGTTGCAGCCTTGCAAATCTGTTCAACAGAGGCCTCATTCTTAAAGGCCCAGGTGGAAGCCACAGCTCTAGTGGAATGAGCTGTAATTCTGTCAGGAGGCTGCTGTCCAGCAGTCTCAGAGGCTAAAAGTATTATGCTACGAAGCCAAAAAGAGAGAGAGGTGGCCGAAGCCTTTTGACCTCTCCTCTGTCCAGAGTAAACGACAAACAGAGAAGAAGTTTGTCGAAAATCTTTAGTTGCCTGTAAGTAGAACTTCAGAGCACGGACCACGTCTAGATTATGCAAAAGACGTTCCTTCTTTGAAGAAGGATTTGGACATAACGAAGGAACAACGATCTCTTGGTTGATATTCCTGTTAGAAACAACCTTAGGTAAAAACCCAGGTTTAGTACGCAGGACTACCTTGTCTGAATGAAAGATCAGATAAGGAGAGTCACAATGTAAGGCAGATAACTCAGAGACTCTTCGAGCCGAGGAAATAGCCATCAAAAACAAAACTTTCCAAGATAAAAGCTTAATATCAATGGAATGAAGGGGTTCAAACGGAACACCCTGAAGAACTTTAAGAACCAAGTTTAAGCTCCACGGAGGAGCAACAGCTTTAAACACAGGCTTAATCCTAGCCAAAGCCTGACAAAAAGCCTGGACGTCTGGATTCTCTGCCAGACGTTTGTGTAAAAGAATAGACAGAGCAGAAATCTGTCCCTTTAGCGAACTAGCGGATAAACCCTTTTCTAAACCCTCTTGTAGAAAAGCCAATATCCTAGGAATCCTAACCTTACTCCATGAGTAACTCTTGGATTCACACCAATATAAATATTTACGCCATATCTTATGGTAAATTTTTCTGGTCACAGGTTTCCGAGCCTGTATTAATGTATCAATAACCGAATCCGAAAACCCACGCTTTGATAGAATCAAGCGTTCAATTTCCAGGCAGTCAGCCTCAGAGAAATTAGGTTTGGATGGTTGAAAGGACCCTGTATTAGAAGGTCCTGCCTCAGAGGTAGAGACCATGGTGGACAGGACGACATGTCCACTAGGTCTGCATACCAGGTCCTGCGTGGCCACGCAGGCGCTATCAGAATTACCAATGCCCTCTCCTGTTTGATCCTGGCAATCAGTCGAGGTAGCAACGGAAATGGTGGAAACACATAAGCTATGTTGAAAACCCAAGGGGCTGCTAATGCATCTACCAGCACCGCTCCCGGGTCCCTGGACCTGGATCCGTAACAAGGAAGCTTCGCGTTTTGGCGAGATGCCATGAGATCCAGATCCGGTTTGCCCCAACGACGAATCAGTTGAGCAAATACCTCCGGGTGAAGTTCCCACTCTCCCGGATGAAAAGTCTGTCGACTTAGGAAATCCGCCTCCCAGTTCTCCACGCCTGGGATGTAGATCGCTGACAGGTGGCAAGAGTGAGACTCTGCCCAGCGAATTATCTTCGAGACTTCCAACATCGCTAGGGAACTCCTGGTTCCCCCTTGATGATTGATGTAAGCCACAGTCGTGATGTTGTCCGACTGAAATCTGATGAACCTCAGTGCTGCTAACTGAGGCCAAGCTAGAAGAGCATTGAATATTGCTCTTAATTCTAGAATGTTTATTGGGTGGAGTTTCTCCTCCTGAGTCCACGATCCCTGAGCCTTCAGGGAATTCCAGACTGCTCCCCAGCCTAGAAGGCTGGCATCTGTTGTTACAATCGTCCAATCTGGTCTGCGAAAAGTCCTTCCTTTGGACAGATGAACCGGTGACAACCACCAGAGAAGAGAATCTCTGGTCTCCTGGTCCAGAACTAGCAAAGGGGACAGATCTGAGTAATCCCCGTTCCATTGACTTAGCATGCATAGTTGCAGCGGTCTGAGATGCAGGCGCGCAAATGGCACTATGTCCATTGCCGCGACCATTAAGCCGATTACCTCCATGCACTGAGCTACTGATGGGCTTGGAATGGAATGAAGGACACGGCAAGCATTGAGAATCTTTGACAACCTGGACTCCGTCAGGTAAATCTTCATCTCTACAGAATCTATAAGAGTCCCTTGTTTAAGATCTTTAAGTCCAAGATTGGTCTGAAGGTTCCCTCTTTTTTGGGAACCACAAATAGATTTGAGTAAAAGGTTTTGAAATCCAGAAGGTATCCCTGAGATATAATTTTCAACGTCCAGGGATCCTGCACATCTCTTGCCCAAGCCTGGGCGAAGAGAGAAAGTCTGCGCCCCACTAGATCTGTCTCCGGATAGGGGGCCCTGTCTTCATGCTGTCTTAGGGGCGGGAGTAGGCTTTCTGGCCTGCTTGCCCTTGTTCCATGACTGGTTGCCTTTCCAACCCTGTCTGTAACGAGCAGTAGTTCCTTCCTGTTTTGGAGCGGAGGAAGTTGATGCTGCTCCTGCCTTGAAGTTACGAAAGGCACGAAAATTAGACAGTTTGGCCTTTGGTTTGGCCCTGTCCTGAGGAAGGGCGTGGCCCTTACCTCCCGTAATGTCAGCAATAATTTCCTTCAAGCCGGACCCGAATAAGGTCTGCCCTTTGAAAGGAATGTTAAGTAGTTTAGATTTGGAAGTTACATCCGCTGACCAGGATTTAAGCCAGAGCGCCCTGCGCGCCTGTATGGCGAATCCGGAATTTTTAGCCGTAAGTTTGGTTAAATGCACTACGGCATCTGAAACAAACGCATTAGCCTGCTTAAGGGTTCTAACTTTGCTCAAAGCCTCATCCATTGGTGCTGTGCGAATCGCCTCTTCCAGAGACTCAAACCAGAATGCCGCTGCAGCCGTGACAGGCGCAATGCATGCCAGAGGCTGCAATATAAAACCCTGTTGAACAAACGTTTTCTTAAGATAACCCTCTAATTTTTTATCCATTGGATCTGAGAAAGCACAGCTATCCTCCACCGGGATAGTGGTACGCTTGGCTAAAGTAGAAACTGCTCCCTCCACCTTAGGGACCGTCTGCCATAAGTCTCGTGTGATGGCGTCTATAGGAAACATTTTTCTAAATATCGGAGGAGGGGAAAAAGGCACACCGGGTCTATCCCACTCCTTACTAATGATTTCTGTAAGTCTTTTTGGTATAGGAAAGACGTCGGTACACACCGGTACCGCATAGTATCTATCCAACCTACACATTTTCTCTGGAATTGCCACAGTGTCGCAATCATTCAGAGCCGCTAACACCTCCCCTAGTAACACACGGAGGTTCTCAAGCTTAAATTTAAAATTTGAAATTTCTGAATCCGGTCTCCCCGGATCAGAACCGTCACCGACAGAATGAAGCTCACCGTCCTCATGTTCTGCAAATTGTGACGCAGTATCAGACATGGCTCTCGTGTCATCAGCGCGCTCTGTTCTTAACCCAGAGCTATCGCGCTTGCCTCTTAATTCGGGCATATTATATAATACTTCTTTCATAACATTAGCCATATCATGTAAAGTGATTTGTAAGGGCCTAGATGTACTTGGCGTCTCAATCTTACGCATCTCCCGAGCGGGAGACGCAGGTACTGACACGTGAGGAGAGTTAGACGGCATAACTTCCCCCTCGTTGTCTGGTGATAATTTCTCTATCGGTACAGATTGACTTTTATTCAAAGCAATATCAATACAATCGGTACACATCGTTCTATTGGGCTCCACATAGGCTTTTGAACATGATGAACAAACAGTTTCCTCTGTTTCAGACATGTTTAAACAGACTTAGCAATGAAACTAGCAAGCTTGGAAATCACTTTCAATAAGTTTACAAGCAATAGAAAAAAACGCTGCAGCGCTTTAAAAAGTACAGATATAGTTAAACAATTCTTAACAAGAAGTGCACTAATTAGCAGAGGATTGCACCCATTAGCAAAAGGATGATTAACCCTTCAATACCCAAAACGGATAAAACGGATATCAATTAAGATTTAACGTTTTTAATCACAGTCAAACACACTGTCACAGATCTGCTGTGACTGATTACCTCCCTCAACAATGAATTTTGCAGACCCCTGAGCTCTCTAGAGACGTCCTGGATCAAGGAGGAAGAAGCAGGAAGACTGTACTAGAATTTTAACTGCGCAACAAGGCGCTAAAACAAGGTCCCTCCCACTCCTATTACAATAGTGGGAGCCCTGATATAACGGTTTCTATGCAGAAAAAATATATTAGCCATGTGGAAAAAAATCATGCCCAAAGGGATTTATCACCAAAGTACCTCACAAAACGAATAACATGCCAGTAAACGTTTTAAAAACAACATTTTCCAATGTCATGCAAAGTTATCACTAAGCCTGCTACCAGTCGCTTCCACTGCAGATAAGGTTTAAGCATTATTTCAGTTTTAACAGTATTTTCTCAGTCAAATTCTAGTCCCTAGAAAATAACTCGACTGCGCATACATTTATCAGCCTGATACCAGTTGCTACTACTGCATTTAAGGCTGTACTTACATCATACGGGTAACAGCAGTGTTTTCTTAGTCAATTCCATTCCCAGAAAATAAAGTACTGCACATACATCATTTGCGGAGGACCCCGCATGCTATTCCCAGTTTCTGAAGTTACCCCACTCCTCAGAATGTCGAGAACAGCCAGTGGATCTTAGTTACGCCTGCTAAGATCATAGAAAAAAAACGCAGGCAGTTTCTTCTTCCAAATACTGCCTGAGATAGAAAAACAGCACACTCCGGTGCCATTTAAAATAACAAACTTTTGATTGAAGAATAGTTAAGTAAAAACTCCAACACCTCTCGCGACCTCCTTCTTTGTTGAGGGTTGCAAGAGAATGACTGGGTATGACATGTGAGGGGAGGAGCTATATAGCAGCTCTGCTTGGGTGATCCTCTTGCAACTTCCTGTTGGGGAGGAGAATATATCCCATAAGTAATGGATGACCCGTGGACTGAACACACTTAACAAGAGAAATACGTACGTACATAGGAAATACAGAATACGTACGTACATACGTACATAGGTAATACAGAATATGTACGTGCATAGGTAATACAGAATATGTACGTGCATAGGTAATACAGAATATGTACGTGCATAGGTAATACAGAATATGTACGTACATAGGTAATACAGAATATGTACGTGCATAGGTAATACAGAATATGTACGTGCATAGGTAATACAGAATATGTACGTACATAGGTAATACAGAATATGTACGTACATACATAGGTAATACAGAATACGTACGTACATAGTTAATACAGAATACGTACGTACATACATAGGTAATAAAGAATACGTACATACATAGGTAATACAGAATACGTACGTACATAGGAAATACAGAATACGTATGTACATACATAGCTAATACAGAATACGTACGTACATACGTACATAGGTAATACAGAATATGTACGTACATAGGTAATACAGAATATGTACGTGCATAGGTAATACAGAATATGTACGTACATAGGTAATACAGAATATGTACGTACATAGGTAATACAGAATATGTACGTGCATAGGTAATACAGAATATGTACGTACATAGGTAATACAGAATATGTACGTACATACATAGGTAATACAGAATACGTACGTACATAGTTAATACAGAATACGTACGTACATACATAGGTAATACAGAATACGTACATACATAGGTAATACAGAATATATACATGCACAGGTAATACACAATATGTACGTACATAGGTAAAACAGAATACATACATGCACAGGTAATACAGAATAGTTATGTACATACATAGGTTATACAGAATACTTAAGTAACAGAATACGTAGGTACATACAGAACCAGATGCACAGAATTGTACACAGGGCCAGACAGAAGCATACAAAGATGAACGCACAAACAGGCGAATGCGAAGGCAGAACCAGAAACACAGAATTGCACACAGGCGCAGGCAAAACCAGATACAAAGACAGAATTGTACACCGGCGAAGGCAAAACCAGATACAAAGACAGAATTGTACACCGGCGAAGGCAAAACCAGATACAGAGACAGAATTGTACACAGGCAAAGGCAGAACCAGATACACCTACAGAATTGTACACATGTGAACGTAGAACCAGATACACCTACAGAATTGTACACATGTGAATGCAGAACCAGATACACCTACAGAATTGTACACAAGTGAATGCAGAACCAGATACACAGACAGAATTGTACACAGGCAGAAGCACATACACACAACTGCACCAACAGAAGCACATACACACAACTGCACAAACAGAAGCACATACACACAACTGCACAGACAGAAGCACATACACACAACTGCACAGACAGAAGCACATACACACAACTGCACCGACAGAAGCACAGACACACAACTGCACAGACAGAAGCATACTATGGTGACTGCACAGAAAGACACACAGACAAAAACATTCAAAGGTGAACACACAGACAGACAGAAGCATATAAAGGTGACTGCACAGACAGACGCACAGACAGAAGTACAGACAGAAGCATATAAAAGTAACTGCACAGACAGAAGTACAGACAGAATCATATAAAAGTAACTGCAGGGGAAATTCTGATAGGCGGCCATGACTGGTCGCATATTCATCAGCTCTCCTCAACATCAGCACAAATCTACCTAAAACCCTCTTTTATATACCCTGTTACACAGATTTTTTGAGCCAAACTAGCACAGATGATCAACTTACAGTGTATTTGACCACTATCTCTAGATTTGAAGCTATCTGCACTACCCCGGTAAGACACAGAGGTTGCGGCCTATTAATCTAACCCCCCGGCAGAGCGATCACTTTCTTCTGTCGTTAGGAAGCAGGGAAATACCGCAAAACCCTGCAAGGTATTAAGGTAACAAGATACTACAAGCAATCCCTAGAACACCGACTACTACGTTCATGCTCAGCGTCTGACTATAGGTGTTTGACATGGAGATTCCTTCAACTTTCTTCGCAGAACTGCGCAACTTACTAGTGAGCCATCATGCTGCCTTAGAGAGCAAACTTTATAATTCATCTACGCACAGCGACATTTGCCTATTCCCACAACCTGTCTGTCCTGAAACTGACCCGTCTGGCAGTGGGGGTGGTGGCGCCTTGGGGCCCCGGCGTCTTCGCCCTCCTTCTGATGGGCCTGGAGCAATAACTGAATGCCAGAACGGGGAAACGACAACGCGGCAGGAAATCATGCTGGCAAACAGATCAGAGATTGCTTTCAAGGGCTCTACACATATATCCCAGACCTGTGTCACTTCAACCACCGTTCTCCTAAGCACTAACCAGCAAACTTGGTATATCCAACCCGCAGGCATGGTTCCCTCAGGCGCATCAGCACAATCTTACTAACTGTCCACCGAGCACCACGCACCCCTTGGCAGCTATATTAAGAACAGTCACGGGACAATTGCTACCACCCCTCCAGGAGATACACTTAAGTTATTGCATGGTCTCACTTCATTTTGCATGGGATCCTGGAGGTCCGTGGTTTCTTTGATGGCGGAGTGGCGCCATCTGAAGCTGTTGTTGTTTATCTTGTGCCGCACTTGCACTCTAGCCTTTCTTGGGACCCAGGACACTTGCCTTTTTTATGTGCATGTGGGGCAACTATCAGGGGGACCCACATGAGAATTGGTTAAACTTGCTACTTACTACGTGTAAACAGACTCACACTAACAGTTATATTTGCATTTACAGTTCGGTTTGCAAGTCCTTTTGTTAAAACCCTTAATGTATATTATATCTGACGCAGCCTGATTCTCTCAGAGGATATTTCACCCTATTCTTGTCTTGCCTCCGAATGCACATTAGTTTTATTTTTCATAATAGTATTTATTGTGGTTATTATAAACTCATAGCGCTGTGCTGCGTAGCCAACGGCCGTGGTTGAGCATTATGCGCATAGTTGCAAAACTAGCTTCATGCCTTATTGAGCATTTGGGATAATGCATGGTCTACGCACGCAATTTCAATGATACTGCTCTTGTCTCAACAGACCCCTAAGCTCTGTAATTAGGTACAATTTATAACTCCCTAAGGTCACATTAAAAATTCTTTGTCTTTTTTGCTCATGCTAAGTTGCCCCACAAAGCGTCCCAAAATGTCCTGAGATTATTCCATTTCCCTTTCTCCAAGGTGGTCAGCACAGTTATTCTTATTATAATGTAGCGTACGACAGTATAATTACATTATCTAGCTTGTACTAAATATCCTAAATCTACACAAGTCTTAATTTATATCATTATACTACTCTGTATTCATATGTGAGACACTATTAACTTTATATAAAAGAGGCTCTCACTTAGAGATCCAAAAGTGGTCTCTTCACTAGACATAGCCCCTTCCTATGGCCCTGTGTTTATGAATGAGGTGCAAGAGTGGCCTTTCTTGTCATTTAGGGGGCACACAGAATTTTAGGCATAGCACTTGATTAATATGCTTTTGCATTTTCTTTTTAGAAATGTATTATGGTGTTGCACAGAATTGTATTATTTGTTCCCTACATTTCATTATCATTGTGTTTGTTTTTTCACATGTCATGTATGCCTTATTCAGAACCTCAATAAAAATATATAAAAATAAAAGTAACTGCACAGACAGAAGTACAGACAGAAGCATATAAAGGTGACTGCACAGACAGAAGCATATAAAGGTGACTGCACAGACAGATGTACAGACAGAAGCATATAAAGGTGACTGCACAGACAGATGTACAGACAGAAGCATATAAAAGTAACTGCACAGACAGATGTACAGACAGAAGCATATAAAGGTGACAGCACAGACAGACGCATATACAGGCTAATGTGACACATAGATTAGTAGACAGGCAATACACAGGCAGAAGTACAGACAGACATGCAGATTTAAAGATAGAACTAGGCAGAGATGCTAAAACAACTAACTTACCTCCATTTTTCAAAACAGGATATGAGCAGAACGATTAGATAGAAGGAGAAGTAAACACCAAAGCTAAACAATATTCCTCCTACGTAGGTGTATCCTGAAAGACAGATAAACAGAAATGTATTCACCTGAAGTAACAGCTAAAAATACTAAATCACATTTCTGTATTCAGCAGAACATTCTTTTCGCCTTTGTTTTGTTAGTTTGTGAAGTTACGTTTTATCAATACACTTTCTTCCAATCATGTATAATAATAAAGTGATCTTTTTGTTTCTTTATCAGTGAAGTCTGATGGACAGATGAGCTGGTAACTGTCTTACAGGTTAGCTTTATTTATCCTGCCCCAGACTTGCAAGCATTACACAGACCTCCGCTCAGTTGTTCCACTGCCCTCTACAAACAGCCTAATTCAAAATATATCCTGCCCCAGACTTGCAAGCATTACACAGACCTCCATTCAGCTGTTCCACTGCCCTCTGCAAACAGCCTGATTCAAAATATATCCTGCCCCAGACTTGCAAGCATCACACAGACCTCCACTCAGTTATTCCACTGCCCTCTGCAAACAGCCTGATTTAAAATATATTCTGCCCCAGACTTGTAAGCATTACACAGACCTCCATTCAGCTGTTCCACTGCCCTCTACAAACAGCATGATTTAAAATATATCCTGCCCCAGACTTGTAAGCATTACACAGACCTCCGCTCAGTTATTCCACTGCCCTCTGCAAACAGCCTGATTTAAAATATATCCTGCCCCAGACTTGCAAGCATTACACAGACCTCCATTCAGCTGTTCCACTGCCCTCTGCAAACAGCCTGATTCAAAATATATCCTGCCCCAGACTTGTAAGCATTACACAGACCTCCACTCAGCTGTTCCACTGCCCTCTACAAACAGCCTGATTAAAATATATCCTGCCCCAGACTTGCAAGCATTACACAGACCTCCACTCAGCTGTTCCACTGCCCTCTGCAAACAGCCTGATTCAAAATATATCCTGCCCCAGACTTGTAAGCATCACACAGACCTCCACTCAGCTGTTCCACTGCCCTCTGCAAACAGCCTGATTCAAAATATATCCTGCCCCAGACTTGAAAGCATTACACAGACCTCCACTCAGCTGTTCCACTGCCCTCTACAACCAGGTAGCCTTCTGGAAGACAGTTATTTCATTATATTTTACCTACCCTGTTATTTCTGTTGTGTGTGTTTTTATATTTAGTGGTTATTATTTTTATTTTCTTACTTTAAATGTATATATTTCCATGACTTTGTAACTACAGCCTGTGCTAGTCATACTTTGTATACATCTAGCACATTGCACATTTTATCACCTTTATGTCTGTCCGTTATGTTAAAAGTTAGTTTAACCAGCTCAGGCCCATATATCTTTCTTGTTATTTGTTTAATGGTTTTATTTCCCTACATGGATACCTCTGTCTTATCTCTGTAATAGTTTATATTTCCCTTGTTTTTGCTTGAATGACTCTTAGCTCAAATGTCCATAGATGCACCCTCCCAAATTTTGTTCACATCACTACTGCCATAAGCACACACCTCAAACTGGAAAACAAATTATCATACCCTATGGCCTGCGCTGTAACTTATCTGCTTAGTGCTGGTGGAGAGTTATAAAAAATAACCCTCCTACCCCCACCTCACAAAATTATAGTATCCCATTCATTATATGGCCAAAAGAAATTATGTCCAAATTACTATTCCTTATGCTACTTGCCCTTGCAAATGATGTAGAGTCTAAGTCTGGTCCCCCAACAAATTCCATTCCTAGCCTTCCAGCTAAAAAAGGCCTCTCCTTTGTGCACTGTAATATCCGCAGCTTACTTACCAAAAATTGATGCACTGCAAGCATGGTGTTCAAATTACAAGTCCAAAATCAATGTGATCTCTGAATCGTGGCTAACGGCAAAAATACCTGACTGCCATTGCAATACATGGGAATTCATGCCATAAAAATGACAGAGCAAAAAGAGGAGGCGGCATTGTAATTTATGTTGACAATTCCATAAAGTACACCCCCTTACAAAAATTTAGCTCTCCTGCCACCTTTGATTTCCTTTCTGGCACAATTGAGATCCTGTGCAGTAAATCAATCATTGTTGCAGGAATCTACCACCCACCTAGCTCCCCTGTGCATTCCCTTTCTGACATAGCCCATCTCCTTAGTGAAACCATAGTGCAAAACCCAAAAAGTGAAATTTTTACTATTGATTGGCTGAATTCTAAAAATAATAGTTCTTGCTCGCTGTTTAAGAATTTGCAGCTAACGCAATTAAGCAACTCCCCAACTCGCATAAACATTAAAAGCCATAACCACACCCTATATCATTGCTCTCAGTATTGTCAAAAATCTTAGAAAAATGCGTCCATACGCAACTATGTGAGTATTACCAACAATCTGATCAATCAGGTTTTTGCCAGAATCACTCTACTACAACTGCCCTCCTAAAAGTTTGCAACAACATCTAAACTGGCATGGAACAAGAAGACCTAACTGGAGCTTTTCTCCTTGATTTTGCAAAGGCCTTTGACACAGTAGACCACAACATTCTACTGCTCAAACTAAAAAACTCAGGTATTGGTGATCGTCTGCTAACCTGGTTTCGATCATATGTATTGGATCGATCACAATATGTCTCCATTTCTTACAACGACTCCCTCCCTCTCCCAGTCACGTGTGGTGTTCCCCAAGGTTCCATTCTCGGTCCCCTACTATTCACATTATTTATAAATGATCTGCCTAATGTCTGCAAATCCTCAACTGTACACATGTACGCAGACAACACAGTAATCTATGCAAGCAAATCTGATCTACCGCAGCTTGAGGCAGTGCTCCAAGACCAGTTCACAGAGGTAGAAAAGTGGATCTCAAAAAACAAAATCTTCCTAAACACTGACAAAACTGTCACAATGATCTTTGGAACGGTACCTAAATTACACAAACTACAAAATTCCCATCTACACATTAAAACAAAATCAAATGGCACACTGACCGCTGTCCACTCTTTCAAATACTTGGGTATGTTGTAAGACCCCAATCTATCTTTTGGCCTCCACATAGAAAAACTTGCATCTAAACTTTATCCAAAACTAGGTACCCTGTACAGAAACAAATCCTGCCTAAGCCCTACAGTAAAGGAAAAGATTGTACAGCAAATGCTGATGCTAATCATTGATTATGGGGATGTAGTATATGCACCTGCACCTCAAACTCACCTTAATAAACCTAATACATTGTATAAATCGTTCTGCCACTTTGTGCTACAATGTAACTACAGGAGCCACCATTGTGACATGCTAAAAGAACTAAACTGGCTGTCGCTGGAATCAAGATGCACCTTCCATCTTTCCAGCCTTGTGTTTAAGAGCTTTTCTAGGAAGCTCCCACCCTACCTGAGCAGAATGCTCTCCCGGCTATTCCCACCTCCAGCACATTATTTAGCTTGCCTCAATACAAAAAGAAAACAGCTTGATCCTCCTTTTCCTACAGAGCACCACAATTATGGAACGACCTCCTGCACACTTTCAAACCTTACCCAAGCCTAAAATCCTTTAAAAAATCCCTCTCTACATATCTTAAAACAGAATGCACCTGTCATGGCTGATTATATATTTTATACCTGTTCTATGTTACATTTTGTACATATTGTTTATTAATATTCAGCTAGATTACGAGTCTTGCGGGAAGATGAAAATGCAGCGTTAACAGGTCCTAAGGCTGCTTTTTTTTTACACCCGCTGCTTGCAGGTATAGGTGTACTGCACACTTTTTTGGCCTTACCGCAAACCAACTTACATAAATTTCGTAAAAGGCTTTTTTCTATGGGACCTCCATATTACGCGTTTGTCCTGGGAGGCCAAAAAGTGAGCGGTACACCCTCTACTGCCAAGATTCCTAACGCATTTTAAAGTCAGTAGTTATGAGTTTTATGCTACAAAGCTGTAGCATAAAACTCATAACTAAAGTGCTAAAAAGTACACTAACACCCATAAACTACCTATTAACCCCTAAACCGAGGCCCTCCCGCATCACAAACACCATAATAAAAATATTAACCCCTAATCTGCCGCTCCGGACATTGTCGCCACTATAATAAACATATTAACCCCTAAACCGCCTCGCAAACACTAAATATTATTAACCCCTAATCTGCCGCCCCTAACATCGCTGCCACCTACATACTTATTAACCCCTAATCTGCTGTCCCCAACGTCGCCGCCACTATTCAAAATGTATTAACCCTTTAAACCTAAGTCTAACCATAACCCTAAAACACCCTAACTTGAATATAATTAAAATAAATCTAAATAAAATTCCTATCATTACCTAAATTATTCCTATTTAAAACTAAATACTTACCTATAAAATTAACCCTAAAATAGCTACAATATAACTAATAGTTACATTGTATCTAGCTTAGGGTTTATTTTTATTTTACAGGCAAGTTTATATTTATTTTAACTAGGTAGAATAGTTACTAAATAGTTATTAACTATTTACTAACTACCTAGCTAAAATAAATACAAATTTACCTGTAAAATAAAACCTAACCTAAGTTACACTAACACATAACACTATACTACAAGTAAATAACTTACCTAAATTAAATACAATTAAATAAATTAAATACAATTAGCTAAATTACAAAAAAAACCACTAAATTACAGAAAATAAAAAACAACTTACAAGATATTTAAACTAATTACACCTAATCTAAGAGCCCTATCAAAATAAAAAGCTCCCCCCCCAAAAAAAAACCCTAGCCTAAACTAAACAAATCAATAGCCCGTAAAAGGGCCTTTTGCGGGGCATTGCCCCAAAGAAATCAGCTCTTTTACCTGAAAAAAAAATACAAACAACCCCCCCAATAGTAAAACCCACCACCCACACAACCAACCCCCCAAATAAAAGCCTAACTAAAAAAAACTAACCTCCCCATTGCCCTGAAAAGGGCATTTGGATGGGTATTGCCCTTAAAAGGGCATTTAGCTCTATTGCTGCCCAAAGCCCTAACCTAAAAATAAAACCCACCCAATACACCCTTAAAAAATCCTATTACTAACCCCCGAAGATTCACTTACCGGGAGAAGTCTTCATCCAAGCGGCAAGATGTCCTCCAAGAAGCCGGCAGAAGTGGTCCTCCAGACGGGCAGAAGTGCTCCTCCAGACGGGCAGAAGTCTTCACCCAGATGGCATCTTCTATCTTCATCCTTTCCGACGTGGAGCGGCTCCATCTTCAAGACATCCAGCGCAGAGCATCCTCTTCTTCCGATGTCTTCTTGCTGAATGAAGGTACCTTTAAGTGACGTCATCCAAGATGGCGTCCTTTAGATTCTGATTGGCTGATAGAATTCTATCAGCCAATCGGAATTAAGGTTGAAAAAATCCTATTGGCTGATGCAATCAGCCAATAGGATTGAACTTCAATCCTATTGGCTGATCCAATCAGCTAATAGGATTGAGTTTGCATTCTATTGGCTGATTGGAACAGCTAATAGAATGCAAGCTCAATCCTATTGGCTGATTGGATCAGCCAATAGGATTGAAGTTCAATCCTATTGGCTGATTGCATCAGCCAATAGGATTTTTTCAACCTTAATTCCAATTGGCTGATAGAATTCTATCAGCCAATCGGAATCTAAGGGACCCCATCTTTGATGACGTCAATTAAAGGTACCTTCATTCAGCAAGAAGACGTCGGAAGAAGAGGATGCTCCACGCCGGATGTCTTGGAAGATGGAGCCGCTCCGTGTCGGAAGGATGAAGATAGATGCCATCTGGGTGAAGACTTTTGCCCGTCTGAAGGACCACTTCTGCCCGTCTGGAGGACCACTTCTGCCGGCTTTGTTGAGGACATCTTGCCGCTTGGATGAAGACTTCTCCCGGTAAGTGAATCTTCGGGGGTTAGTGTTAGGATTTTTTAAGGGTGTATTGGGTGGTTTTTATTTTTAGGTTAGGGCTTTGGGCCACAATAGAGCTAAATGTCCTTTTAAGGGCAATGCCCATCCAAATGCCCTTTTCAGGGCAATGAGGGCTTAGGTTTTGGGTGGGTGGTGAGTTTTACTGTTGGGGGGTTGTTTGTATTTCTTTTTCAGGTAAAAGAGCTGATTTCTTTGGGGCAATTCCCCGCAAAAGGCCCTTTTAAGGGCTATTGATAGTTTAGTTTAGGCTAGGGTTTTTGTTTTATTTTGGGGGGCTTTTTTATTTTGATAGGGCTCTTAGATTAGGTGTAATTAGTTTAAATATCTTGTAATTTGTTTTTTATTTTCTGTAATTTAGTGTTTGTTTGTTTTTGTAATTTAGCTAATTGTATTTAATTGTATTTAAGTTATTTAATTGTAGTGTAGTGTTAGGTGTTAGTGTAACTTAGGTTAGGTTTTATTTTACAGGTAAATTTGTATTTATTTTAGCTAGGTAGTTAGTAAATAGTTAATAACTATTTAGTAACTATTCTACCTAGCTAAAATAAATACAAACTTGCCTGTAAAATAAAAATAAACCCTAAGATAGATACAATGTAACTATTAGTTATATTGTAGCTAGCTTAGGGTTTATTTTATAGGTAAGTATTTAGTTTTAAATAGAAATAATTTAGGTAATGATAGGAATTTTATTTAGATTTATTTTAATTATATTTGTTAGGGGGTGTTAGGGCTAGACTTAGATTTAGGGGTTAATAAATTTAGAATAGTGGCGGCTACGTTCGGGACGGCAGATTAGGGGTTAATAAATGTAGGTAGGTGGTGGCGATGTTAGGGGCAGCAGATTAGGGGTTAATAAATATAATGTAGGTGGCGGCGATGTTCGGAGCGGTAGATTAGGGGTTAATAAGCATAATGTAGGTGTCGGCGATATCGGGGGCGGCAGATTAGGGGTTAATAAGTGAAAGATTAGGGGTGTTTAGACTCGGGGTTCATGTTAGGTGTAAACATAAAATGTATTTCCCCATAGGAATCAATGATGCTGCGTTACTGAGTTTTACGCTGCTTTTTTGCAGGTGTTAGACTTTTTCTCAGCCGGCTCTCCGCATTGATGTCTATGGGGAAATCGTGCACGAGCACGTATAACCAGCTCACCGCTCACTTAAGCAGCGTTGGTATTGGAGTGCGGTATGGAGCACAATTTTGCTCTATGCTCACTTCTTGCCTGTTAACGCCGGGTTGATAAAACCCGTAATACCAGCGCTGCAGGTAAGTGAGCAGTGACAATAAACTGCAAATTAGCACTGCACCCCTCATAACGCAAGACTCGTAATCTAGGCAATTGTTTTTGTATTTTATTGTACCCTATTGTATCAATGCAATGTTTTGTGGGCCCAGGACATACTTGAAAATGAGAGAAATCTCAATGTATCCTTCCTGGTAAAATATTATATAAATAAATAAATATTGAATGTATCAGCTATAGGTTTGGAATATGCCACGAGATGACAGAATACAACTTATTTTAATTATGAAAGAAATGCTACGACCATGTTTTGTACAACTTCTTGAAAAAAATCAATACAAATATTTCAATGTAAAAATATGGAAATGTCATTAAATTTGATTTATGTTTATTGTCATTTGCACTAGTAATGGGAACTCGCAAAAAAAGCCCACAGATCATGCTCATAGCAGTATGCTTTATTTAGAAGCAGTGAAGAATGGAATAATTTATACTTACCTAATAAATTCATTTCTTTCATGGTGGTGAGAGTCCACCATCCATTACACATGGGAATTACTCTTCTCTACCACTAGGTGGAGGCAGATTCCCAAACCCCCAGACCTTTATAAGACCCCTCCTGCCTCACACATACCTCAGTCTAACGTACAGCCAAGCAAGTGAGATAAGAAAAAGGATGAAGAGCCATAAAAGGAGCAAAAAAAAAAAAAGTGTGCTCAAAAAATTCAACCCCTTAGAAAAAAACAAAGGGTGAATTTATCAGGTAAGTATAAATTATGTTTTCTTTCATACAGGTGGAGAGTCCATGATGCATTTCTTCTGGGAACTAATACGCAAGCTGTGGAGTCCACGAATAATAACATAAGGGTAGGGATTAAAAACACTGAGATAATAAATTTAATAATAAAACTGCCACAACTGCCTGAAGAACCTTTCTACCAAAAGCTGCTTCAGAGGAAGCAAAAACATAAAAATGGTAGAATTTAGTAAAAGTATGCAAAGAAGACCAAGTAGCTCCCTTGCAACTGAAGCCTCATTTTTAAAAGCCCAAGAAGTGGCAACTGACCTAGTAGAATTAGCAGTAATCCACTGTGGCGGAGGCTGACCTGCCTCCAAATAAGCCTTGTGAATCAAATGTTTCAACCAAGAGGCTAAAGAAATAGCAGAGGCTTTCTGACTTTTCCTAGGCCCAGAGAACAAACAAGCTAGAGGTTTGTCTGAAATCCTTAGTAGCACCAACATAATATTTCAATGCCCTAACAACATCCAGAGAATGCAAAGATCTTTCAGAAGCATTCTTAGGTTTAGGACACAGAGGGAACAACAATCTCTCTACCTAAGTTGTCTGAATAAACGACATTAGGCACAAAATTAAATGATGTCCATAAAACATCCTTTTCCTAATGAAAAATCAGATAAGGAGACTCACAAGAAAGAGCAGATAATTCAGAAACTCTTCTAGCGGAATATATGGCCAAGAGAAACAACATTTTCAACAAAAGTAGTTTAATATCCAATTTATGCACATGCTCAGAATGAGGAGCCTGCAAAACCCTTAACATTAAGTTAAGATTCCAAGGAGGAGAAATAGGCTTGATAACAGGTTTAATTCGGACCAGAGTCTGAACAAAACAAACATCAGGAAGACTAGAAATCTTTCTGTGGAATAAAACTGAAAGAGCAGAAATCTGTCCTTTCAGGGAACTGGAAGAAAAACCGTTAATCTAAACCATCATGCAAAAACTGAAGAATCCTAGGAATTCTAATAGAATGCCAGGAAAACCCCTGATTTATACACCAGGAAATGAAAATTTTCCAAAAGGAAAAATGGGTATATGTGAGCGCCTAATGTGTAAGACACAAATGGCTAAAGATCTTTTAAATGGCCACCCTCTTACTAGAATATAAAAATATTAACTGTTGTATCATAAGAAGCAGCAATATATTTGTCCCATATAAATAATGGTTAATAATTCATCACAGAAAACTGCTCAAAACAAATAATTATTTTATTCTTTAAATCTTATTTTTCATAAAAACAAATTCAATAAGAATCAAATTAGTTTATTATTAAAAATATAGCATAACTAGATTGTGTGTCTATCTATATTGGTACCAATAAAAATGTATTTATATCTTATAAACAATAGTAATATTTTCACCTATATCACACTCAAAAGCTAAAAAAGTTAAGAAACATTGTTTAAAAAAGGAAATTTATGCTTACCTGATAAATTTGTTTCTTTTACTATATGACAAGTCCACGGATTTCATCCTTACTTATGGGATATCGCCTCCTGGTCAACAGGAGGATGCAAAGAGCACCACAGTAGAGCTGTATATATAGCTCCTCCCTTCCCTCCCACTCCACTCATTCGACCGAAGTTAGGAAGAGAAAGGAAAAGCCAAGGAGCAGAGGTGGCTGAAGTTTAACAAAAATAAAGACTTGTCTTAGAAATGACAGGGTGGGCCGTGGACTCGTCATATCGTAAAAGAAACAAATTTATCAGGTAAGCATAAATTTCCTTTTCTTTTACAAGATCCTTACTTATGGGATACAAAACCAAAGCTATAGGACACGGATGAAAGGGAGGGACAAGACAGGAACCTAAACGGAAGGCACCACTGCTTGAAGAACCTTTCTCCCAAAAAACAGCCTCAGGCGAGGCAAAAGTATCAAATTTGGAAAAAGTGTGAAGAGACGACCAAGTTGCAGCCTTGCAAATCTGTTCAACAGAAGCATAATTTTTAAATGCCCATGAGGAAGCCACTGCCCTAGTAGAATGAGCTGTAATTCGTTCAGGAGGCTGCTGTCCAGCAGTCTCATATGCAAAACGGATGATACTCTTCAGCCAGAAAGAAAGAGAGGTAGCTGTAGCTTTCTGACCCCTACGTTTCCCGGAAAAGACCACAAATAATGAAGATTATTGACGAAATTATTTAGTCGCCTGCAAGTAAAATTTCAGGGCACGGACCAGGGCCAAGTTATGTAGCAGACGCTCCTTTGTAGAAGAAGTATTAGGACACAATGAAGGAACAATAATTTCCTGATTAATATTTTTGTTGGAAACAACCTTAGGAAGAAAACTAGGTTTGGTACGCAACACTACCTTATCAGAATGAAAAACAAGATAAGGAGAATCACATTGCAATGCCGCAAGCTTAGAAACTCTGCGAGCAGAAGAAATAGCAACCAAAAATAAAACTTTCCACGATAATAACTTAATATCTATGGAATGCATAGGTTCAAACGGAACCCCTTGAAGAACATTAAGAACTAAATTCAAACTCCAAGGAGGAGCAATCGGTCTAAACACAGGCCTGATTCTAGTCAGAGCCTGACAAAAGGACTGAACATCTGGGACATCTGCCAGACGCTTGTGTAACAATATAGATAACGCATAAATCTGTCCCTTTAAGGAACTTGCTGACAACCCTTTCTCCAATCCTTCTTGGAGAAAAGATAAAATCCTAGGAATCCTATCCTTACTCCATGAGTAGCCCTTGGATTCGCACCAATAAAGATATTTACGCCATATCTTATGGTAAATCTTTCTAGTAACAGGCTTACGTGCCTGAATCAAGGTTTCAATGACCGAATCAGAGAACCCTTGCTTAGATAAAATCAAGCGTTCAATCTCGAAACAGTCAGTTGCAGAGAAATTAGATTTGGATGATGGAAGGGTCCCTGAATGAGAAGATCTTGCTTCAATGGAAGCTTCCACGGTGGCAGAGATGACATGTCCACCAGATCGGCATACCAAGTCCTGCTAGGCCACGCAGGAGCTATGAGAATCACCGAAGCCCTCTCCTGTTTGACTCGAGCAACCCCCTGGGGAAGGAGAGCAAACGGAGGGAACACATAAGCTAGATTGAACAACCAAGGCACTGCCAAGGCATCTATCAGTTCGGCCTGAGTATCCCTGGACCTGGATCCGTACCTCGGGAGCTTGGCATTCTGACGAGACGCCATAAGATCCAGCTCCGGTCTGTCCCATTTGAGAATCAGGCTGGCAAAGACCTCCGGATGGAGTTCCCATTCCCTCGGATGAAACATCTGTCTGCTCAAAAAATCCGCCTCCCAGTTGTCCACTCCTGGGATGTAGATTGCTGACAGATAACAAGAGTGAGCTTCCGCCCACTGAATTATCTTGGATACTTCTGTCATCGCTAAGGAACTCCTTGTTCCTCCCTGATGATTGATGTAAGCCACAGTCGTGATGTTGTCCGACTGGAATTTGATGAATTTGGCCGAAGCCAACTGAGGCCAAGCCTGAAGCGCATTGAATATTGCCCTCTGCTCCAGAATATTGATGGGAAGTAGAGACTCCGACCGAGTCCATACACCCTGAGCCTTCAGGGAGTACCAGACTGCATCCCATCCTATCAGGCTGGCGTCCGTTGTCACTATCACCCATGAGGGCCTGCGGAAGCACGTCCCTTGGGAAAGATGATCCGGCGACAACTACCAAAGAAGAGAATTCCTTGTCTCCTGATCCAGATCTATTTGAGGAGACAAATTTGCATAATCTCCATTCCATTGTCTGAGCATGCTCAGTTGTAGAGGTCTGAGATGAAAACGAGCGAACGGAATGATGTCCATTGCTGCCACCATCAATCCAATTCCCTCCATGCACTGAGCCACTGACAGCCGAGGATTGGACTGAAGGGAACGGCATGTATTCAGAATCTTTAACTTTCTGACTTCTGTCAAAAAGACTCTCATGGATAGAGAGTCGATTAGAGTTTCCAGAAAAGGAACCTTTGTCTGCGGAATTAGTGAACTCTTTTCTAGATTCACCTTATACCCGTGAGTCCTCAGAAAGGACAGGACAATGTCGGTATGAGACTTTGTTAGTTGATAAGACGACGCCTGGATCAGAATGTCGTCCAGATAAGGCGCCACTGCAATGCCCCGCAGCTTGAGAACCGCTAGAAGAGAACCCAGAACCTTTGTGAAAATTCTGGGTGCTGTGGCCAGACCAAAAGGAAGAGCCACAAATTGAAAATGTTTGTCCAGGAAGGCAAACCTTAGGAACTTGTGATGATCCATGTGTATAGGGATATGAACATATGCATCCTTTAGATCCACAGTAATCATATATTGTCCCTCCTGGATCAACGGAAGAATTGTCCGATTTCTCAGAGAATGGAACTCTGAGAAACTTGTTTAGACTTTTGAGATCTAAAATGGGTCGAAACGTTCCCTCTTTTTTGGGAACTACAAATAGATTTGAATAAAACCCCTGCCCCTGTTCCTGAATTGGAACGGGGCATATTACTCCCATGAGGGATAGATCTCCTACACAGTGTAAGAACGCTTCTCTTTTTATCTGGTTGACAGATAATCGTGAAAGAAGGAACCTTCCTCTGGGGAAGGAATTTTTGAACTCCAACTGATACCCCTGAGACACGATTTCTAGGGGCCAGGGATCCTGAACGTCTCTGATCCAAGCCTGAACAAAGAAAGTCTGCCCCTACCAGATCCGGTCCCGGATTGGGGGCCGCCCCTTCATGATGTCTTGGTAGCAGCAGCAGACTTCTTGGGTTGTTTACCCTTGTTCCAAGTCTGGTTGGGTCTCCAGGTGGACTTGGCTTGAGAAAAATTCCCTTCCTGTTTAGTGGAAGAGGAAGAGGGGATTCCCTTGAAGTTTCTAAAAGGAACGAAAATTACTCTGTCGTCCCCTTTGCTTAGATGTTTTATCTTGAGGGAGAAGGTGACCTTTACCTCCCGTAATATCAGAAATTATCTCCTTCAAGTCCGGCCCGAACAGGGTCTTTCCCTTGAAGGGAATAGCCAATAGCTTAGATTTTGAGGATATATCCGCAGACCAAGACTTTAACCATAAAGCTCTTTGTGCTAAGATGGCGAATCCTGCATTTTTAGCCGACAATTTGGCGATCTGAAAAGAAGCATCCGTATTAAAAGAATTAGCCAGCCTAAGGGCCTTAATTCTATCCTGTATTTCCTCTAAAGAAGTCTCAGTCCTAAGGGACTCTTCTAGAGCGTCAAACCAAAAAGCGGCCGCAGTTGTGACTGTTACAATGCAGGCCGTCGGTTGCAAAAGAAACCCTTGATGAACAAAGTTTTTTGAGAAGACCCTCCAACTTCTTATCCATGGGGTCTTTTAAAGCACAACAGTCCTCTATAGGAATAGTCGTATGCTTAGCCAGGGTAGAGATAGCTCCCTCCACCTTAGGGATCGTCTGCCAAGAATCCTGCACGGTGTCAGCTATAGGGTACATCTTCTTAAACATAGGGGAAGGGGAGAAAGGGATACCCAGTCTTTCCCATTCCCTAGCAATAATTTCCGAAATTCTCTTAGGAACCGGAAAAACATCAGAATAAGAAGGGACCTCCAAGTATCTGTCCATCTTACACAATTTCTCTGGAGGGACCACAATAGAGTCACAGTCGTCCAGAGTCATCAAAATCTCCCGTAGTAACAGATGGAGGTGTTCAAGCTTAAACCTGAAAGACATCACTTCCGAATCTGTCTGGGGTAAAGGTTTGCCTTGTAACACTGGCAACTTAGATAAAACTTCTGTAAGAGTGGATGACATAACTGCAGCCATATCCTGCAGAGTGAATGAAGTGGACGCAGTTGAAGAACACGGCGTTGCTTGAGCGGGCATTAAAGGTTGTGACGCTTGGAGAGAAAGATGCGGCATACCCTGAATCTCATCAGGCTGAGAAACATCCTTAGATACATTTGCATTAAAGAAAATTTGTTCTTTAAACTGTAAAGCCCTCTCAGTACATGAGGGACAAAAAGTAATAGGGGGTTCCACATTGGCATCTAAACACATAGAGCATGTACCTTCCAGAAGGTCAGCCATGACAAACACAAACCAGCAATAGCAATATTGGTCATTTTAAATGTGATTAAAAACAAAAACAAACCCTTTTAGGAATTTTGTTGAAAACAATGTACTGTACCTTTAAAGATTAAAAACCGCAAAGGTTTTTGCTGCTCTGCAATAAACCTGCAATAACAGGGACACACCATAAGACCTTTAAAAGTTTGTCCTGTATTCTGAACAGTCAAATTATGTATAAAGGCTTAAAGACTAAATTAACCACTTGCACCTCGCCACAGCTCTGCTGCGACGCCTACCTGTCCCCACAAGTCACTGAATAGACCTCCGTGAACGGCACTCCTAAAACCGCTTGTGGGATTGCAAACACAAGCTGTTTTAGGTAACACCGGAGCCCTGAAGCTCTCTCTCTCTCTCAACAGTCAGGATCCGGATGGCAAGTGCACGACCAAGCGCGCGAAACTGCTAAGCCCCGCCCATTAGGGGGCGGAATTAATTCCCTGGCCATAATACGAACCGCATGGGAATAAAAAATGTCTTTTATCACTGTATTATCAACAAGTTAAAAGTTGCCAATGCACCCCTCAAAACACAGTCTGTCCACCATTAGATCATTAAATGATAGGACACTTAGTCTCCCAGCGTCAACACCGGAGCCCTTCTAAATACATCCACCTGAATCAACCCTTATTAGGTCCCAGATAGCACTGCTGAACTTCACCTAATAAAGAGGGGATACCCATGCACACAATCTTACCCTGTGCAAACTGATTACCCCTTCCCGGTATAGGGAATAAGTGCCAGTCTGTTCTGAGATACTACAGTCCCCCCAGAAGCAAATGACTGTACATACCTTGATACTGAACGCAGTATGAGGCTGTCCCACACAATGAAGATGTTTTCCTCACCTCCAGCAGATCTGTGCGGGCAAAAAGGGTCTTAGATAATATCTGCTAAGACCATTAGCAGGGCAGCAAACAATATGGGAGTCGCTTGAAAAACTGAAAGTCTCCCTAGTCCATTGCTTAAAAGCCAGTAGCTCTAGCCCTGAGAAGAAATAGTACACACTGGTACCATTTAAAAATAATAAACTCTTGATTGAAGAATCTAAACTAACACCTAACTTTACCTCTTCCTATCACTAACACAGGCAAAGAGAATGACTGGGGTGGGAGGGAAGGGAGGAGCTATATATATAGCTCTGCTGTGGTGCTCTTTGCCTCCTCCTGCTGACCAGGAGGCGATATCCCATAAGTAAGGATGAAATCAGTGGACTCGTCATATCTTGTAAAAGAAAACAAACGTTATGACAATTGTTTCATATGAACATCAATATATACAATGTTTCTAAATGCTGTCAAAAACGATGTCCTAGGTATTCATAAAAAGTTTTAGTTTGCATGAAACATAGATCTATACACAAAAGTCCTTATTGTTAGAACTCTGACAATGTCTATGTTAATATTCAGATATAGAGACTAGAACACGTCTGTTCTGTAAATAGCCAAAGTGTTTGGCGGTGTACTTTGGCTATTTACAGAACAGACGTGTTCTAGACTCTATGGCCCCTATTTAAGAAAGGTCTTGTGGACCTGATCCGACACTGCGGATCAGGTCTGCAAGACCTCGCTGAATGCAGAGAGCAATACGCTCTCCGTATTCAGCATTGCACCAGCAGCTCACAAGAGCTGCGGGTGCAACGACACCCCCTGCTGATTTGCGGCCGCCAGCAGGGGGGAGTCAATCAACCCGATCGTACTTGATCGGGTTGATTTCTGGCGATTTCTGTCCGCCTGCTCAGAGCAGGCGGACAGGGTTATGGAGCAGCGGTCTTTAGACCGCAGCTCCATAACTTGTGTTTCTGGCGAGTCTGAAGACTCGCCAGAAACACGGGCCCACAAACTCCCTACAGAGCTCGTTAAATGGGCCCCTATATCTGAATATTAACATAGACATTGTCAGAGTTCTAACAATAAGGACTTTTGTGTATAGATCTATGTTTCATGCAAACTAAAACTTTTTATGAATACCTAGGACATCGTTTTTGACAGCATTTAGAAACGTATATATTGATGTTCCTATGAAACAATTGTCATAACGTTTGCTTTTTAAACAATTTTTCTTAACTTTTTTAGCTTTTGAGTGTGATATAGGTGAAAATATTACTATTGTTTATAAGATATAAATACATTTTTATTGGTACCAATATAGATAGACACAATCTAGTTATGCTATAGTATTAATAATAAACTAATTTGATTCTTATTGAATTTGTTTTTATGAAAAATAAGATTTAAACAATAAAATAATTATTTGTTTTGAGCAGTTTTCTGTGATGAATTATTAACCATTATTTATATTGGACAAATATATTGCTGCTTCTTATGATACAGTTAATATTTTTTAAGAACAACCTCTAGTAAGAGGGTGGCCATTTAAAAGATCTTTAGCCATTAGTGTCTTACACATTAGGCGCTCACATATACCCATTTTTTCCTTTTGTACTATTAATCCTTCAGGCTTTGGGATTGCCTGTTTTTTATGTGTAGCTTGATCTTTAACCAGCGCATAGTTTTTCTCAACAGTCTTTTTGTGCTAAATGAAAATTTTCCAAACCTTGTAATAAATCTTCCTAGAAACAGGCTTACGAGTCTGAATCAGAGTTTCAATCACAGAGTATTAGAAACCTCTGTCTCAGAACTAAGCATTCAATTTCCATGCCATCAAGTTTAGAAATGTTAGATCTGGCTGTAAGAAAGGACCTTGAGAAAGAAAATCTGACCACAGATAAAGAGGCCAAGGCAACTAGACATTTGTTTAAAGTAAAGAAAAAAGTGTAGCGCTGAACAAATAATAAACTCACTGCCTCTTCTAGCTATCCCCTTCTACATGAAACAAACAGACACAAAAAGACAAGACAATGATGGAGGGCGCTAATAGCGGAGTATTTATAAAAGACTCATTCTTGCACCACTTTAAAAATAATAAACTCTTGATTGAAGAATCATAACTAACACCTAACTTTACCACTTCCTAGCACTAACATAGGCAAAGAGAATGACTGGGTTGGGAGGGAAGAGAGGTGATATTTAACAGCTTTGCTGTGGGGCTCTTTGCCGCCTCTTGCAGGGCAGAATAGGTATTCCTGATAGTAATTAAGATGATCTGTGGACTCATCGTGTCATTAAAAAGAAACTAGCACTTTAAAGTCTAGGTTGTTAATTTAATTGACAATCCAGTAATGTCTGATGTGACTTTATATATAGAAACAGGTTCGCAACTTAGTAATTATTAACCTCAGAGTATATAAGTGTTGCAATGGAGGAATACGTACAACCTCCGTACTATTTTGTATACTGCAAATGAATGCAGACAGGTGTTTACATTGTATAAGCTAACGCAGATTAATGGGAGAGAGCATATTTCCTGAGCATTGTTAATATATAACAGAAACTATATTTATTTTCTTAAATTACTGAAGTGGGAACATTTGTATACCGGATGCTCAAATTAGAACTTACTGCAGCAGCTCATTGAGCAGTCACTATAGATCTATCTATTTAACACTGGTTACATATTCCCTGAGTATTATTAATACATAAATAAAAAGAGAGAAGATCTCAATCTGGGAACAAACAATAGCATAATAGCTTGTTCTATGGCTAGTTACCAACCAAGAAACAGCCTCTTTTTGCTCAACCATGTGCCTTTCACAGAGAAGAACTTTCCTGTAGCATATCAGTCTGATCCTGACTTAACAGTACAGTCCAGCCCCAAAATACCAGGCAATCCCTCTCTGAACAAGAGAAACGGCAAAACCCCAGACATACGTTTTGGCCTAGTGTGGGCCTTGTCAGTGAGGTGCAGCCATATCCCTCTAGGCACACTGAGTAACGGGTCCATGTCTGGATTACCGCATCACACTTAGGGAGACTTCCATAAGTGTCATAATTTGCATATATAAAAATAGAGAAGCGCTCAACCTGGGAACGAACAGTAGCATAATAGCTTGTTCTATGGCTAGTTACCACCCAAGAAGCAGCCTCATTTTGCTCAACCATGTGCCTTTCACAAAGAACTTTCCTGTAGCACATCAGTCTGATCCTGACTTAACAGTACAGTCCAGCCCCAAAATACCAGGCAATCCCTCTCTGAACGAGAGAAACGGCAAAATCGCAGACGTATGTTTCGGCCTAGTGTGGGCCTCATCAGTGAGGTGCAGCCATATCCCTCTAGGCACATGGAGCTTGACAAAGAATCTATTGAAACGCGTTGCTCAGTGATCACTATTGCATGTTTCATCCAGGTGTTAGGGTCTTCCCTAATTTGGATCACGCTTGTTTTTTCCAAAGACTTTGCGTTGCTGCTTTTGGGAGTTTGAACACTCCACCTTAAATACTCCACCCAGACTGCTGCCTGAAAGATAAACTATTTGTAACACAAAACCGTTCCTGTTCAATGAATAAGGGACTTTGTGACTACAATTATCTGCTGAAATGCAGCTTACAGATACCGGTCAGGAATCACTACCTACTGGCAGACCTCAGCGTTTCTTAACTGTGAGTATGGATATGTCTTAATATCCCTGTACTCTGGCTACAGTTAAGGATTTATTTTGCTTTGCAGGTAATCTAAGGTGAACTGTGACTTACGGATTTCACCTGGTCATTACCATTGGCACTGAATTTTAACCTTTTAGTAAATTCCCTTGTTATTTTGTATTTTTGTTATTTTATTTCTTTTTGTGTGTGTCTATTATGCAATGTGTGTGGTTTTAAATTTAAATATAATTTAAATATAATATATTGATTTCTATTAAGAGCGTAAGAAGCCCATTGTTTTTTTCAAGTGCAGATAAACATAGCGACAATATATAATTATACACTTATCTATTATACTCTCACGTTTTACCCAGAGCGTTATACTCACTATAGCCAATTAGAAGTTCTTCACCAGCATTCCTTAGGTTACATTTTGAATCAGTACTACCTAAGATCTAGCACTTTTTAGCGCAAGTGTCAAATTAGTAGATTTATAACTACTCTCTACACTTTTTTAAATCACTTTGGGTTTAACCCCTTAATGACCGAGGACGTACGCCATACGTCCTCAGAAAAAATACAGTTAACGCCTGAGGACGTATGGCGTACGGCTTTCCGGTTATTGCAGGATGCCTCAATATCGAGGCATCCTGCAATAACAATTTGTACCCCTCCGGTGCAGAGAGAGCCACTCTGTGGCCCTTTCTACACCGGACATCGATGGCCACATTCGTTGGTGGGTGGGAGCTGCATTGGGAGGCGGGTGGGCGGCCATCGATGGTTTCTGAGACACAGAGGGGGGCGGGATCGGGGGTGGGACAGTCAGGGGCGCGCACAGACACGCGCGCGTGCACAGGGGGCGGCGGGCGTGCACGGGGAGGGAGCGGGTGGGAACCGCTTACACTACAGAAATGATCCTGTATAAGTGGGAGGAAGAGGGGGAATAAATGCCCCAAAAAAGTAATCTAAGGGATCTGGGAGGGGGTGGGGGTTGGTCGTGGGGAAGCTACACTACAGAAAAAAATAAAAAATAAAATTAAAAAGAGAAAAAAATATTGTAAACTGGGTACTGGCAGACAGCTGCCAGTACCCAAGATGGCTGCCAAGAAGGTAGAGGGGGAGGTTAGAGAGCTGTTGGGGGGGCAGGGAGGTTGGGGCTAAGGGGGGGATCCTACACAGCAGCATATGTAAATATGCACAGGGGAAAAAAAAAAAAGAAAGAAAAAAGGATGCCTTTTATTTTAGTACTGGCAGAATTTCTGCCAGTACTTAAGATGGCGGGGACAATTGTGGGGTGGGGGAGGTAAGAGAGCTGTTTGGGAGGGATCAGGGGGGGTGATGTGTCAGGTGAGAGCCTGATCTCTACACTAAAGCTAAAATTAACCCCTTCACTGCTAGCCATAATACACGTGTGATGCGCAGCGGCATTTAGCGGCCTTCTAAATACCAAAAAGCAATGCCAAAGTCATATATGTCTGCTATTTCTGAACAAAGGGGATCCCATAGAAGCATTTACAACCATTTGTGCCATAATTACACAAGCTGTTTGTAAATAATTTCAGTGAGAAACCTAAAATTTGGAAAAATTTAACGTTTTTTTTTATTTTATCGCATTTGGCGGTGAAATGGTGGTATGAAATATACCAAAATGGGCCTAGATCAATACTTTGGGTTGTCTACTACACTACAGCTAAAATTACCCCAAAAAGCTCCCTACATGCTCCCTAATTAACCCCTTCACTGCTGGACATAATACACGTGTGGTGCGCAATGGCATTTAGCGGCCTTCTAATTACTAAAAAGCAACGCCAAAGCCATATATATGTCTGCTATTTCTGAACAAAGGGGATCCCAGAGAAAAATTTACAACCATTTATGCCATAATTGCACAAGCTGTTTGTAAATAATTGCAGTGAGAAACCTAAAGTTTGTAAAAAAAAAAAATGTGAAAAAGTGAACGATTTTTTTTATTTCATCACATTTGGCGGTGAAATGGTGGCATTAAATATACCAAAATTGGCCTAGATCAATACTTTGGGATGTCTTCTAAAAAAATATATATACATGTCATGGGATATTCAGGGATTCCTGAAAGATATTAGTGTCCCAATGTAACTAGCGCTAATTTAAAAAAAAAAGTGGTTTGGAAATAGCAAAGTGCTACTTGTATTTATGGCCCTATAACTTGCAAAAGAAGGAAAGAACATGTTATCATTGGGTATTTCTAAACTCTGGACAAAATTTAGAAACTATTTAGCATAGGTGTTTTTTGGTGGTTGTAGATGTGTAACAGATTTTGGGGGTCAAAGTTAGAAAAAGTGTGTTTTTTTCCCATTTTTCCCTCATATTTTATCATTTTTTTTATAGTAAATTATAAGATATGATGAAAATAATGGTATCTTTAGAAAGTCCATTTAATGGCGAGAAAAACGATATATAATATGTGTGGGTACAGTAAACAAGTAAGAGGAAAATGACAGCTAAACACAAACACCTAAAAAATGTAAAAATAGCCTTGGTCCCAAACGGACAGAAAATGGAAAAGTGCTGTGGTCATTAAGGGGTTAATGAGAATTCATTGTGTCATTTAATTACTATATTGCTGTGCATCATTGTATATTATACATATTTTTTGTAAATTTTTTATCCCTATCCACCATTTTGCAATTTAGCATTTATTGTGCTTTTTAGATTCCTATTTCTTTAACACTGAGCAACGGGTCCACGCCTGGATTCCTGCATCACACTTAGGAAGACTTCCCTAAGAGTTATAATACATAACAGAAACCATACTTATTTACTTAAATTATTGAAGTATATTTGTATACCGGATGTTCAAATTAGAACTTACTGCAGCGACTCACTGAGCAGTCATTATAGACACATCAATTTAACACTGGTTACACTTGCAGTAACGATTAGTTATTTTGAATTTCTGTGGTATTAAGCAAATGACTATGGATTAATATCGACATCCTAGGCCATTTCAAAAGGGATAATTTGAATCTCACTTACCCTTTTCCTGCCCCATTAGACAGGAAATATATACCCTGCATCATTTTCAGTATTAAATTTGTGGAACACTGACCCTGGTCTAGTTTCAATTCCTTGTGTTTTTAGAAAACGACCATTTATTTTTAAACTGACAAATAAGTTACATTTTATTTTTCCTTTCTCAAATCTGCTATAATTTGTTCCTAATGTTCAATTACATTAGGGAATATGAGTGCTTGAAGTTGTACATTTTTTTGCAGTCTTGTACTATTTTGGAAAATATTGTATATAGTAAACAGCACCTACACCAATATAATAATAATCTAATTGGCAGACAACTCATCTATACTAAGATTTAAACTTATAATATACATTGGGTTCCCCACAATTGTTCCAGTAGTGCCATTGGTTTTCTGTTTTGCACAATTAGGGTGGGGAGGTGTAGATCTGACAGAAAGTTTTCTCTTTCTGCTTGTCCACTGTCATTTTTTAAATTGTAGTGTGTCTCATAGAATTGCCTTAGTGTCTCCGCAATATTTTTGCGGTCTTTATGTGTGCGCCCTTGCTTGTCTGAAATAGGGTGTATATGCGTGTTCAGCTGCCTGCGTCTAAGAGCCCTTGCCAAGGAGGAGCCCGCTTTGTCATTTATATCAAAATATTTTTGTTTCCAAAAAGTAGTTTTACATTGGTATTCTTTTAAAAGGTGATTATGAAGATTGTTCCTAGCAAGTGATAGGGATTCTGTGGTACTGGTAGAGGATGGGTTTTTCTTATGTTCAGTTTCCCAAAACCTAATCTGTGCGAGTGTAGAGTTCATAAATTGTCTGTCTTTATTTCCCTAGCTTTATGCTTGATAAATTCTCCCCTGATTATGCACTTATGTGCTTCTTACAGTGTTGTGTAAAGGGTGTCGTTAGCTGTGTTTTCCCTAAAGTAATGTGTTGTCAATTTCAATCTTGATTAATGGATTGTCAAGGACATGCTCATCTAATTTCCATATATATGGAAGGGAAGGGACATTTGACCATTCAATTTTGCACTGTACTAGGGCATGATCCGACCATGTGAGTGGTAGTATTTTAGAGTCACTTATCATTGACAGTCCAATTTGGTCAGTCATGAGGTAGTCAATTCTGGTGTATACCTGGTGCGGATGTTAGTAGAAAGTGTAATCGCTGGAGTTGGGATTTATGGTCCTCCAGATGTCATGTATTTTTAAAAGCTCGAGTTGAGTATTTGCTGCTTAAAGAAACTCTAGTTGGTGTACTAGATTTGCCATTAGCGGTATCTCTGGTGGGGTCTAAAGGTAGGTTCAGGTCCCCGCCAAGGAGTAGTGTGCCCTTGGAGTGCTCTAGCAATTTGTAGCTTAGTTGTTTGAGTAGAATGTGCTGATCCTGATTCGGGAGATACACACTTGCCAATGTGACCAATTTGTTATTAAGTAGGCCAGTAACAATTATATATCTCCCATTAATGTCTTTCTCTATGCGTGTAGGCTGGAATTTAACTGTGTTGCTGAGAAATATACCTACCACACCCTTTTTGAATGCCCTGACTCTAGAAATGTGGTCCTGTATCTATTGCTAATAAGTTTCGGTTCTCGTCCTTTCTTGAAATGTGTGTCTTGAACAAACATAATATCTCCCGAGTCTTTATATAACTGATTAAAAGCTATGGATCTTTTTGCAGGTCTATTCAGGCCTTAAGCGTTTATGGTTATCAATGTAAGCGAGCAGGTTTGGGTCCTAGTGGCCATTTATGTATAAGAGTAGGGGAATTTATCAGATATACCGGTATGTCTGAATGGAGGGAGGGAAGGTGGCTATGCTTAAGAAGGGAGATCTAAACAGAAAATGCCTTAGTTATTGATTAAGGGAGTGGTTGTACGTGTTTCTCCAAGTGAGTAGTGTTTACTTTCAAACAGTAGGTAAATGTATAGCAACTTATCAAACAGATTACAAGAGATGTAAAATAACAGTAAGGACTAAACAGTATCACCTGTCTTACCAATGCAATGCTAATTGCAACAGTTACTATCAATTAGAGTAAAACAAAGAAATACTATAACAAAGAGAGAAGTATCCCAATCCCCAAGCCCATATACATAAACATAAATAAAGGTAACATACAATCTGTGGCCTTGCCAAGCTGACAAGTGTCCCATCATTTAAGAGAGTATAGTCTTAAGTATTGTCCCTGGTGTTTGACATAAGATTAGACGCACTAGACCGGATAGATGTATTGTCTCCAGCAGTTTCCTCTGGTGTAGGATCAGACCCGTCTGGTGGTGTGGGTGAGTCCGCTTGGGAAAGTGGTTTAGATCCTGGGGGTGTGATGGATAGCCTCAAAGCTTTGCAAAAGTGTGGTAAGTCCTCAGCAGATTTGTAGACAGCAGTAGTATCTCCTCTTGTTGCAATTATGCTTACTGGAAAACAACAACGGTACACAATATTTTGATCTCGTAGTGTGGAGGTGATGAAGTGAAGATCTCTCCTCTTTTCTAGTGTTGGGCTTAGATCAGCAAAAATCTGTATTCGGTTGCCTGCATGGGTGATAGTTTGCTTTTGTCTAGAATGCTTCAATATTTCCTCGTCTTTGAAATGAAGTAACTTGATTATGACATCTCACAGGGTTTTTTTGGCGGTAGTTTTGCCCTTAATGCTCAGTGAGCCTTTTCAATGATCACTTCAGGTGGGTTGCTGTCACCCTTTACTGTCCACTGTCCTGAAGAGATCCTGGAGGCACCCTTCCAGGGCCACTGGTAGAACAAACTCAGGGATGCCTTTAATGCGAAAATTGTTTCTTCTTCCTCTATTATCGAGGTCTTCTACCTTTAATAGCAGGTGGTGAATTGTCTCGTCCTGATCATATACTAAGCGTATAGGTCGTGTTGTGATTCTCTTCCAGGGTTGAGACTCTTTTTGACACCTTAGTAAGGTCCCTTTTCATTTTGCCATATCAGCCTTTTACTTCAGTCATTTTTTTGATGTCTTCTTTGGTACATAGTAATTTTAAATATTCTTTAGTGAGGCTTGTAGAATTAGATGAGGTGGAGGGCTGACTCTGAGGAGTCTCCCCCAGCGAGATGCTATTGGTAAGGGCTGAGTTAGGAGGCGAAAGTGCGACTTCTGCGTGTTTAAGATATTGTTGCATTGTCTGGGAGTTAGTGTGCCCCTCAGGCCTATTAGATTTGCGCCCGGGCATGCTATTGTGGTAAGCTTGGTTTAAGGTGGCAGACGTGGTACAGCTGGTTGAGATGAGAATGTAGTACAGGTTCCCTTCAGGGTTTTCTTTGTGCGTAGATGTTTTATCAGCTGTGCAGTGTCCTTCAGTCCCAATTATTTTTGTGTGAGGTATCAAAGGGAGGTTTGTAGCCCTCTTGGTACAGTGTTCAGACACAGCTATCAAGTTTCAGGAAGAGATGAGGGAGAGAACTCAGCACTTTTTCTGGAGACTTTGATGTTCTTTATTCTTGTTTGTGGTGGTTCTATATCTGCTGATAGGAGTTATGGGCTGCTATCTTTGAGGGAGCCTCCTTTATTAAAGGGACACTCAGGTTTTATTACATTTTCATGATTCAGATACAGCATGTAATTTTAAACAACTTTCCAATTTACTTCCATTAAAAAAAATGTGCACAGTCTTTTATATTTACACTTTTTGAGTCACCAGCTCCTACTGAGCATGTGCAAGAACTCACAGACTACGTATATGCATTTGTGATTGGTCGATTGCTATCACATGGTACAGGGGGAGTGGAAATAAACAAAACTTTGAAATGTGTTAGAAAAAAAATCTACTATTTATTTGAAATTCAGAGTAAATGCTATTGCATTGTCTTGTTATCTTGCATTTATTGATTATGAAAATCTACTGTGTTTACTGGTCCTTTAAAGTTTGCTCCAGTCTAAGCACTGTCTTATGTAGCCGCCAGTCTCTGCTGTATTAGCTCTTAATGCTCCGTTTTTAATTATACGCTGAGATGGTCTCTCTATTATGTCCCAGGGCAGGGCCTGTGATGTTTTGCCAATAATACAGGGCAGATTCACCAGTGTAACATGCAGGCCAGCTGCAGGCTTTGTCAGTTGTGGGCCTATGAGGTGTGTGTCAGGGCCGCCATGAGATAGCTGTGTTAAGGGTCTGTGCTAGGGTAACTGACCTCTTGCACTTTGTATGCGCTGCTTACAATTGCTTGCTGAACGGTCTGGTTGCATGCTGTAATGCAGCTGTGCCTCAGAGACCTTGTGGGCTGTTGCCGGTGCGCTGCGTAGTATCTCTTTGGCGCGCAAGTCCCTCTTTCAGTTTTTGTCCCCCTTAGGTGTTGCCAGTGCTTAGGTGTGCCAGGCCGGTGGTCTCTTGGTCTAGGGTGTGAAAACTCTTATCGATAGGTTCTGAGTCTCCTATATGGACATTTTTGTCAGGGCTGGTGATATGGGCCTAAGAGCTGTGTTAACATGCGGCCATCTCTCCAAGCGGCCAAGCTTGGCCCCTGTCAGTTTTTGGTTCTTATCTGACAAAACGAACAAAAACGATTAGGAGCTTTGGATTTTCCTTTAGACTTCCTGTCTTGAGGAAGAAAAGCTATTTTACCCCCAGTAATAGTAAAAATAATAGAATCTAAATTAGACCAAAATTAATTCTTTCCTTGAAAAGAAAGAAACAATCTAGATTTAGACAAGTCAGCATTCCAGGATTTAAGCCACAAGACCCCCCTAGCAAGAATTGCTAAAGACATGCTTTTGACATACATTTTCATAATATTAAACACAGCATCACAAATAAAAGTATTTGCACTCTGAAGCAAACTTAATAGATTTGCACTAACAGGGTCATCAGAAAACTGCTCTGAAAGACTTGACAACCAGTAAGTAGAAGAAGCAGCTATATCGGCAATAGAAATAGCTGGCCTGAGAATATAACCAGTATGTAGAAAGGCCCATCTATGAAAGGATTCTAACTTTTTGTCTAAAGGAACCTTAAAAGAAGTACTGTCTTTCAAAGGTATGGTAGTACGTTTAGCTAGAGTGGAGATGGCCCCATCCACTTGGGAATGGTTACCTATAACTCTAGATTAGCAGCAGGTAAAGGATATAACTTTTTGAACCTTGCAGAAGGATTAGAAGACACGCCTGGCTTAGACCATTCCCTAGAAACCATGTCAGAGACAGCATCAAGCACAGGGAAAACCTCAGGGAGATTAACAACAGTTTTAAAAACTGAATTTAAACGATTACAAGGTTTATCATCAGAAGATATATGATCTTTAACTCCTAAAGTGACTAAGACCTCTTTTAAAAGAGAATGAATATGTTTAACTTTAAACAAAAAAGAGGAAAACATAATTTATGCTTACCTGATAAATTCCTTTCTTCTGTTGTGTGATCAGTCCACGGGTCATCATTACTTCTGGGATATAACTCCTCCCCAACAGGAAATGCAAGAGGATTCACCCAGCAGAGCTGCATATAGCTCCTCCCCTCTACGTCAGTCCCAGTCATTCGACCAAGAAACAACGAGAAAGGAGTAACCAAGGGTGAAGTGGTGACTGGAGTATAATTTAAAAGATATTTACCTGCCTTAAAACAGGGCGGGCCGTGGACTGATCACACAACAGAAGAAAGGAATTTATCAGGTAAGCATAAATTATGTTTTCTTCTGTTATGTGTGATCAGTCCACGGGTCATCATTACTTCTGGGATACCAATACCAAAGCAAAAGTACACGGATGACGGGAGGGATAGGCAGGCTCATTATACAGAAGGAACCACTGCCTGAAGAACCTTTCTCCCAAAAATAGCCTCCGAAGAAGCAAAAGTGTCAAATTTGTAAAATTTGGAAAAAGTATGAAGCGAAGACCAAGTTGCAGCCTTGCAAATCCGTTCAACAGAGGCCTCATTCTTAAAGGCCCAAGTGGAAGCCACAGCTCTAGTGGAGTGAGCTGTAATTCTTTCAGGAGGCTGCTGTCCAGCAGTCTCATAGGCTAAACGTATTATGCTACGAAGCCAAAAAGAGAGAGAGGTAGCAGAAGCTTTTTGACCTCTCCTCTGTCCATAGTAAACGACAAACAAGGAAGAAGTTTGGCGAAAATCTTTAGTTGCCTGCAAGTAGAACTTGAGGGCACGAACTACATCCAGATTGTGTAAAAGACGTTCCTTCTTTGAAGAAGGATTTGGACACAAGGATGGGACAACAATCTCTTGATTGATGTTCCTGTTAGTGACTACCTTAGGTAAGAACCCAGGTTTAGTACGCAGAACTACCTTGTCTGAGTGAAAAATCAGATAAGGGGAATCACAATGTAAGGCTGATAACTCAGAGACTCTTCGAGCCGAGGAAATAGCCATTAAAAACAGAACTTTCCAAGATAACATTTTTATATCAATGGAATGAAGGGGTTCAAACGGAACACCCTGTAAAACGTTAAGAACTAAGTTTAAACTCCATGGTGGAGCAACAGCTTTAAACACAGGCTTGATCCTAGCTAAAGCCTGACAAAAGGACTGGACGTCTGGATTTTCTGACAGACGTCTGTGTAACAAGATGGACAGAGCTGAAATCTGTCCCTTTAATGAACTAGCTGATAAACCCTTTTCTAAACCTTCTTGTAGAAAAGACAATATCCTAGCGATCCTAACCTTACTCCAGGAGTAACCTTTGGATTCGCACCAGTATAGGTATTTCCGCCATATTTTATGGTAAATCCTTCTGGTAACAGGCTTCCTAGCCTGAATCAGGGTATCAATAACCGACTCAGAAAAACCACGTTTTGATAAAATCAAGCGTTCAATTTCCAAGCAGTCAGCTTCAGAGAAGTTAGATTTTGATGTTTGAATGGACCCTGTATCAGAAGGTCCTGTCTTAGAGGTAGAGACCAAGGCGGACAGGATGACATGTCCACTAGATCTGCATACCAAGTCCTGCGTGGCCAAGCAGGTGCTATTAGAATTACTGATGCTCTCTCCTGTTTGATTTTGGCAATCAATCGAGGAAGCAGCGGGAAGGGTGGAAACACATAAGCCATCCTGAAGTTCCAAGGTGCTGTCAAAGCATCTATCAGAACTGCTCCCGGATCCCTGGATCTGGACCCGTAGCGAGGAAGTTTGGCGTTCTGGCGAGACGCCATGAGATCTATCTCTGGTTTGCCCCAACGTCGAAGTATTTGGGCAAAGACCTCCGGATGAAGTTCCCACTCCCCCGGATGAAGAGTCTGGCGACTCAAGAAATCCGCCTCCCAGTTCTCCACTCCCGGGATGTGGATTGCTGACAGGTGGCAAGAGTGAGACTCTGCCCAGCGAATTATCTTTGATACTTCCATCATTGCTAGGGAGCTTCTTGTCCCTCCCTGATGGTTGATGTAAGCTACAGTCGTGATGTTGTCCGACTGAAACCTGATGAACCCCCGAGTTATTAACTGGGGCCAAGCCAGAAGGGCATTGAGAACTGCTCTCAATTCCAGAATGTTTATTGGAAGGAGACTCTCCTCCTGATTCCATAGTCCCTGAGCCTTCAGAGAATTCCAGACAGCGCCCCAACCTAGTAGGCTGGCGTCTGTTGTTACAATTGTCCAGTCTGGCCTGCTGAATGGCATTCCCCTGGACAGGTGTGGCCGATGAAGCCACCATAGAAGAGAATTTCTGGTCTCTTGATTCAGATTCAGAGTAGGGGACAAATCTGAGTAATCCCCATTCCACTGACTTAGCATGCATAATTGCAGCGGTCTGAGGTGTAGGCGTGCAAAAGGTACTATGTCCATTGCCGCTACCATTAAGCCGATCACCTCCATGCATTGAGCTACTGACGGGTGTTGAATGGAATGAAGGACGCGGCATGCATTTTGAAGTTTTGTTAACCTGTCTTCTGTCAGGTAAATCTTCATTTCTACAGAATCTATAAGAGTCCCCAAGAATGGAACTCTTGTGAGAGGAAAGAGAGAACTCTTCTTTTCGTCACTTTCCATCCATGCGACCTTAGAAATGCCAGAACTAATTCTGTATGAGACTTGGCAGTTTGAAAGCTTGAAGCTTGTATTAGAATGTCGTCTAGGTACGGAGCTACCGAAATCCCTCGCGGTCTTAGTACCGCTAGAAGGGCACCCAGAACCTTTGTGAAGATTCTTGGAGCCGTAGCCAATCCGAATGGAAGAGCTACAAACTGGTAGTGCCTGTCTAAGAAGGCAAACCTTAGATACCGGTGATGATCTTTGTGGATCGGTATGTGAAGGTAAGCATCCTTTAAATCCACTGTGGTCATGTACTGACCCTCTTGGATCATGGGTAAGATTGTCCGAATAGTTTCCATTTTGAACGATGGAACTCTTAGGAATTTGTTTAGAGTCTTTAAATCTAAGATTGGCCTGAAAGTTCCCTCTTCTTTGGGAACCACAAACAGGTTTGAGTAGAACCCTTGTCCTTGTTCCGACCACGGAACCGGATGGATCACTCCCATTGTTAACAGATCTTGTACGCAGCGTAGAAACGCTTCTTTCTTTATCTGGTTTGTTGACAACCTTGACAGATGAAATCTCCCTCTTGGGGGAGATAATTTGAAGTCTAGAAGGTATCCCTGAGATATGATCTCTAGTGCCCAGGGATCCTGAACATCTCTTGCCCAGGCCTGGGCGAAGAGAGAGAGTCTGCCCCCTACTAGATCCGGTCCCGGATCGGGGGCTCTCGGTTCATGCTGTCTTTGGGGCAGCAGCAGGTTTCCTGGCCTGCTTGCTTTTGTTCCAGGACTGGTTAGGCTTCCAGCCTTGCCTGTAACGAGCAACAGCTCCTTCCTGTTTTGGTGCAGTGGAGGTTGATGCTGCTCCTGTTTTGAAATTCCGAAAGGGACGAAAGTTAGACTGTCTAGCCTTAGCTTTGGCCTTGTCTTGAGGTAGGGCGTGGCCCTTACCTCCCGTAATGTCAGCGATAATTTCTTTCAAACCGGGCCCGAATAAGGACTGCCCCTTGAAAGGTATATTAAGTAATTTGGACTTAGAAGTAACATCAGCTGACCAGGATTTTAGCCACAGTGCCCTGCGTGCCTGTATGGCGAATCCTGAGTTCTTAGCCGTAAGTTTGGTTAAATGTACTACGGCCTCCGAAATGAAAGAATTAGCTAGTTTAAGGACTCTAAGCCTGTCCGTAATGTCGTCTAGCGTAGAGGAACTAAGGTTCTCTTCAAGCGACTCAATCCAAAATGCTGCCGCAGCCGTAATCGGCGCGATACATGCAAGGGGTTGTAATATAAAACCTTGCTGAACAAACATTTTCTTAAGGTAACCCTCTAATTTTTTATCCATTGGATCTGAGAAAGCACAGCTATCCTCCACCGGGATAGTGGTACGCTTAGCTAAAGTAGAAACTGCTCCCTCCACCTTGGGGACCGTTTGCCATAAGTCCCGAGTGGTGGCGTCTATTGGAAACATCTTTCTAAATATTGGAGGGGGTGAGAACGGCACACCGGGTCTATCCCACTCCTTAGTAACAATTTCAGTTAGTCTCTTAGGTATAGGAAAAACGTCAGTACTCGCCGGTACCGCAAAGTATTTATCCAACCTACACAGTTTCTCTGGTATTGCAACAGTGTTACAATCGTTGAGAGCTGCTAAGACCTCCCCTAGTAGTACACGGAGGTTCTCCAATTTAAATTTAAAATTTGAAATATCTGAGTCCAATCTGTTTGGATCAGAACCGTCACCCACAGAATGAAGCTCTCCGTCCTCATGCTCTGCGAGCTGTGACGCAGTATCAGACATGGCCCTAGCATTGTCAGCGCACTCTGTTCTCACCCCAGAGTGATCACGCTTGCCTCTTAGTTCAGGTAATTTAGACAAAACTTCAGTCATAACAGTAGCCATATCTTGTAATGTTATCTGTAATGGCCGCCCAGATGTACTAGGCGCCAAAATATCACGCACCTCCCGGGCGGGAGATGCAGGTACTGTCGCGTGAGGCGAGTTAGTCGGCATAACTCTCCCCTCGCTGTTTGGTGAAATTTGTTCACATTGTACAGATTGACTTTTATTTAAAGTAGCATCAATACAGTTAGTACATAAATTTCTATTGGGCTCCACCTTGGCATTGGAACAAATGACACAGATATCTTCCTCTGAGTCAGACATGTTTAACACACTAGCAAAAAACTTACAACTTGGTTATAATCTTTTTTAGCAAAAAACGTACTGTGCCTCAAAGAGGTACTAACGATTAAATGACAGTTGAAATAATGAACTGAAAAACAGTTATTGCATCAAATTTTAAAACAACACAACTTTTAGCAAAGGTTTGTTCCCATTAGTAAAAAACAACACTAATTAAATTTGTACATAAGAAAACAAAACAACGTTTTTTATACACAGTCACTATAAGAATTCTCACAGCTCTGCTGAGAGAATTTACCTCCCTTCAAAGAAGTTTGAAGACCCCTGAGATCTGTCAGAGATGAACCGGATCATGCAGGCCATATAAAAGTAGCTGACTGGAATTTTTTGATGCGTAGCAAAGAGCGCCAAAAACGGCCCCTCCCTCTCCCACACAGCAGTGAAGAGAAACGAAACTGTCACAATTAAAGCAAAAAACTGCCAAGTGGAAAATAATGCCCAAACATTTATTCACACAGTACCTCAGCAATGTAAACGATTCTACATTCCAGCAAAAACGTTTAACATGAGAATAGTTATTAAAAGGATTAGTGACCTTAACACAGTAGTTCCGGTGAAATACCATCCCCAGAATACTGAAGTGTATACATACATGTCATTTTAACGGTATGGCAGGCTTTTCTCATCAATTCCATTCAGAAAACAAAAACTGCCACATACCTCAATGCAGATTCATCTGCCCGCTGTCCCCTGATCTGAAGCCTTTACCTCCCTCAGATGGTCGAGAACAGCAATATGATCTTAACGACTCCGGTTAAAATCATAGTAAAAAAATCTCTGTCAGATTCTTCCTCAAACTCTGCCAGAGAAGTAATAACACGCTCCGGTGCTATTTTAAAATAACAAACTTTTGATTGAAGTCATAAAAACTAAGTATAATCACCATAGTCCTCTCACACATCCTATCTAGTCGTTGGGTGCAAGAGAATGACTGGGACTGACGTAGAGGGGAGGAGCTATATGCAGCTCTGCTGGGTGAATCCTCTTGCATTTCCTGTTGGGGAGGAGTTATATCCCAGAAGTAATGATGACCCGTGGACTGATCACACATAACAGAAGAAATAACCAGTTTTATTTCAGATGATGAATCCTCCTTCCCAGAGGAAACTTCACCATCTGAAGAAACCACAGTATCCCTTGGATCAGGGCACTTGTAGAAGGTAAAATCTGGACTGACCTTTTACAATTATTTGAAGGCAGGAGAGCAGCCAAAGCCTCAGAAACAGCAGCCTTGATGAATGATTTCATGGCAAGAGGCACCGCTTCAGCATTAACCTGTAATGAACAAAGAGTAGGTGCATTAGTACCCAAAGAAACAGCATTAGATAGGTCTGTATGCATCAACAAATCTAAACATAAACGACATAAATGAGCTGAAGAAAGCACTTCAGCTTTTTTACAATAAGCACATCTAATAATGGTAGAAAGATGTTCAGGAGAGTCAGTTTCTAGGGTAAATTGAGGTACAAAATTCTGCTGCTCCATTATAGCATATAGCAAAGCAATGCAATAAACACTATAAAATCCCTTAAGAAAGCTCTTGAGAAAAGGAAACCATATAAACCAAGCATAGAAAACATTACTGTTGAAAGTGTGTCAAACAACGTACTGTTTAAATGTCAAAGAGTACAACAAAAACCTGATGCGCGCATAACCGAGAAAACGTGCCCTAACCCGCCGTGTGTACATCAATGCGCAGGCGTGCCCTAACCCAACAGACAAAACCGGGTGCGCAAAACTAACTTGTAACTCCTAGAAGGCTAATGGACGTGCGCTAACCTAATAAGAGTAAACCTGGCGCGCAAAAACGGCCCAACGTGCGAAAAACGAATTGCGCAAAAAAAAACACCACGTGCAATGCAAGGGGAATAGAGAAGGCTCTGTCCCACGGCCATATACAATTACATATATATATATAAAAAAAAAATAATTAAAAAGTAACCATAAAGTAGCTAAATGAGTGTCTATATATAAAAATAAGTAGCAGAGAGCCAAACAAGTACTGAAACATATCAGCAGAGGTTATCGAATAGGAGTATAATGTAGATCTATAAAGGGAGGCAGAAGACAAGTCCCTGAGACCGATTACAGAGGGCAAATTAAGGATTCCCCATGAGGTGAAGCCATCGGTTAATAAACCATACCCCAAATACATCCCTCTGACGGGTCTCAACATAAACTGAAAACCCCTCTCTGAAGAATCAAATGCACATCTTCATTCTTCAACCACCTCCAGCGGAGGCAAAGTAAAGACTAAGGTATGTGTGAGCTCTTGGGGTTTGAGAATCTTTGCCTCCTCCTAGTGGTAGAGAAGAGTAATTCCCATGAGGAATGGATCGTGGACTCTCACCACCTGTATGAATGAAACATATTTTCTAAATCTGACCCCAGTCAAGGAATCCAATTTAAAGAGCTTTAAAAAAGTATGAGAAGAGCAACAGGCACAGGTCTTCAGAACAGAGGACTGGTTTAGCTGTCCATAAGTGAAAATACCCTTGTAGAATGAGCTCTTAGCAACAGTGGAACAGACCATCATTATTTGAAAAGCTGAGATGATGCAGCGAGTAAATCAGCAGCCTTTGTTATGTCTTTGTGCAATCATCAGTACTCAGTATAACACTTCTTGTTTTGTGAGTCAAACACTTCTTGTTTTGTGAGTCAATTCATTTCTGAAGACAGAAGGCCACTCAAGATATAAAACCATTTTACATTCAACAGCTTCTTATGTTTGGAAGGGATTTACAAAAACTGGAGGAATGGGCTAGTAAATGGCAAGTATAATTTAATACTGGTAACTGCAAGGTTCAACATTTTGGAAGTAAAAATATGCAGACTACCTATTGGGACTAGACTTGGCAAAACAGTAGGGAAAGGATTTGAGCATACTTATAAATAATAACAAGCTAAAAAATGTGTGTAATGGTAGTGGCTTCTAAGGCTAATAAAATACTAGCATGTATTAAAGAAGGCATAGATGCAAGGGAGGAAAGCATAATTCTTTCACTATATAAATCCCTGGTACAACCTCACCTTGAGTATGAAGTGTAGTTCTGGGGAACAAGGATAAACTTAAAATTAAATAAAGACCAACTCTTTATTTAATTCATTTGGGGCTTAAGTGTTTAATCCGTCTAAACTTACATTGTAATATTATCCTACCTAGGTTGAATACTCTCTAAAGCTGGTGAGTTGCTCCATGTCATCCCTCATGTCAAACTGAGGGACAAGAGGGATGATATGATCAGTAGATGCAAAGAACACTAAGGGACAAAAAGATGATGTGGGGTAAATCACCAGCTTGCAGACACCCAGTAGATCCAGGGAACACTGAGGGTTAAGAAGGTGACGTGGGGCAAATAACCTGCTTACAGATCTCCAGTAGATCCAGGGAACACTGAGGGATAAGAAGGTGACATGGAGCAAATCACCAGCTTGCAGATCTCTAGTAGATCCAGGGAACACTGAGGGACAAAAAGGTGACATGGGGCAAATCACCAGCTTGCAGACCTCCAGTAGAACCGGGGAATAATGAGGGACAAGAAGGTGACATGAAGTAAATCACCAGATTGCAGACCCCCAGTAGACCAGGGAACACTGAGAGACAAGAAGATGACATGAAGCAAATCACCAGCTTGCAGACCTCCAGTAGACCAGGGAACACTGAGGGACAAGAAGGTGAGATGAAGCAAATCACCAGCTTGCAAACCTCCAGTAGATCAGGGAACACTGAGGGACAAGAAGGTGACATGAAGCAAATCACCAGCTTGCAAACCTCCAGTAGACCAGGGAACACCGAGGAATAATAAGGTGGCATGAAGCAAATCACCAGTTTGCAGACCTCCAGCAGAAAAAGATTTGCTCCATGTCATCCCTCTTGTCCCTCAGTATTTCCTGGATCTACTGGAGATCTGCCAGCTGGTGGTTGCTTCATGTCACCCACTTACTTCTCAGTGTTCCTTGGATCTACTGAGTTCAACTAGCTGGTGATTAGCTTCACGTCACCCACTAGTCCCTTGTTGTTGCCTGGATCTGCAAATCACCTACTTGATCCATCCTTATAAAAGCCAGATGGATGGCACTGTAAAAAACACACATTTATTCAGGCTTTAAACTAGACTGTGATTAGAAAAGACTGTATATGATAAGCCTTTACTACGCTTGTAATATGGCACACAGGAAACTTCCATTTAGTGTTCCTTTAGTATAAGCAGCGTAGCTTTCCAATATTTTCCTCATCACTTTTTAAAAGGGACACTAAAGTCAAAATGATAGAGCACACTATTTTAAAAAAGCTTTCTAATTTACTTCCATTATCAAAATGTGTCTTTATTTGCACACCTTCTAGGGCACCAGCTCCTACTGAGCATGTGCAAGCGTTCACAGTATATACTTATATGTGTCTGTGACTGGCTGATGGCAGTCACATGATACAGTTATATGCACACTTTCCAAGGCACCAGCTCCTAGTGGGCAGTGCAAGCAATCACAGTAAATACTTATACACGTTTGTGATTGGCTGATGGTTGTCACACGATATATAAGGAGGGGACAAAATGGAAGTAACTTTAAAATATGTTGTAGATTTTTTTTTTTCTAACAAATTTCAAACTCTGACTAAGGGCCTGATATTTAAAACCTTGCTGCTTAGGATATTTTAAGAAATCTCATCGGTACGGCGAGACCCTTAAAGAACAATTAGCAAGCAACATAAACATTTCTCAAGCTAAAATTTGTATTGCTATGTAGAGTTTTTTTATGAGAAAGAAACTCCTACATTACAATACAAGGTCTAAAAAAAAATCCCAAAGATTTTGTGTGAGTTGTCTCCATGCCGGCGAGGTTTTGAATATCAGGCCCTAAATATTACTGCATTGTCATTTTATTATCAATTTCTAGATTATGCAATTCTACATATTTAATAATCCATTATCTGTTTTATAGTCTTAACATTTTTCTATATTCCGGCTGTGTAAATTTCAGAGTTTAAATAGCTTTCATAGATATCACATGCTATCGCCTGATGAAACCTTTCTTATATAAACATACAGTTTATAGAGGCAAAGAAGATGCTTTTTCAGAATGTACTTACACACAAGGAATGAGTGTCTATCAATGCTCATTTTGGCTATCTGCTTCGTCAGCCACTGATCCCAATAAGCATTAATCAATGCTGCCCTCATTTTATTTATAGGATCGCAAGCACCTGCTCCCTCTTTAAGCCTAAGTAACAGTGTTAACGTCTTCCCTCACCGTCTCCATCCCTCCTCCCCAGTATTAGCCCAGCGCACACACAGATCGCGCCTCTGCTCACGTACTGCTAATTGCTGGACTGACAAGAATCTCAAGGCTCTTTTGACGACTGCCGTGATCCATAGGGATATCTGAAATTAAAAAGAGAAAAAAAAAACACACAACCTATAAGTGCAAACAGCTTCCAATGTGTGACATCTGGGGAAATTATGTTACCATTACATCAACAGGAAATACAATCAATAAAGCAATTTGTATGCATGGGATAATATGCAAAAAATAGTTCTGGGTTAACAAATTAAATCATTCAAAATAACAGGAATGAGAAAAACTAAATTTATGCTTACCTGATAAATTTCTTTCTTTCTTGACACGATGAGTCCACAGATCATCTAATTACCATTGGGATATTCACCTCCTGGCCAGCAGGAGGCGGCAAAGAGCACCACAGCAAAGCTGTTAAATATCACCTCCCTTCCCTCCAACTCCAGTCATTCAACCGAAGTAAAGGAAAGAAAGGAAGCAACAAGGTGCAGAGCTGCCTGAGGTTTATAACATAACAAAAAAATACCCTGTCATCAAAAACAGGGCGGGCTGTGGACTCATTGTGTCAATAAAGAAAGAAATTTATCAGGTAAGCATAAATTTCATTTTCTTCCTAATAACACGGTGAGTCCACAGATCATCTAATTACTATTGGGATACCGAAGCTAGAGGACACAGATGATAAGGGAGGGACAAGACAGGAAACCTAAAAAGAAGGCACCACTGCTTGAAGAACCTTTCTCCCAAAGGAAGCCTCAGCCGAGGCAAAAGTATCAAACTTATAGAATTTTGAAAAAGTGTATAGAGAGGACCAAGTTGCAGCCTTGCAAATCTGTTCCACAGAAGCTTCATTTTTGAATGCCCAGGAAGAGGAAACAGCCCTCGTAGAATGAGCCGTAACCTTCTCAGGAGGCTGCTGTCCAGCAGTTTCATAGGTAAAGCAAATTATTCTCTTCAGCCACAAAGAAAGAAGTAGCCGTAGCTTTCTGCTCCTTACGTTTCCCAGAGAAAACTACAAACAGAGCAGAAGACTGACGAAAATCCTTAGTCGCCTGTAAATAGAATTTCAGAGCACGAACCACGTCTAGGTTGTGCAGAAGACGTTCCTTAGGAGAAGAAGGATTAGGACATAAAGAAGGAACAACAATCTCCTGATTAATGTTCCGATCTGAAACTACTTTAGGAAGAAAACCTAATTTAGTACGTAAAACAACTTTATCCGAATGAAAAAGGTACGGAGACTCATACTGTAATGCCGAGAGCTCAGAGACTCTACGAGCAGAAGAAATAGCAACAAAAAACAAAACCTTCCAAGATAACAACTTAATATCTAAGGAATGCATAGGCTCAAACGGAGCCTGCTGAAGAACCTTAAGCACAAGATTAAGACTCCAGGGAGAAGTAACAGGTTTGAACACAGGCCTGATTCTGACCAAGGCCTTATAGAACGATTGAACATCTGGAACCTTTGCCAGACGTTTATGTAACAAAATAGACAAGGCAGAAATCTGACCCTTCAAGGAACTTGCAGATAAAAACCTTCTCCAAACCTTCTTGGAGAAAAGATAAAATCCTAGCAATCAAAACTCTACTCCAAGAGTAGCCTTTGGATTCACACCAATACAGATATTTTCACCATATCTTATGGTAAATTTTCCTGGTAACAGGCTTGCGAGCCTGAATCATGGTCTCAATGACCAAATCCGAAAAAAACGCGCTTAGATAAAATTAAGCGTTCAATCTCCAAGCAGTCAGCTTCAGAGAAACTAGATTTGGATGAAGGAAGGGCCCTTGAAGTAGAAGGTCCTTCCTTAGAGGAAGCTTCCAAGGGGGGAGAGATGACATCTCCACTGGGTCTGCATACCAAATCCTGCGAGGCCACGCCGGAGCAATGAGAATCACTGATGCTCTCTCTTGCTTGATCCGAGCAATGACTTGAGGAAGGAGAGCGAACGGAGGAAATAGGTATGCAAGAATGAAGTTCCAAGGAACTGCCAGAGCATCTATCAGAACCGCCTGAGGGTCCCTAGACCTCGACCCGTACCTCGGGAGCTTGGCATTCTGATGAGATGCCATGAGATCTAGATATGGCTGTCCTCATTTGAGAATCAAGTTGGAAAAACTTCCGGAAGTAATTCCCATTTTCCCGGGTGAAAGGTCTGTCTGCTCAGAAAATCTGCTTCCCAATTGTCCACTCCTGGAATGTGGATCGCAGATAGACAACAGTTGTGGGTCTCTGCCCACTGAATAATCTTGGACACCTCTTTCATGGCCAAAGAACTCAGAGTTCCACCCTGATGGTTGATGTAAGCCAATGAGGTTATGATGTCCGACTGAAATCTGATAAACCGGGCAGAAGCTAACTGAGGCCAGGCCAGATGAGCATCAAAGCTCTAGAATGTTTATGGGGAGAATAGATTCTTCCCGAGTCCATGTCCCCCCAGTATGAGTAAATCTACTGTTGTCATAAATTGACCCTCTTGAACTAAAGGAAGAATGGAATGAATAGTTTCCATTTTGAAGGACGGTACTCTGAGGAATTTGTTTAGACTCTTGAGATCCAAGATTGGTCTGAAGGTTCCCTCTTTCTTGGGAATCACAAACAGATTGGAGTAAAATCCCAGACGCTGCTCCTGTACTGGAACAGGAACTATAATCCCCATTTCGGATAGATCCCGAACACAACGTAAGAACGCCTCTCTTTTTATCTGGTCGACAGATAATATTGAGAGAAGAAATCTCCCCCTGGGGGGAAATTTCTTGAATTCTAGTTTGTATCCTTGGGACACAATGTTTATCGCCCAAGGATCCTGAACATCCCGAACCCAAGCCTGAGCGAAAAAGGAAAGTATGGCCCCCACAAGATCCGGTCCTGGATCGGGGGCAGACCCTTCATGCTGACTTTGATTCATTAGCGGGCTTCTTGGATTGCTTTCCCTTACTCCAAGATTGGTTGGGTCTCCAGACAGGTTTGGACTGTTCCTGTTTTGTAGAGGGAGAAGAAGGTTTGCCCTTGAAGTTTCGAAAGGAACGAAAATTACTCTGAAGTCCCTTCTGCTTATTGAGGGAAGCATCAGAAATAAAAGAATTAGCCAATTTAAGAGCTTTGATCCTGTCCTGGATCTCTTCAAGGGGACTGTTTGAATGGAATCAGACAGCGCATCAAACCAGTATGCCACCGCACTACAAACGGTAGCAGTACACACCACAGGTTGCCATTGTAACCCCTGGTGAACATACATTTTCTTAAGAAAACCCTCCAGTTTCTTATCCATAGGATCCTTAAAAGAACAGCTATCCTCTATGGTAATAGTGGTTCTCTTAGCTAAAGTGGAAATTGCCCCTTCCACCTTGGGGACCGTTTGCCAATACTCCTTAATAGAGTCATCAATGAGAAACATCTTCTTAAAAATAGGAGGAGAAAAACCTTTCTCCCTTCCTTAACAATAATTTCTGTAGCCCTATCTGGTACGGGAAAACATTCCAGCATGGAAGGTACATCATAGTACTTGTTAAGTTTGATAGCTTTTTTAGGGTTGACAACGACAGTAGTGTCAGAGTCGTCCAGAGTAGCCAAAACCTCCTTGAGTAGAAAACGGAGGTGATCTAGCTTAAACCTGAAGGATACAACTTCAGCATCAGATGAAGGAATTACACTGTCAGAATCTGAGATCTCACCCTCGGATGCTACCGAAGAATCCTCCCCATCAGATCTATGAGAGGGAATATTCGGAATAGCCACGACCGAGTCAGACACCTTACGCACTGATTCTTTAGACTTCCTCTTGTGCTTTCCCTGTAGCATAGGAAAAGCAGACTGCATCAGAAACTGCAGAATACATGAGAGAAACAATGTCTTGCAAGGAGACCCCAGCCGGAGCTTGAGAGCAAGCGCAGGGCACTGAATTAATGGGTACTAAAATTTGGGACACCTGAGGAGAAAAATGCGGCATATTTTGAACATTATCAGAAAACTCCTGGACAGCATCCGTCTTAGACAATATTGGCTCAAAAAGTCTATCCTTAAAATTTTAAGTTCTCTCAACACATGAGGAACAAAAATTAATTGGTGGTTCAATATTAGCATTCAACCATAAAGGACATGTGTAATCTACAACAGAGTCTTTGTCCATCTTAACATAATAAATATAAATATTAAATAATTAAATTATGAACAAATTTTATAAAGAAAAACCGTTCATGTCTCTTTAAATTTTAAACAGAAACTGCTTTATTTTTGATGCAATGCAAAAAAGAAACAGATTTATTTTTTGAATAAAAACGTTACTGCTTTATTTTTCAAGATATGTGAAATAAAAACTTCTTAATAACACCTCAAACAGCCTCTACACCTCAGCTATAGCTTTGCTGAGGTGTCTATCCTAGCAGGATAATGAAAAAACGGATTATTAAATTCAAAATGGAGCCGTTTCAGAAATGTCAGGCTAGCAAATAACAGTTTGATTTGAAAAATGTTAAGATGCAGGTATCTCTCCTCCATATATAGGAAGTGAGAGAAAAATGAGTGTGTAACAGATACATTTTCCTCACACAAGCCCTAATAAAACCACCAAAATGAGCCAAGTTCTCCTCAAGTCCCCAGTGCCTGCAAAACTGCCATAAATAATCCCCCTTACAACCCTAGGAGTAATTTATTAAATATCCATGTTAGGGAAATAGTAAAGTGCCATGTTTTTTCTTTAAAGCTGCTTAAGAAAATAAATTAGCACTTACCTCAATAAATCTGCCTGGCAGCAAGGCAGCTCACCAGGTTTGGAGAGGTCCTTTCCCTCACATTGACCTGTGGAAAATAATAAGGGCAGCAACTTTTATTTAAATATGAGGGAGGTGCAGTGAGAATTATGTCCCACAAATTCCCTTTGTTTAAAAGCCAACAATGCTCTACTGAAGAGACTGAAATGGACTACAGCTACACCCTGGAGTTAAAAACAGCACATACTAGTACTGCAAATAAAATAATAAAATCTTGATTGAAGAATCTTTCCAGCACCTAACTTTACCACTTCCTTACTCTAACGTAGGCAAAGAGAATGACTGGAGTTGGAGGGAAAGGAGGTGATATTTAACAGCTTCGCTGTGGTGCTCTTTGCCGCCTCCTGCTGGCCAGGAGGTGAATATCCCAATAGTAATTAGATGATCTGTGGACTCACTGTGTCATTAGAAAGAAAGAAAGTTTAGGCTTACCTGATAAAACAGAATTTATGCTTACCTGATAAATTACTTTCTCCAACGGTGTGTCCGGTCCACGGCGTCATCCTTACTTGTGGGATATTCTCCTCCCCAACAGGAAATGGCAAAGAGCCCAGCAAAGCTGGCCATATAGTCCCTCCCAGGCTCCGCCTACCCCAGTCATTCGACCGACGGACAGGAGGAAATATATATAGGAGAAACCATATGGTAACGTGGTGACTGTAGTTAGAGAAAATAATTCCTCAGACCTGATTAAAAAACCAGGGCGGGCCGTGGACCGGACACACCGTTGGAGAAAGTAATTTATCAGGTAAGCATAAATTCTGTTTTCTCCAACATAGGTGTGTCCGGTCCACGGCGTCATCCTTACTTGTGGGAACCAATACCAAAGCTTTAGGACACGGATGAAGGGAGGGAGCAAATCAGGTCACCTAAACGGAAGGCACCACGGCTTGCAAAACCTTTCTCCCAAAAATAGCCTCCGAAGAAGCAAAAGTAAAAAATTTGTAAAATTTGGCAAAAGAGTGCAGTGAAGACCAAGTCGCTGCCTTACATATCTGGTCAACAGGAGCCTCGTTCTTGAAGGCCCATGTGGAAGCCACAGCCCTAGTGGAGTGAGCTGTGATACTTTCAGGAGGCTGCCGTCCGGCAGTCTCAAAAGCCAATCTGATAATGCTTTTAAGCCAAAAGGAAAGAGAGGTAGAAGTTGCTTTTTTACCTCTCCTTTTACCAGAATAAACAACAAACAAGGAAGATGTTTGTCTGAAATCTTTTGTAGCCTCTAAATAGAATTTTAGAGCACGGACTACGTCCAAATTGTGTAACAAACGTTCCTTCTTCGAAACTGGATTCGGTCATAAAGAAGGTACAACTATCCCCTGGTTACTATTTTTGTTGGAAACAACCTTCGGAAGAAAACCAGGCTCAGTACGCAAAACCACCTTATCTGCATGGACCAGATAGGGCGGAGAACACTGCAGAGCAGATAACTCAGAAACTCTTCTAGCAGAAGAAATTGCAACCAAAAACAAAACTTTCCACGATAATAACTTAATATCTACGGAATGTAAGGGTTCAAACGGAACCCCTTGAAGAACTGAAAGAACTAGATTAAGACTCCAGGGAGGAGTCAAAGGTCTGTAAACAGGCTTGATTCTAACCAGAGCCTGAACAAACGCTTAAACGTCTGGCACAGCTGCCAGCCTTTTGTGAAGTAAAACAGATAAAGCAGAAAATCCTTTCTCCAAACCTTCTAGTAGAAAGGAAAGAATCTTAGGAATTTTTATCTTGTTCCATGGGAATCCTTTAGATTCACACCAACAGATATATATTTTCCATATTTTATGGTAAATTTTTCTAGTTACAGGCTTTCTAGCCTGAATAAGAGTATCTATTACAGAATCTGAAAACCCACGCTTTGAAAGAATCAAGCGTTCAATCTCCAAGCAGTCAGTTGGAGGGAAATCAGATTCGGATGTTCGAATGGACCCTGAACAAGAAGGTCCTGTCTCAAAGGTAGCTTCCATGGTGGAGCCGATGACATATTCACCAGGTCTGCATACCAAGTCCTGCGTGGCCACGCAGGAACTATCAAGATCACCGAAGCCCTCTCCTGATTGATCCTGGCTACCAGCCTGGGAATGAGAGGAAACGGTGGGAATACATAAGCTAGGTTGAAGATCCAAGGTGCTACTATTGTATCCACTATGGACAACTGTAAAAAACAGAAACAGAGGCGCCACATGTGTAGATCAATGGATACCAAGATGTATATCTGGACAAGACACAGGATACTCACAAACGTGAAGGCACTCTCTTGTGCCTGTTAGAGGCAGGCTGGTATTCTAAACAGCAAACCAGCTGGCTGTGTATACGAATCCCCGTCGTGATGTCCTGGAGAGATGGATGTCCTGCAAGGCAGTCCTTGCCTGGATAGTGTCCTAGAGGTTGGAACAAGGGAGAAAGGCTGGACAGCCTTTGGGTTACTTGGAAGAGATTGATGCACACACCAGACTTAGTGAATCATAAAACTAGCATTTATTATACAGAATAAAATCGCCAGTAATGTAGCACATTACAGCTGGTGTGTTAAAATCAAATCTCTTATGGTATATAGAGAAGTAAAGCGACGCGTTTCTCGGGAGTGACCCCGTTTCCTCAGGCTTGTATCATACAAGATACAAGCCTGAGGAAACGGGGTCACTCCCGAGAAACGCGTCGCTTTACTTCTCTATATACCATAAGAGATTTGATTTTAACACACCAGCTGTAATGTGCTACATTACTGGCGATTTTATTCTGTATAATAAATGCTAGTTTTATGATTCACTAAGTCTGGTGTGTGCATCAATCTCTTCCAAGTAACCCAAAGGCTGTCCAGCCTTTCTCCCTTGTTCCAACCTCTAGGACACTATCCAGGCAAGGACTGCCTTGCAGGACATCCATCTCTCCAGGACATCACGACGGGGATTCGTATACACAGCCAGCTGGTTTGCTGTTTAGAATACCAGCCTGCCTCTAACAGGCACAAGAGAGTGCCTTCACGTTTGTGAGTATCCTGTGTCTTGTCCAGATATACATCTTGGTATCCATTGATCTACACATGTGGCGCCTCTGTTTCTGTTTTTTACAGTTGTCCATATAAGAAAATTACATCACTTGTGAAGTGAAGACTGAGAGCTGCCTTCTCCACTTTTCCCTTTCTCAGACGGACTTTATTTGGGACTTTTTATTTGCACCGTTTATATTGGACATCTTCCAGTACAACGTGTGTATGTTTATATATACATTTGCATTTTTATTTTATTATTATATTTTTTGATTTACATATCATATTAATTTTCCAATTAAGTTTATATGATTTTAACAATTTATATCCTATAGTAATTTTGTACTTTAGTTATGTTTTTATTTACATATGTGTTGATTATTACACATTCACACTAGGGCCACCCACACCACCTGTTAAGTAAGCGCCTCCTATAGGTTATCTGTGACACCCAGTCACAGAGTTTCCAGTTTGTAGTATTTATTGTATCCACTAGAGTCGCCTTGGGATCCCTGGATTTGGACCCGTAACAAGGGACCTTGAAGTTCTGACGAGAGGCCATCAGATCCATGTCTGGAATGCCCCATAATTGAGTTATTTGGGCAAAGATTTCCGGATGGAGTTCCCACTCCCCCGGATGCTCCTCCATCACCAGGGAACTCCTTGTTCCCCCCTGATGGTTGATATATGCAACAGTCGTCATGTTGTCTGATTGACACCTTATGAATTTGGCCTTTGCTAGTCGAGGCCAAGCCTTGAGAGCATTGAATATCGCTCTCAGTTCCAGAATGTTTATCGGGAGAAGAGAGTCTTCCCGAGACCATAGACCCTGAGCTTTCAGGGGTTCCCAGACCGCGCCCCAGCCCACCAGACTGGCGTCGGTCGTGACAATGACCCACTCTGGTCTGCGGAAGCTCATTCCCTGTGACAGGTTGTCCAGGGTCAGCCACCAACGGAGTGAATCTCTGGTCCTTTGATCTACTTGGATCGTCGGAGACAAGTCTGTATAATCCCCATTCCACTGTCTGAGCATGCACAGTTGTAATGGTCTTAGATGAATTCGTGCAAAAGGAACTATGTCCATTGCCGCAACCATCAAACCTATTACTTCCATGCACTGCATTATGGAAGGAAGAAGAACAGAATGAAGTACCTGACAAGAGCTTAGAAGTTTGATTTTCTGGCCTCTGTCAGAAAAATCTTCATTTCTAAGGAAACTATTATTGTACAAGAAGGGAACTCTTGTTGACGGGGACAGAGAACTTTTTTCTATGTTCACTTTCCACCTGTGAGATCTGAGAAAGGCTAGGACAATGTCCGTATGAGCCCTTGCTTTTGACAGAGACGACACTTGAATCAGGATGTCGTCCAAGTAAGGTACTACTGCAATGCCCCTTGGTCTTAGCACCGCTAGAAGGGACCCTAGTACCTTTGTGAAAATCCTTGGAGCAGTGGCTAATCCGAATGGAAGTGCCACAAACTGGTAACGCTTGTCCAGAAAGGCGAACCTTAGGAACCGAAGATGTTCCTTGTGGATAGGAATATGTAGGTACGCATCCTTTAAATCCACCGTGGTCATGAATTGACCTTCCTGGATGGTAGGAAGGATCGTTCGAATGGTTTCCATTTTGAACGATGAACGATGAAACCCTTAGAAACTTGTTTAGAATCTTGAGATCTAAAATTGGTCTGAATGTTCCCTCTTTTTTGGGAACTATGAACAGGTTGGAGTAAAACCCCATCCCTTGTTCTCCTAATGGAACAGGATGAATCACTCCCATTCCTGACAGGTCTTCTACACAATGTAAGAATGCCTGTCTTTTTATTTGGTTCGAAGATAATTGAGACCTGTGGAACCTTCCCCTTGGGGGTAGTTCCCTGAATTCCAGGAGATAACCTTGAGAAACTATTTCTAGCGCCCAAGGATCCTGAATATCTCTTGCCCAAGCCTGAGCAAAGAGAGAAAGTCTGCCCCCCACCAGATCCGGTCCCGGATCGGGGGCCAACACTTCATGCTGTTTTGGTAGCAGTGGCAGGTTTCTTGGCCTGCTTACCCTTGTTCCAGCCTTGCATCGGTCTCCAGGCTGGCTTGGTTTAAGAAGTATTACCCTCTTACTTAGAGGGTGTAGAATTTGAGGCTGGTCCGTTTCTGCGAAAGGGACGAAAATTTGGCTTATTTTTAGCCTTAAAAGACCTATCCTGAGGAAGGGCGTGGCCCTTTCCCCCAGTGATGTCTGAAATAATCTCTTCCAAGTCAGGGCCAAACAGTGTTTTACCCTTGAAAGGGATGTTAAGCAATTTGGTCTTGGAGGACACATCCGCTGACCAAGACTTTAGCCAAAGCGCTCTGCGCGCCACGATAGCAAACCCTGAATTATTCGCCGCTAATCTAGCTAATTGCAAAGCGGCATCTAAAATAAAAGAGTTAGCCAATTTAAGTGCTTGAACTCTGTCCATAACCTCCTCATATGAAGATTCTTTATTGAGCGACTTTTCTAGTTCTTTGAACCATAAACACGCAGCTGTAGTGACAGGAACAATGCATGAAATTGGTTGTAGAAGGTAACCTTGCTGAACAAACATCTTTTTAAGCAAACCCTCTAACTTTTTATCCATAGGATCTTGAAAACACAACTATCTTCTATAGGAATAGTAGTGCGTTTGTTTAGAGTAGAAACCGCCCCCTCGACCTTGGGGACTGTCTGCCATAAGTCCTTTCTGGGGTCGACTATAGGAAATAATTTCTTAAATATAGGGGGAGGAACAAAAGGTATGCCGGGCCTTTCCCACTCCTTATTTACTATGTCTGCCACCCGCTTGGGTATAGGAAAAGCATCAGGGGACACCGGAACCTCTAGGATGTCCATCTTACATAATTTCTTTGGAATTACCAAATTGTCACAATCATCCAGAGTAGATAATACCTCCTTAAGTAGTGCGTGGAGATGTTCTAATTTAAATTTAAATGTTACAACATCAGGTTCAGCTTGTTGAGAAATTTTCCATGAATCTGAAATTTCTCCCTCAGACAAAACCTCCCTCCTGGCCCCTTCAGATTGGTGTGAGGGCATGTCAGAACAGTTATCATCAGCGTCCTCTTGCTCTTCAGTGTTTAAAACCGAGCAATCGCGCTTTCTCTGATAAGTAGGCATTTTGGATAAAATGTTTGCAATAGAATTATCCATTACAGCCGTTAATTGTTGCATGGTAATAAGTATTGGCGCACTAGAAGTACTAGGGGCCTCTTGTGTGGGCAAAACTGGTGTAGACACAGAAGGGGACGATGCAGTACCATGCTTACTCCCCTCATTTGAGGAATCATCATGGGCAATATCATTATCTATGGCATTATTGTCCCTACTTTGTTTGGACACTATGACACAATTATCACATATATTTAAATGGGGAGAAACCTTGGCTTTCATACATATAGAACATCGTTATCTGATGGTTCAGACATGTTAAACAGGCTTAAACTTGTCAACAAAGCACAAAAAACGTTTTACAATAAAACCGTTACTGTCACTTTAAATTTTAAACTGAACACACTTTATTACTGAATATGTGAAAAAGTATGAAGGAATTGTTCAAAATTCACCAAAATTTCACCACAGTATCTTAAAGACTTAAAAGTATTGCACACCAAATTTGAAAGCTTTAACCCTTAAAATAACGGAACCGGAGCCGTTTTTACATTTAACCCCTATACAGTCCCAGGTATCTGCTTTGCTGAGACCCAACCAAGCCCAGAGGGGAATACGATACCAAATGATGCCTTCTATAAGCTTTTTCAGTGGTTCTTAGCTCCTCACACATGCATCTGCATGCCTTGCTCTCCAAAAACAACTGTGCATTAGTGGCGCGAAAATGAGGCTCTGCCTATGACTAGAAAAGGCCCCCAGTGAAAAAGGTGTTCAATACAGTGCCTGCCGTTTTTTTAAAACAATCCCCAAGATTATAATAACTATTAATAGTTATAATCTGCCAAATATGCTTAGTAAAGTAATCGTTTTAGCCCAGAAAAATGTCTACCAGTTTTTTAAGCCCTAATGAAGCCCTTTATTCTTATACTAAACTAAGAAAATGGCTTACCGGTTCCCATAGGGAAAATGACAGCTTCCAGCATTACCAAGTCTTGTTAGAAATGTGTCATACCTCAAGCAGCAAAAGTCTGCTCACTGTTTCCCCCAACTGAAGTTAATTCATCTCAACAGTCCTGTGTGGAAACAGCCATCGATTTTAGTAACGGTTGCTAAAATCATTTTCCTCTTACAAACAGAAATCTTCATCTCTTTTCTGTTTCAGAGTAAATAGTACATACCAGCACTATTTTAAAATAACAAACTTTTGATTGAAGAATAAAACTACATTTAAACACCAAAAAAACTCTTAGCCATCTCCGTGGAGATGTTGCCTGTGCAACGGCAAAGAGAATGACTGGGGTAGGCGGAGCCTGGGAGGGACTATATGGCCAGCTTTGCTGGGCTCTTTGCCATTTCCTGTTGGGGAGGAGAATATCCCGCAAGTAAGGATGACGCCGTGGACCGGACACACCTATGTTGGAGAAATTAATTTCTTTCAGGATAGTGAGTCCAGGAGCCATCACGTGTGAAAATTACCCTACTGACCAGCAGTAGGAGGCAAGACACCCCAACACACCAGATCTTAAAATCCCTCCCGCTTCCCATGATCCTCAGTCATATATATACACCCAAGTAAATGAGGAAAACAGAAGATAAAGCGGGCAAAAATGTAAAACAAGTACTGCCACCAAATAAACAAAAAGAAAGGGTGGGGCTTATGGACTCACCATCATAAAATAAATGAATTTATCAGGTAAGTATATATTTTTGTTTTCTTTCATCATCATGAGTGGGAATTTATACCTAACCAGTTAAGTCTTCGACATCCTCTTGAAATAGGCGGGGGCAAACAGTGAAGGCAGGATGTTACTGATCAGACACTACAGCCTGCAAAATCACTAAAAAAAGCATTAGGATAAGAGCAAGAATTGTCAACTGCTCTAGAAGAATGCAGTAATGCGTCCGTAACCATCTATGCCTTACAAATTGAGACTTTAAGGTAACTAAAATAACAGCTGTAGCTTTCTGACGTTCGCGAGGCCAAGAAAAAAGAACAAAAATAGAAGAAGAAGAAGAAAGTCTGAAATCTTTTGTGGCTTGCACATATTTGAGAAGTCTCACAACATACAGATTGTGAAGAAGACACTTCTTAGGAGCTAGGCATAAAGAAGGAACCACCATTTTCCGGCGTAAAGTATCTGTAGATTAGCTCGTTGAAAGGACACGCCTTATTGTAATATCTCTTTAAGAGGAGTAACTTAAATCTCTGCCCCTAAACTTGGATTTGTACGGTGCACCTGTTACTAGTTGGTGCTTGAATATCTCACAAGCTGCAATAGTAACTCAGTGTTTCTATTGTCCTGCATTAAACCAGAACAGATGATCTCATGTGAGGAATCCTACCTTACCAATCATCAGAAGAATTATTCCAGCCTTACTCTACCATTTGGCATCTTGTCATCTCTCAGCAATTATTATTGTACAATGCTTTTCTCACATAACGGTTTGCCTAAATCTGCCCGTCATTTCATTCAGCAGAGCATTCCTACCTCTCCCTCCTATGAAGTTTACTGAAATTGCAATCTTTACTCCATTCTCTCTCTCCCTAAACGGTCTGGCGTTCACTAGGAGGTCAAGGATTAACAGTGACCGATCCTTCAGATCATGCTACTCAGAGGTGAGCCTCCCTTAAAGAACTTTGTCAGCTGCAATTTCAGTTTGTTTTTAGCTTTTGAGTTCAGCTCAGTGTCATTATACTGTGCACTGCTTTAGTCAGGCGACATGTGACTCTGCCCCCCATCGTGCATGTGCACAAGTGCATTCTGCAGAAGCTATGGCCTGGATAGCACCTTTCATATATGAAAATGTCCAGGGGGTGGGAGCTTGCTGCAAACAAAACTATGCCTAAATTAAAGGGGGTTAATGGGGTTAAAACAGAAACCATTTTGCGATTAAGCTTTGGCTGTATTATATATTTAGAAATGTATGTTAGTTCATCCTGTTGTATGTCCCTTTAAAGTATAACACAAAACACACCAAAGTTCCCACACTTGGTTTTACAATTGGTGGGTTCACTTTAAACAATGTGTACTAATAACACCCCTTTTTACTCTTAGTTTTGCCGAGCACCATAGAAGGGGTATCAGTAGATCTCCATATTATTATTAAAAGTCTTTGTCAAAGCAAAACTTCCATATGAATACCTGTAGTGTGAGCGGAAAAAAACCTTTATATAGAATGAAACAATGTCACTCAGGGGTAACAAAGCACACTCAAGGTTAATCCAATCAATATATTTCACCCAATAGGGCTTTTTTAAGATAGGGTTAAGTTTTATATACACTTCTTTGTTTTCCTACTGGTTAACTCTTAAAAAGCTCCAATTTCTTAGGGTGGTATATACCAACTTAAAGGGACAGTCTAATCAAAATTAAACTTTCATGACTCAGATAGGACATGCAATTTTAAACAACTTTCCAATTTACTTAAAATTGTATTGGTTCTCTTGGTATTCTTAGTTGAAAGCTAAACCTAGGTAGGCTCATATGCTAATTTCTAAGTCCTTGAAGGCGCCTCTTATCTCAGTGCATTTTGACAGTTTTTCACAGCTAGACAGCGCTAGTTCAGGTGTTCCATATAGATAACATTGTGCTCACTCCCGTGCAGATATTTATGAGACCGCACTGATTGGCAAGTCTGTCAAAAGAACTGAAAAAGGGGGCAATCTGTAGAAGCTTATATACAAGGAAATCACAGAGGTAAAAAGTATATTAATATAACCATGCTGGCTGTGCAAAACTGGGGAATGGGTAATAAAGGTATTATCTATCTTTTTTAAACAATAAAAATCCTGGTGTAGACTGTCCCTTTAACCCTGTTGTCCTTGTATAGTCTGTTTGCCTCGTGCATGCCTCTGTCAGTTCCCACAAGGCACATTACTGCATACTGCTGTATACTGATGCACACTACACTGCATACTGCTGTACACTACTGCACAATACACTGCATACTGCTGTACAATAAACTGCATACTGCTGTACACCACTGCACAATACACTGCATACTGCTGTACACTACAGCACACTACATTGCATACTGTTGTACACTACACTGCATACTGCTGCACACTACTGCACCCTACACTGCATACTGCTGCACAATACACTGCATACTACTGTACACTGCTGCACACTACACTCCATACTGCTGCACACTACTGCACAATACACTGCATACTGCTGTACAATAAACTGCATACTGCTGTACACTACTGCACAATACACTGCATACTGCTGTACACTACTGCACACTACATTGCATACTGCTGTACACTACACTGCATACTGCTGCACAATACACTGCATACTACTGTACACTGCTGCACACTACACTGCACACTACACTCCATACTGCTGCACACTACACTGTATACTACATTGCACACTACACTTCATACTGCTGCACACTACTACTTACTACCACACAATTCTACATCTGGACAGCATGATGAGCAAACGACTGAATGTTATGGCACAGAACTCAGGCTAATGCAATTCAATTAAAACAGTCATCTCTGCACCACAAAAGGGACTGTGCTTGAGGAGAAACAATGCAATTATGTTCAGAGCTTTATCCAAGCCAGAGCCCGGGGATTAGGTGTCCCACAGCAAACAAGCACAATTTCCTACATAAGTTATTGACACTGACAGTACCTGGTGTAAGGGGATACAGAGGAATAGCTCCCCCACAGGCTTCATCCTCTGTCTTCACAACCACAACTACATAGAAGCCTCCTCGTGAGAAGTCCTTCCTCTGCAAAACACAAACAGTAACAGGGAAAGGGGCAAGATAACGCAAAGGGGGCAAAGCCGCCAACGTGGATGTAAGTGTTACCTGCACAGTGATTGCTCCTTTCTTAGTCATTGTTTGGTACATGCCAATAAAAGCCACATTGTTATCCAGATCATACACCGGGCACTGTAGAAGGAGAGAGCAGAGGTTAGAGTGGGTACAGGTGAGATAAAGTTATAGCGGTTTCTTCAAAGAATTTGCAATTAGCCAATACGGCACTACATTGTAGATAACACTATTGTGGATAACCCTATAGTGTGTTAACAAGGACAAACAAACTCCGCTGATACAGCAGTTTGGTTTCAGACTGTTTGGGGGATAAAATTATCACAGTCAAATCTCATAGGCATTTTTGCAGAAGAAATAAAGATGGTTCTGTATTTGTACTAAGTTGTTTTTATTCACTCTCACTCCGTGTATAGTTTACCTGCTCCTCCGTTTAGTTCACTGGAGTGCATGGTAGAAAGTGCAGCTGGTCACATGACCATTTTGTGTCTCCTAATTGGTGCAATATCGATCTCCTTGTTTTCAGGCTGTTTGCAGTAGGAATGTATCACAGACTTGCCAAACAAAAGATTTTGGGATCACAATGACACCCCACAGTCCTTAAACGCGTTTCGCCCGTGAAGAGGAGCAGGTAAACTCTACACGGAGTGAGAGTGGAACAGAGAGGGACTCACCGTTTAAAGGGCCATAATACCCAAATGTTTAAACACTTGCAAGTGATGCAGTATAGCTGTAAAAGCTGACCAGACAATATCACCTGAACATCTCTATGTAAAAAATAAATATATTTTACCTCAAAAGTATCTCAGTAGCCACATCCCATTGTAAAGGACTTCTAAGCAGCAAATCAGTATCTCTGTCCCGGGACAGTGTAAGGAGCGAACTTATGTGCACTCTCATCTTACTTCCCTATTCAGCTTAAGGAAATTTACAATGAAATCTCATGAGAGTTAAGTGAAATCTCACAGTAAAATAGTTCATGACCTCAGCACTGTTGATGCAGATTGGCTGCTGTTTATATCTTCATTTTTTTATTTATTTTTTACCTGCAGCTGGGAGCAGCCGAGTATAACTTTTTACACAGAACTTATTTAGCTGAGGAAGTTGTGAGGTAAAATATCTTCCTTTTTTACATAGAGATGCTCAGGTGATATTTTCCTGACAGTTTTTTACAGTTATATTGCATCAGTTTCAAGTGATTTAGCATATGAATATTATGTCCCTTTAAGTTTTGAAAAGACACAAAACGGATCATGGTGAGGTAAAGTTATAGCGGTTTCTTCAAAGTATTTTCAATTAGCCAATACGGCACTACACTGTAGATAACACTATTGTGGATAACGTTATACTGTGTTAACAAGGGAAAAAAAACTCCTCTGATACAGCAGTTTTAGACTGTTTGGGGGATATAATTATCTCAGTCAAACCCCATAGCGGGCACAGCGTGTAAGAGGACATAGCGGGCACAGTATACCCACCTGCAGGTCCTGAATGGAGATGACAGAGCAGGGAAATGCAGCCAGAGAGGACACCTTCACCACTACAGAATCCACACCCTCTGTAAACTCATACTTAAAGTACTGAGAATGCGGCAAGAAGAAAGAAAAACAATCAGATCAATTTAAAAGAATGAGAGGCAATCACATCTGCCCTAATACACAGAACATCTTCCCCTTACCTCCCCTAATACACAGGTCATGTAACCTCTCCCACCCTCTGATACACAGGACACGTACCTCTCTTACCCTCTAATACACAGGTCACGTAACCTCTCCCACCCTCTCATACACAGGACACATACCTCTCCCACCCTCTGATACACAGGACACGTACCTCTCCCACTCTCTAATACACAGGACACGTACCTCTCTCACCCTCTAAAACACAGTACACATACGTCTCTCACCCTCTAATACACAGGACACGTACCTCTCTCCTGCTCTAATACACAGGACAAGTACCTCTCCCCCCCTCTAATACACAGAACAAGTACCTCTCTCAAACTCTAATACACAGGACACGTACCACTCTCATGCTCTGATACACAGAACAAGTACCTCTCTCACCCTCAAATACACAGGACACGTACCTCTCTCACCCTCTAATACACAGGACACGTACCTCTCTCACGCTCTAATACACAGAACAAGTACCTCTCCCCCCCTCTAATACACAGAACAAGTACCTCTCCCCCCTCTAATACACAGAACAAGTACCTCTCTCACCCTCTAATACACAGGACACGTACCACTCTCACGCTCTGATACACAGAACAAGTACCTCTCTCACCCTCAAATACACAGGACACGTACCTCTCTCACCCTCTAATACACAGGACACGTACCTCTCTCTCCCACTAATACACAGGACACATACCTCTACCACCCTCTAATACACAGGACACGTACATCTCTCACCCTCTAATACACAGGACACATACCTCTCTCACCCTCTGATACACAGGACACATACCTCTCTCACCCTCTGATACACAGGACACATACTTCTCTCACCCTCTCATACACAGGACACATACCTCTCTCACCCTCTAATACACAGGACACATACCTCTCTCACCCTCTAATACACAGGAAACGTACCTCTCTCACCCTCTACTACACAGGACACATACCTCTCCCACCCTCTAATACACAGGACACGTACATCTTTCACCCTCTAATACACAGGACACGTACCTCTCCCACCCTCTAATACACAGGACACATACTTCTCTCACCCTCTAATACACAGGACACGTACCGCTCCCACCCTCTAATACACAGGACACATACTTCTCTCACCCTCTAATACACAGGACATGTACCTCTCTCACCCTCCAATACACAGGCCACGTACCTCTCCCACCCTCTAATACACAGGACACGTACCTCTCTCACCCTCTAATACACAGGAGACGTACCTCTCTCACCCTCTAATACACAGGACACGTTCCGCTCTCACCCTCTAATACACAGGCCACGTACCTCTCCCACCCTCTAATACACAGGACACATACCTCTCTCACCCTCTAATACACAGGACACGTACCTCTCTCACCCTCTGATACACAGGAGACGTACCGCTCTCACCCTCTAATACACAGGACACGTACCTCTCCCACCCTCTAATACACAGTACACATACCTCTCTCACCCTCTAATACACAGGACACGTACCTCTCTCACCCTCTGATACACAGGACACGTACCTCTCTCACCCTCTAATACACAGGACACCTACCTCTCCCACCCTCTGATACACAAGACACATACCTCTCTCACCCTCTAATACACAGGACATGTACCTCTCCCACCCTCTGATACACAAGACACGTACCTCTCCCACCCTCTAATACACAGGACACGTACCTCTCTCACCCTCTAATGCACAGGACACATACCTCTCTCACCCTCTAATGCACAGGACACATACCTCTCTCACCCTCTGATACACAGGACACGTACCTCTCCCACCCTCTGATACACAGGACACGTACCGTCCCACCCTCTAATACACAGGACACATACCTCTCTCACCCTCTAATACACAGGACACGTACCTCTCTCACCCTCTGATACACAGGACACGTACCTCTCTCACCCTCTAATACACAGGACACCTACCTCTCCCACCCTCTGATACACAAGACACATACCTCTCTCACCCTCTAATACACAGGACATGTACCTCTCCCACCCTCTGATACACAAGACACGTACCTCTCCCACCCTCTAATACACAGGACACATACCTCTCTCACCCTCTAATGCACAGGACACATACCTCTCTCACCCTCTAATGCACAGGACACATACCTCTCTCACCCTCTGATACACAGGACACATACCTCTCTCACCCTCTGATACACAGGACACGTACCGTCCCACCCTCTAATACACAGGACACATACCTCTCTCACCCTCTAATACACAGGACACGTACCTCTCTCACCCTCTGATACACAGGACACGTACCTCTCTCACCCTCTAATACACAGGACACGTACCTCTCTCACCCTCTAATGCACAGGACACATACCTCTCTCACCCTCTGATACACAGGACACGTACCTCTCTCACCCTCTGATACAATGGACACATACCTCTCTCACCCTCTGATACACAGGACACGTACCTCTCTCACCCTCTGATACACAGGACACGTACCTCTCTCATCCTCTAATACACAGGACACTTACCTCTCTCACCCTCTGATACACAGGACACGTACCTCTCTCACCCTCTGATACACAGGACACGTACATCTCTCACCCTCTAATACACAGGACACGTACATCTCTCACCCTCTAATATACAGGACACATAACCTCTCTCACCCTCTAATACACAGGACACGTACCTCTCCCACCCTCTGCTACACAGGACACGTACCTCTCTCACCCTCTAATACACAGGACACGTACCTCTCCCACCCTCTAATACACAGGACACGTACATCTCTCACCTTCTAATACACAGGACACGTACCTCTCTCACCCTCTGATACACAGGACACGTACCTCTCTCACCCTCTGATACACAGGACACGTACCTCTCTCACCCTCTGATACACAGGACACATACCTCTCTCACCCTCTAATACACAGGACACGTACCTCTCCCACCCTCTAATACACAGGACACGTACCTCCCCCACCCTCTAATACACAGGACACGTACCTCTCTCACCCTCTAATAATCAGGACACATACCTTTCCCACACTCTAATACACAGGACACGTACCGTCCCACCCTCTGATACACAGGACATGTACCTCTCTCTCCCTCTAATACAAAGGACACATACCTCTCCCACCCTCTAATACACAGGACACGTACCTCTTCCACCCTCTAATACACAGGACACATACCTCTCTCACCCTCTGATACACAGGACATGTACCTCTCTCACCCTCTGATACACAGGACATGTACCTCTCTCACCCTCTAATACACAGGACACGTACCGCTCCCACCCTCTAATACACAGGACACATACCTCTCTCACCCTCTAATACACAGGACACGTACCTCTCTCACCCTCTGATACACAGGACACGTACCTCTCCCACCCTCTAATACACAGGACACGTACCTCTCTCACCCTCTGATACACAGGACACGTACCTCTCTCACCCTCTGATACACAGGACACGTACCTCTCTCTCCCACTAATACACAGGACACATACCTCTCCCACCCTCTAATACACAGGACACGTACATCTCTCACCCTCTAATACACAGGACACGTACCTCTCCCACCATCTAATACACAGGACACATAACCTCTCTCACCCTCTAATAAACAGGCCACGTACCTCTCCCACCCTCTAATACACAGGACACGTACCTCTCTCACCCTCTAATACACAGGACACGTACCTCTCTCACCCTCTGATACACAGGACACGTACCTCCCCCACCCTCTAATACACAGGACACGTACCTCTCTCACCCTCTGATACACAGGACACGTACCTCTCTCTCCCACTAATACACAGGACACGTACCTCTCCCACCCTCTAATACACAGGACACATACCTCTCTCACCCTCTAATACACAGGACACGTACCTCTCTCACCCTCTAATACACAGGACACGTACCTCTCTCACCCTCTGATACACAGGACATGTACCTCTCTCACCCTCTAATACACAGGACACGTACCGCTCCCACCCTCTAATACACAGGACACATACCTCTCTCACCCTCTAATACACAGGACACGTACCTCTCTCACCCTCTGATACACAGGACACGTACCTCTCTCACCCTCTAATACACAGGCCACGTACCTCTCCCACCCTCTAATACACAGGACACATACCTCTCCCACCCTCTAATACACAGGACACATACCTCTCCCACCCTCTAATACACAGGACACGTACTGTCCCACCCTCTGATACACAGGACACGTACCTCTCTCTCCCTCTAATACAAAGGACACATACCTCTCCCACCCTCTAATACACAGGACACGTACCTCTCCCACCCTCTAATACACAGGACACGTACCTCTCTCACCCTCTGATACACAGGACACGTACCTCTCTCACCCTCTGATACACAGGACACGTACCTCTCTCACCCTCTGATACACAGGATACGTACCTCTCTCACCCTCTAATACACAGGCCACGTACCTCTCTCATCCTCTAATACACAGGCCTCGTACCTCTCTCACCCTCTAATACACAGGCCACGTACCTCTCTCACCCTCTAATACACAGGACACGTACCTCTCTCACCCTCTAATACACAGGCCACGTACCTCTCCCACCCTCTAATACACAGGACACATACCTCTCTCACCCTCTAATACACAGGACACATACCTCTCTCACCCTCTGATACACAGGACATGTACCTCTCTCACCCTCTAATACACAGGACACGTACTGCTCCCACCCTCTAATACACAGGACACATACCTCTCTCACCCTCTAATACACAGGACACGTACCTCTCTCACCCTCTAATACACAGGACACGTACCTCTCTCACCCTTTGATACACAGGACACGTACCTCTCCCACCTTCTAATACACAGGACACGTACCTCTCTCACCCTCTGATACACAGGACACATACCTCTCCTACCCTCTAATACACAGGACATGTACCTCTCTCACCCTCTGATACACAGGACACGTACATCTCTCACCCTCTGATACACAGGACACATAACCTCTCTCACCCTCTAATACACAGGACACGTACCTCTCCCACCCTCTAATACACAGGACACGTACATCTCTCAACCTCTAATACACAGGACACGTACCTCTCTCACCCTCTGATACACAGGACACATACCTCTCTCACCCTCTAATACACAGGACACGTACCTCTCCCACCCTCTAATACACAGGACACGTACTGTCTCACCCTCCGATACACAGGACACGTACCTCTCTCTCCCTCTAATACAAAGGACACATACCTCTCCCACCCTCTAATACACAGGACATGTAACTCTCCCACCCTCTAATACACAGGACACATACCTCTCTCACCCTCTGATACACAGGACACGTACCTCTCTCACCCTCTGATACACAGGACACGTACCTCTCCCACCCTCTGATACACAGGACACGTACCTCTCTCACTCTCTAATACACAGGACACATACCTCTCTCTCCCACTAATACACAGGACATGTACATCTCTCACCCACTGATACACAGGACACATACCTCTCTCACCCTCTAATATACAGGACACATACCTCTCTCACCCTCTGATACACAGGACATGTACCTCTCTCACCCTCTAATACACAGGACACATAACTCTCTCACCCTCTAATACACAGGACACGTACCTCTCTCACCCTCTAATACACAGGACACGTACCTCTCTCACCCTCTAATACACAGGACACGTACCTCTCTCACCCTCTAATACACAGGACACATACCTCTCTCACCCTCTAATACACAGGACACGTACCTCTCTCACCCTCTAATACACAGGACACGTACCTCTCTCACCCTCTGATACACAGGACACGTACCTCTCCCACCCTCTAATACACAGGACACGTACCTCTCTCACTCTCTAATACACAGGACACATACCTCTCTCTCCCACTAATACACAGGACACGTACACCTCTCACCCTCTGATACACAGGACATGTACCTCTCTCACCCACTAATACACAGGACACGTACCGCTCCCACCCTCTAATACACAGGACACGTACCTCTCTCTCCCAGTAATACACAGGACACGTACATCTCTCACCCTCTAATACACAGGACACGTACCTCTCCCACCCTCTAATACACAGGACTAGTACATCTCTCACCCTCTAATACACAGGACACGTACATCTCTCACCCTCTAATATACAGGACACATAACCTCTCTCACCCTCTAATACACAGGACATGTACCTCTCCCACCCTCTAATACACAGGACACGTACCTCTCCCACCCTCTAATACACAGGACACGTACTGTCCCACCCTCTGATACACAGGACACGTACCTCTCTCTCCCTCTAATACAAAGGACACATACCTCTCCCACCCTCTAATACACAGGACACGTACCTCTCCCACCCTCTAATACACAGGACACATACCTCTCTCACCCTCTGATACACAGGACACGTACCTCTCTCACCCTCTGATACACAGGACACGTACCTCTCCCACCCTCTAATACACAGGACACGTACCTCTCTGACTCTCTAATACACAGGACACATACCTCTCTCTCCCACTAATACACAGGACACGTACATCTCTCACCCTCTGATACACAGGACATGTACCTCTCTCACCCTCTAATACACAGGACACGTACCGCTCCCACCCTCTAATACACAGGACACGTACCTCTCTCTCCCACTAATACACAGGACACGTACATCTCTCACCCTCTAATACACAGGACACGTACCTCTCCCACCCTCTAATACACAGGACACGTACATCTCTCACCCTCTAATACACAGGACACGTACATCTCTCACCCTCTAATACACAGGACACGTACCTCTCTCACCCTCTAATACACAGGACACGTACCTCTCTCACCCTCTAATACACAGGACACATACCTCTCTCACCCTCTAATACACAGGACACGTACCTCTCTCACCCTCTGATACACAGGACACGTACCTCTCCCACCCTCTAATACACAGGACACGTACCTCTCTCACTCTCTAATACACAGGACACATACCTCTCTCTCCCACTAATACACAGGACACGTACCTCTCTCACCCTCTGATACACAGGACACGTACCTCTCCCACCTTCTAATACACAGGACACGTACCTCTCTCACCCTCTGATACACAGGACACATACCTCTCCTACCCTCTAATACACAGGACATGTACCTCTCTCACCCTCTGATACACAAGACACGTACATCTCTCACCCTCTGATACACAGGACACATAACCTCTCTCACCCTCTAATACACAGGACACGTACCTCTCCCACCCTCTAATACACAGGACACGTACATCTCTCACCCTCTAATACACAGGACACGTACCTCTCTCACCCTCTGATACACAGGACACATACCTCTCTCACCCTCTAATACACAGGACACGTACCTCTCCCACCCTCTAATACACAGAACACGTACTGTCTCATCCTCCGATACACAGGACACGTACCTCTCTCTCCCTCTAATACAAAGGACACATACCTCTCTCACCCTCTGATACACAGGACACATACCTCTCTCACCCTCTGATACACAGGACACATACCTCTCTCACACTCTGATACACAGGACATGTACCTCTCTCACCATCTGATACACAGGACACGTACCGCTCCCACCCTCTAATACACAGGACACATACCTCTCTCACCCTCTAATACACAGGACACGTACCTCTCTCACCCTCTGATACACAGGACACGTACCTCTCCCACCCTCTAATACACAGGACACGTACCTCTCTCACCCTCTAATACACAGGACACATACCTCTCCCACACTCTAATACACAGGCCACGTACATCTCTCACCCTCTAATACACAGGACACGTACATCTCTCACCCTCTAATATACAGGACACATACCTCTCTCTCCCACTAATACACAGGACACGTACACCTCTCACCCTCTAATACACAGGACACGTACATCTCTCACCCTCTAATACACAGGACACGTACATCTCTCACCCTCTAATACACAGGCCACGTACATCTCTCACCCTCTAATACACAGGACACGTACATCTCTCACCCTCTAATATACAGGACACATAACCTCTCTCACCCTCTAATACACAGGACACGTACCTCTCTCACTCTCTAATACACAGGACACGTACCTCTCTCACCCTCTAATACACAGGACACGTACCGCTCTCACCCTCTAATACACAGGACACGTACCGCTCTCTCCCTCTAATACACAGGACATGTACCTCTCTCACCCTCTAAAACACAGGACACATACCTCTCTCACCCTCTAATGCACAGGACACATACCTCTCTCACCCTCTAATACACAGGACACATACCTCTCCCACCCTCTAATACACAGTACACATACCGCTCCCACCCTCTAATACACAGGACACGTACCACTCTCCTGCTCTAATACACAGAACAAGTACCTTTCTCACCCTCTAATACACAGGACATGTACCACTCTCACGCTCTGATACACAGAACAAGTACCTCTCTCACCCTCAAATACACAGGACACGTACCTCTCTCACGCTCTAAAACACAGAACAAGTACCTCTCCCCCCCTCTAATACACAGAACAAGTACCTCTCTCACCCTCTAATACACAGGACACATACCTCTCTCACGCTCTAAAACACAGAACAAGTACCTCTCCCATCCTCTAATACACAGGACACGTACCTCTCTCACCCTCTAATACACAGGACACGTACCTCTCTCATCCTCTAATACACAGGACACGTACCTCTCTCATCCTCTAATACACAGGACACGTACCTCTCTCATCCTCTAATACACAGGACACGTACCTCTCTCATCCTCTAATACACAGGACACGTACCTCTCTCACCCTCTAATACACAGGACACGTACCTCTCCCACCCTCTAATACACAGGACACGTACCTCTCTCACCCTCTAATACACAGGACACGTACCTCTCTCACCCTCTAATACACAGGACACATACATCTCCCACCCTCTAATACAAAGGACACGTACTTCTCCCACCCTCTAATACACAGGACACGTACCTCTCTCACCCTCTAATACACAGGACACGTACCTCTCTCACCGTCTAATACACAGGACACGTACTTCTCCCACCCTCTAATACACAGGACACATACCTCTCTCACCCTCTGATACACAGGACACGTACCTCTCTCACCCTCTGATACACAGGACACGTACCTCTCCCACCCTCTGATACACAGGACACGTACCTCTCTCACTCTCTAATACACAGGACACATACCTCTCTCTCCCACTAATACACAGGACATGTACATCTCTCACCCACTGATACACAGGACACATACCTCTCTCACCCTCTAATATACAGGACACATACCTCTCTCACCCTCTGATACACAGGACATGTACCTCTCTCACCCTCTAATACACAGGACACATACCTCTCTCACCCTCTAATACACAGGACACGTACCTCTCTCACCCTCTAATACACAGGACACGTACCTCTCTCACCCTCTAATACACAGGACACGTACCTCTCTCACCCTCTAATACACAGGACACATACCTCTCCCACCCTCTAATACACAGGACACATACCTCTCTCACCCTCTAATACACAGGACACGTACCTCTCTCACCCTCTGATACACAGGACACGTACCTCTCCCACCCTCTAATACACAGGACACGTACCTCTCTCACTCTCTAATACACAGGACACATACCTCTCTCTCCCACTAATACACAGGACACGTACACCTCTCACCCTCTGATACACAGGACATGTACCTCTCTCACCCACTAATACACAGGACACGTACCGCTCCCACCCTCTAATACACAGGACACGTACCTCTCTCACCCACTAATACACAGGACACGTACCGCTCCCACCCTCAAATACACAGGACACGTACCTCTCTCACGCTCTAAAACACAGAACAAGTACCTCTCCCCCCCTCTAATACACAGAACAAGTACCTCTCTCACCCTCTAATACACAGGACACATACCTCTCTCACGCTCTAAAACACAGAACAAGTACCTCTCCCATCCTCTAATACACAGGACACGTACCTCTCTCACCCTCTAATACACAGGACACGTACCTCTCTCATCCTCTAATACACAGGACACGTACCGCTCCCACCCTCAAATACACAGGACACGTACCTCTCTCACGCTCTAAAACACAGAACAAGTACCTCTCCCCCCCTCTAATACACAGAACAAGTACCTCTCTCACCCTCTAATACACAGGACACATACCTCTCTCACGCTCTAAAACACAGAACAAGTACCTCTCCCATCCTCTAATACACAGGACACGTACCTCTCTCACCCTCTAATACACAGGACACGTACCTCTCTCATCCTCTAATACACAGGACACGTACCTCTCTCATCCTCTAATACACAGGACACGTACCTCTCTCATCCTCTAATACACAGGACACGTACCTCTCTCATCCTCTAATACACAGGACACGTACCTCTCTCATCCTCTAATACACAGGACACGTACCTCTCTCATCCTCTAATACACAGGACACGTACCTCTCCCACCCTCTAATACACAGGACACGTACCTCTCTCACCCTCTAATACACAGGACACGTACCTCTCTCACCCTCTAATACACAGGACACATACATCTCCCACCCTCTAATACAAAGGACACGTACTTCTCCCACCCTCTAATACACAGGACACGTACCTCTCTCACCCTCTAATACACAGGACACGTACCTCTCTCACCGTCTAATACACAGGACACGTACTTCTCCCACCCTCTAATACACAGGACACATACCTCTCTCACCCTCTGATACACAGGACACGTACCTCTCCCACCCTCTAATACACAGGACACGTACCTTTCTCTCTCTCTAATACACAGGACACATACCTCTCTCTCCCACTAATACACAGGACACGTACATCTCTCACCCACTGATACACAGGACACATACCTCTCTCACCCTCTAATATACAGGACACATACCTCTCTCACCCTCTGATACACAAGACACGTACCTCTCTCACCCTCTGATACACAGGACACGTACCGCTCCCACCCTCTAATACACAGGACACATACCTCTCTCACCCTCTAATACACAGGACACGTACCTCTCTCACCCTCTGATACACAGGACACGTACCTCTCCCACCCTCTAATACACAGGACACGTACCTCTCTCACTCTCTAATACACAGGACACATACCTCTCTCTCCCACTAATACACAGGACACGTACACCTCTCACCCTCTGATACACAGGACACGTACCTCTCTCACCCTCTAATACACAGGACACGTACCTCTCTCACCCTCTAATACACAGGACACGTACCTCTCTCACCCTCTGATACACAGGACACGTACCTCTCCCACCCTCTAATACACAGGACACGTACCTCTCTCACTCTCTAATACACAGGACACATACCTCTCTCACCCACTAATACACAGGACACGTACCGCTCCCACCCTCTAATACACAGGACACGTACCTCTCTCTCCCAGTAATACACAGGACACGTACATCTCTCACCCTCTAATATACAGGACACATAACCTCTCTCACCCTCTGATACACAGGACACGTACCTCTCTCTCCCTCTAATACAAAGGACACATACGTCTCCCACCCTCTAATACACAGGACACGTACCTCTCCCACCCTCTAATACACAGGACACATACCTCTCTCACCCTCTGATACACAGGACACGTACCTCTCTCACCCTCTGATACACAGGACACGTACCTCTCCCACCCTCTAATACACAGGACACGTACCTCTCTCACCCTCTAATACACAGGACACGTACCTCTCTCACCCTCTAATACACAGGACACGTACATCTCTCACCCTCTAATACACAGGACACGTACCTCTCCCACCCTCTAATACACAGGACACGTACCTCTCCCACCCTCTAATACACAGGACACGTACCTCTCTCACCCTCTGATACACAGGACACATACCTCTCTCACCCTCTGATACACAGGACACATACCTCTCTCACCCTCTGATACACAGGACACATACCGCTCCCACCCTCTAATACACAGGACACATACCTCTCTCACCCTCTAATACACAGGACACGTACCTCTCTCACCCTCTGATACACAGGACACGTACCTCTCCCACCCTCTAATACACAGGACACGTACCTCTCTCACCCTCTAATACACAGGACACATACCTCTCCCACACTCTAATACACAGGACACGTACCTCTATCTCCCACTAATACACAGGACACATACCTCTCCCACCCTCTAATACACAGGACACGTACATCTCTCACCCTCTAATATACAGGACACATACCTCTCCCACCCTCTGATACACAGGACACGTACCTCTCCCACCCTCTGATACACAGGATACGTACCTCTCTCACCCTCTGATACACAGGACACATACCTCTCTCACCCTCTAATACACAGGACACATACCTCTCTCACCCTCTAATACACAGGACACGTACCTCTCTCACCCTCTAATACACAGGACACGTACCTCTCCCACCCTCTAATACACAGGACATGTACCTCTCTCACCCTCTAATACACAGGACACATACCTTTCCCACACTCTACTACACAGGACACGTACCGTCCCACCCTCTGATACACAGGACACGTACCTCTCTCTCCCTGTAATACACAGGACACATACCTCTCCCACCCTCTAATACACAGGACACATACCTCTCCCACCCTCTGATACACAGGACACATACCTCTCTCACCCTCTGATACACAGGACACGTACCTCTCTCACCCTCTGATACACAGGACACGTACCTCTCTCACCCTCTAATACACAGGACACGTACCGCTCCCACCCTCTAATACACAGGACACATACCTCTCTCACCCTCTAATACAACAAAGGACACGTACCTCTCTCACCCTCTAATACACAGGCCACGCACCTCTCTCACCCTCTAATACACAGGCCACGTACCTCTCTCACCCTCTAATACACAGGACACGTACCTCTCTCTCCCACTAATACACAGGACACGTGCATCTCTCACCCTCTAATACACAGGACACGTACCTCTCTCTCCCACTAATACACAGGACACGTGCATCTCTCACCCTCTAATACACAGGACACGTACATCTCTCACCCTCTAATACACAGGACACGTACATCTCTCACCCTCTAATACACAGGACACATAACCTCTCTCACCCTCTAATACACAGGACACGTACCTCTCTCACCCTCTAATACACAGGATACGTACCTCTCTCACCCTCTAATACACAGGACACGTACCTCTCTCACCCTCTAATACACAGGACACGTACCTCTCTCACCCTCTAATACACAGGACACGTACCGCTCTCACCCTCTAATACACATGACATGTACCGCTCCCACCCTCTGATACACAGGACACATACCTCTCCTACCCTCTAATACACATGACATGTACCTCTCTCACCCTCTAATACACAGGATACGTACCTCTCTCACCCTCTAATACACAGGACACATAACCTCTCTCACCCTCTAATACACAGGACACGTACCTCTCTCACCCTCTAATACACAGGATACGTACCTCTCTCACCCTCTAATACACAGGACACGTACCTCTCTCACCCTCTAATACACAGGACACGTACCTCTCTCACCCTCTAATACACAGGACACGTACCGCTCTCACCCTCTAATACACATGACATGTACCGCTCCCACCCTCTGATACACAGGACACATAACCTCTCTCACCCTCTAATACACAGGACACGTACCTCTCTCACCCTCTAATACACAGGATACGTACCTCTCTCACCCTCTAATACACAGGACACGTACCTCTCTCACCCTCTAATACACAGGCCACGTACCTCTCTCACCCTCTAATACACAGGACACGTACCTCTCTCACCCTCTAATACACAGGCCACGTACCTCTCTCACCCTCTAATACACAGGACACGTACCTCTCTCTCCCACTAATACACAGGACACGTGCATCTCTCACCCTCTAATACACAGGACACGTACCTCTCTCTCCCACTAATACACAGGACACGTACCTCTCTCACCCTCTAATACACAGGACACGTACCTCTCTCACCCTCTAATACACAGGACACATACCTCTCCTACCCTCTAATACACATGACATGTACCGCTCCCACCCTCTGATACACAGGACACATACCTCTCCTACCCTCTAATACACATGACATGTACCGCTCCCACCCTCTGATACACAGGACACGTACCTCTCTCTCCCTCTAATACACAGGACACATACCTCTCTCACCCTCTAATACACAGGAAACTTACCTCTCTCTCCCTCTAATACACAGGAAATGTACGTCTCCCACCCTCTAATACACAGGAAACGTACCTCTCCGACCCTCTAATACACAGGACACATACCTCTCCGACCCTCTAATACACAGGACACGTACCTCTCCCCTTCCCCTAATAGACAGGACACATACCTCTCCTACCCTCTAATACACATGACATGTACCGCTCCCACCCTCTGATACACAGGACACATACCTCTCCTACCCTCTAATACACATGACATGTACCGCTCCCACCCTCTGATACACAGGACACGTACCTCTCTCTCCCTCTAATACACAGGACACATACCTCTCTCACCCTCTAATACACAGGAAACTTACCTCTCTCTCCCTCTAATACACAGGAAATGTACGTCTCCCACCCTCTAATACACAGGAAACGTACCTCTCCGACCCTCTAATACACAGGACACATACCTCTCCGACCCTCTAATACACAGGACACGTACCTCTCCCCTTCCCCTAATAGACAGGACACATACCTCTCCCCTTCCAATATACAGGACATGTAGTGCTCCACTTCCCCTAATATACAGGTCACGTACCTTTCACCTATCCCTAACACAAAGGACATGTAGGTCTCACCTCACCCTTATACACAGTTTATTTACCTCTGACCTCAGCCTAATACACAGGACAAGTACCTTTCAATTCCACCAATACACAGGACCTACACCTCTTACCACACCCTTATACACAGGACATTTAGTTCTCACCTCCTCCTAATACACAGGACATAAACACCTCCACCTAATACAGGGCCCTAGGACAGCAACCTCCTACCTTACCCAATACCCAGTGTACCTGTGGTTGTGCAGGAGTTGCGTTGAAGCTGAGGGTTTTTTCTGTCCTATAAGGAGAACATTACATTAAAACCAGTAGCAGATCAACAAACAAATACAGAATGATGCGATTCCCCATATCTGATATTGAACTCCCTGTTTACACCCACAATGCATTTGTTGACTCTTCCCTCTAGCCTTTCCCTTACACAACCCACTGCATTGCTTAACAGCAGAGCGCACTCCTGCAGCACACTGTTTAACACTGCATGCATGACCTTTACGGCATGCCCTGCCCATTAGCGCCTCTTCACAGCATGTCCTGCCCATTTGCCCCTCTTCACGGCATGCCCTGCCCATTAGCGCCTCTTCACAGCATGCCCTGCCCATTTGCCCCTTTTCACGACATGCCCTGCCCATTTGCCCCTCTTCACAACATGACCTGCCCATTTTCGCCTCTTCACGGCATGCCCTGCCCATTAGCGCCTCTTCACAGTATGCCTTGCCCATTAGCACCTCTTCACGGCATGCCCTGCCCATTAGCGCCTCTTCAAGGCATGCCCTGCCCATTAGCGCCTCTTCATTGTTTATCACTGCATGTGTATGTGCTATGTTTTGTGTGCGTAGTAAAATCATGCATCCCCGTGTAGAATGCTAAAAACATAATTTATGCTTACCTGATACATTTATTTCTCTTGTAGTGTATCCAGTCCACGGATCATCCATTACTTGTGGGATATTCTCCTTCCCAACAGGAAGTTGCAAGAGGATCACCCACAGCAGAGCTGCTATATAGCTCCTCCCCTCACTGCCATATCCAGTCATTCGACCGAAACAAGCCGAGAAAGGAGAAACCATAGGGTGCAGTGGTGACTGTAGTTTAATTAAAATTTAGACCTGCCCGAAAAGGACAGGGCGGGCCGTGGACTGGATACACTACAAGAGAAATAAATTTATCAGGTAAGCATAAATTATGTTTTCTCTTGTGAAATGTATCCAGTCCACGGATCATCCATTACTTGTGGGATACCAATACCAAAGCTAAAGTACACGGATGATGGGAGGGACAAGGCAGGAACTTAAAAGGGAATTAACCACTGCCTGTAGAACCTTTCTCCCAAAAACAGCCTCCGAAGAAGCAAAAGTATCAAATTTGGAAAAAGTATGAAGGGAAGACCAAGTTGCAGCCTTGCAAATCTGTTCAACAGAGGACTCATTTTTAAAGGCCCAGGTGGAAGCCACAGCTCTAGTAGAATGAGCTGTAATCCTTTCAGGAGGCTGCTGTCCAGCAGTCTCATAGGCTAAACGGATTATACTCCGAAGCCAAAAAGAAAGAGGTTGCCGAGGCCTTCTGACCTCTCCTCTGTCCAGAATAAACAACAAACAGGTTAGATGTTTGGCGAAAATCTTTAGTAGCCTGTAAGTAAAACTTCAAGGCACGGACTACGTCTAGATTATGCAAAAGACGTTCCTTCTTTAAAGAAGGATTAGGACATAATGATGGAAAAACAATCTCTTGATTGATATTCTTGTTAGAAACCACCTTAGGTAAAAACCCAGGTTTTGTACGCAGAACAACTTTATTTGAATGAAAGATCAGATAAGGAGAATCACAATGTAAGGCAGATAACGCCGAGACTCTTCGAGCCGAGGAAATAGCCATCAGAAAAAGAACTTTCCATGAAAGAAGTTTGATATCAATAGAATGAAGGGGTTCAAACGGAACCCCTTGAAGAACTTTAAGAACCAAGTTTAAGCTCCATGGAGGAGCAACAGGTTTAAACACAGGCTTAATTCTAACTAAAGCCTGACAAAATGCCTGAACGTCTGGAACTTCTGCCAGACGCTTGTGTAAAAGAATAGACAGAGCAGAAATCTGTCCCTTTAAAGAACTAGCTGATAATCCTTTGTCCAAACCCTCTTGGAGGAAGGACAATATCCTAGGAATCCTAACCCTACTCCATGAGTAATTCTTGGATTCACCCCAATGAAGATATTTACGCCATATCTTGTGGTAAATTTTCCTGGTGACAGGCTTTCGTGCCTGTATTAAGGTATCAATTACTGACTCGGAGAAGCCACGCTTTGATAGGATCAAGCGTTCAATCTCCATGCAGTCAGTCTCAGAGAAAGTAGATTCGGATGATTGAAAGGACCTTGTATTAGAAGGTCTTGTCTCAGAGGCAGAGTCCATGGTGGAAAGGATGACATGTCCACTAGGTCTGCATACCAGGTCCTGCGTGGCCACGCAGGCGCTATCAATATCACCGATGCTCTTTCCTGTTTGATTTTGGCAATCAGACGAGGGAGCAGAGGAAACGGTGGAAACACATAAGCCAGGTTGAAGAACCAAGGCGCTGCTAGAGCATCTATCAGTGCCGCTTCTGGGTCCCTGGACCTGGATCCGTAACAAGGAAGCTTGGCGTTCTGGCGAGACGCCATGAGATCCAATTCTGGTTTGCCCCAACGGAGAACCAATTGAGCAAACACTTCCGGATGGAGTTCCCATTCCCCCGGATGAAAAGTCTAACGACTCAGAAAATCTGCCTCCCAGTTCTCTACACCTGGGATATGGATCGCTGACAGGTGGCAAGAGTGAGTCTCTGCCCAGCGAATTATCTTGGAGACTTCTGACATCACTAGGGAACTCCTGGTTCCCCCTGGATGGTTGATGTAAGCCACAGTCGTGATGTTGTCCGACTGAAATCTGATGAACCTCAGTGTTGCTAGCTGAGGCCAAGCCAGAAGAGCATTGAATATTGCTCTTAACTCCAGAATATTTATTGGGAGGAGTTTCTCCTCCTGAGTCTATGAACCCTGAGCCTTCAGGGAGTTCCAGACTGCACCCCAACCTAGAAGGCTGGCATCTGTTGTTACAATTGTCCAATCTGGTCTGCGAAAGGTCATACCCTTGGACAGATGGGCCCGAGATAACCACCAGAGAAGAGAATGGAGTGAAGAACACGGCAAGCATTTAGAAGTTTTGATAACCTGGACTCAGTCAGGTAAATTTTCATTTCTACAGAATCTATTAGAGTCCCTAGGAAGGAAACCCTCGTGAGAGGAGATAGAGAACTCTTTTCTTCGTTTCCACCCATGCGACCTCAGGAATGCCAGAACTATCTCTGTATGAGATTTGGCAATTTGAAAGCTTGACGCCTGTATCAGGATATCGTCCAGGTAAGGAGCCACCGCTATGCCTCGCGGTCTTAGGACCACCAGAAGTGAGCCCAGAACCTTTGTAAAAATTCTTGGGGCTGTAGCCAACCTGAATGGAAGAGCTACAAATTGGTAATGCCTGTCTAGAAAGGCAAACCTCAGGAACTGATGATGATTCTTGTGAACTCTGAGGAATTTGTTTAGGATCTTTAAATCCAAAATTGGTCTGAAGGTCCCCTCTTTTTTTGGAACCACAAACAGATTTGAATAAAACCCCTGTCCTTGTTCCGTCCGCGGAACTGGATGGATCACTCCCATTACAAGGAGATCTTGTACGCAGCTTAGGAATGCCTCTTTCTTTATCTGGTATTCTGATAATCTTGAAAGGTGAAATCTCCCTTGTGGAGGAGAAGCTTTGAAGTCCAGAAGATATCCCTGAGATATGATCTCCAACGCCCAGGGATCCAGAACATCTCTTGCCCACGCCTGGGCGAAGAGAGAGAGTCTGCCCCCTACTAGATCCGTTGTCGGATAGGGGGCCGCTCCTTCATGCTGTCTTAGAGGCAGCAGCAGGCTTTCTGGCCTGCTTGCCCTTGTTGCAGGACTGGTTAGGTTTCCAGGCCTGTTTGGATTGAGCAAAAGTTCTCTCTTGTTTTGAAGCAGAGGAAGTTGATGCTGCACCTGCCTTGAAATTTCGAAAGGCACGAAAATTAGACTGTTTGGCCTTTGATTTGGCCCTGTCCTGAGGAAGGGTATGACCCTTACCTCCAGTAATGTCAGCAATAATTTCTTTCAAACCAGGCCCGAATAAGGTGTGCCCCTTGAAAGGAATGTTGAGTAATTTAGACTTTGAAGTCACATCAGCTGACCAGGATTTGAGCCATAGCGCCCTACGCGCCTGGATGGCGAATCCAGAATTCTTAGCCGTTAGTTTAGTCAAATGAACAATGGCATCAGAAACAAATGAGTTAGCTAGCTTAAGAGTTCTAAGCTTGTCAACAATTTCAGTCAATGGAGCTGTATGGATGGCCTCTTCCAGGGCCTCAAACCAGAATGCCGCCGCAGCAGTGACAGGCGCAATGCATGCAAGGGGCTGTAAAATAAAACCTTGTTGAATAAACATTTTCTTAAGGTAACCCTCCAATTTTTTTTATCCATTGGATCTGAAAAAGCACAACTGTCCTCAACCGGGATAGTGGTACGCTTTGCTAAAGTAGAAACTGCTCCTTCCACCTTAGGGACAGTCTGCCATAAGTCCCGTGTAGTGGCATCTATTGGAAACATTTTTCTAAATATAGGAGGTGGGGAAAAGGGCACACCGGGCCTATCCCACTCCTTACTAATAATTTCTGTAAGCCTTTTAGGTATTGGAAAAACATCAGTACTCACCGGCACTGCATAGTATTTATCCAGCCTACACAATTTCTCTGGCACTGCAATTGTGTCACAGTCATTCAGAGCAGCTAATACCTCCCCAAGCAATACACGGAGGTTCTCAAGCTTAAATTTAAAATTAGAAATCTCTGAATCAGGTCTCCCCGATTCAGAGACGTCACCCACAGACTGAAGCTCTCCGTCCTCAGGTTCTGCATATTGTGACGCAGTATCAGACATGGCTCTTACAGCATCTACGCGCTCTGTATCTCGTCTAACCCCAGAGCTATCGTGCTTGCCTCTCAATTCAGGCAATCTGGATAATACCTCTGACAGGGTATTATTCATGATTGCAGCCATGTCCTGCAAAGTAATCTCTATGGGAGTCCCTGATGTACTTGGCGCCATATTAGCGTGCGTCCCTTGAGCGGGAGGCGAAGGGTCCGACACGTGGGGAGAGTTAGTCGGCATAACTTCCCCCTCGACAGACCCCTCTGGTGACAATTCTTTTATAGATAAAGACTGATCTTTACTGTTTAAGGTGAAATCAATACATTTAGTACACATTCTCCGATGGGGCTCCACCATGACTTTTAAACATAATGAACAAGTATCCTCTGTTTCAGACATGTTTGTACAGACTAGCAATGAGACTAGCAAGCTTGGAAAACCCTTTAAAGCAAGTTAACAAGCAATATAAAAAAATGTTACTGTGCCTTTAAGAGAAACAAATTTTGACAAAATTTGAAATAACAGTGAAAAAAGGCAGTTACACAAACAAAATTTTTACAGTGTATGTAACAAGTCAGCAGAGCATTGCACCCACTTGCAAATGGATTATTAACCCCTTAATAACAAAAACAGAATAATAAATAACAAAAACGTTTTTTAAACACAGTCACAACAACTGCCAGTCTACTGTGATTGTTACCCTCCTCAAACACGACTTTGAAGCCTTTTGAGACCTTCAGAGATGTCCTGTATCATGCAGAGGGAAGCTGAATGTCTCTGTCAGTATTTTTAGCTGCACAGAAAAGCACTAAAATAGGCCCTTCCCACTCATATTGCAACAGTGGAAAGCCTGTTACTAGGCAAAAATCAAGCCAGCCATGTGGAAAAAAACTAGGCCCCAATAAGTTTTGTCACCAAACATATATAAAAACGATTAACATGCCAGGAAACGTTTTATATTACACTTTTATAAGAGTATGTATCTCTGTTAATAAGCCTGATACCAGTCGCTATCACTGCATTTAAGGCTTAACTTACATTAATCCGGTATCAGCAGCATTTTTCTAGCAAATTCCATCCCTAGAAATATGTTAACTGCACATACCTTATTACAGGAAAACCTGCACGCTATTCCCCCTCTGAAGTTACCTCGCTCCTCAGAATATGTGAGAACAGCAATGGATCTTAGTTACTTCTGCTAAGATCATAGAAATCACAGGCAGATTCTTCTTCTAATGCTGCCTGAGATGAAACAGTACACTCCGGTACCATTTAAAAATAAACTTTTGATTGAAGTTAAAAAACTAACTATAATACACCACTCTCCTCTTACTACGTCCATCTTTGTTGAGAGTTGCAAGAGAATGACTGGATATGGCAGTGAGGGGAGGAGCTATATAGCAGCTCTGCTGTGGGTGATCCTCTTGCAACTTCCTGTTGGGAAGGAGAATATCCCACAAGTAATGGATGATCCGTGGACTGGATACACTTAACAAGAGAAATAATGTTTTATTCTAACACATATTAAAAATAAATTAAATAAACCACAATTACAGAAAACAGTAACTTTGCACAACCTATAATCTATACAATAATAAACTACATAACTTTTGTATGTTTTTATTAAAAATGAGCACTTTATATTGTTTTTTTTTATTATTATACTTTACTTTTTATTTATTTTTTCATACAAATAAACGTACAAAATACAGTGATTGAAGGTTACTACAAACATTAAAGGCTAGATTATGAGTGGCGCGCTAACGGTTGCGTGCGAGAGATAACAAATTATGCTTACCTTTCTTCTGTCCGGGAAGAGTCCACAGCTGCATTCATTACTTTTGTGGAAATACAGAACTTGGCCACCAGGAGGAGGCAAAGAAACCCCAGCCAAAGGCTTAAATACCTACCCCACTTCCCTTATCCCCCAGTCATTCTGCCAAGGGAACAAGGAACAGTAGGAGAAATATCAGGGCGAAAAAAGGTGTCAGAAGAACGAATATAAAAGAATCTAAGGCCGTCCACAGAAAGAAAAAAAAATGGACGGGGAGCTCCCTGTACAGAAGAAAATAAAATTATCAGGTAAGCATAATTTAAGGTTTTCTTCTTTAAAACGCGGAGAGTCCACAGCTGCATTCATTACTTTTGGGAAATCAATACCCAAGCTTATAGAGGACACTGAATGCAAACGGGCGGGAACAAAAAGGCGGCCCATTCTGATTTCACCACAGCTTGACACAACCTGGATTCCAGATAAAAACTACTTCAACAGAAGCAGGAAGAACAAAAATATGGAAAGAGGACAAGGTAACTGCCCGTCAATTAGAACCATAAGGATCCCAGTTAGAGATCACTCTAAATTCTGGACTCCACTGAGCACAAAAGCCTCTGAGGAGACAAAAGTCCCACTCTCTAAAAGCACACAAATAAAATCCTCTCCGCATTCTTCAGTTAGGGAGAATGTGGAGAGGATTTTATGTGTGTGCTTTTAGAGAGTGGGACTTTTATCTCCTCAGAGGCTTTTGTCCTCCAGAAAAAAAAAATCTTCCTCTTCAAGGACAAAACAGAAAGGGAAGCCCCTAGTATAACTCAAAAAAGAGCGGCTACCAGGATGCAAGAGGACAAAGTCCCGTAGAAAATACTCAGATGGAGCAGAGCAAAGAAGGAAACATTCCAGATCACCTCCTACATGGATACAAAAGGAACCAATGTAAAGCCTTAACTGGAACGAAAGTCCCAGAAGGACAAAAGGTAGAAAATGACAACCTTACTATAGACAGTTAACTAGCACAGAGAAACTGAACACTCGTAGGTCAGGATAAAACCCCAGGAGCAGAACAGGAACAGAATAGTAACATCCGTTTACACCACAAACGAAAGCCGCAGGTTTCCATCGGATAAGCAGACTAAACGTCAAACCATAGTAACTAGCCAATCGAGTAGCTAGCAAACTTGCACCAGGACATTCCTAGAAAGGAACAAAAAAACTCAGAAAGCAGGGGGGACCAACTCCCCCCCTACTAGAAAACAGGGTAAGGTAGGACAACACCCTGACCAATAAGGAAGAACCAACTACTCGCTAAGGGAAGGTTCCAAAACCACATGCAAGACCTCCCAACCTAAGTAAGGATCCTTCGGGAGACAAGATACATGGTCAATTCCCAAACAGAGCAGTCAGAACTCCTGACCCCTACTCCGATCGAAAAGTCCTATCACAGAAGCGACTGTCAATATCCCAAGGACAAGAGAGATTAAAAAAATCCCAGCATTGACAAGGCCCAGAGATCAGATAATTAATCTCCAACCACTAGTTCCTAAGGAAAAGAAGCAGGCACCAACACCCAGAGAGACTAACTCAGGATCCAGGATACCTATCCTCATTACTCCTCAGAAACCCGAAGGAAGGGTACACTACTGACAAGAGAAACCCTCGACCCACTGAACTCCTAGAATCAGATGGGGAAAACTACCACAGGAGGAGCCAACTGGATAGGCGCAGTAGACCAGATCCTTCCAAAGAGAAGGAAAACGAAGAAACCCCAGAATATTCCAGTAAAGAAATTCCCAGGGAAACAGCCTCCATCTCTCCAGAAGAGAGAAAAATATGGCCCCAGTAGGAACAAGGAGATTTCCCCAGGACAGGGAAAACAAGCCTGCTACTGAACGCTGGACAGATCCAAGACTATATTAAAATCTTGAAAACAGAGTAACCAAAATGCCAAGTCAAAGACAAGGACTAGGTTAAAAAACTGGACCCCTAGAACCAGGTGCCAGATCAAGACCAAAAACCTTACGGAACAACAACAAAGTTACCTAGAAATTAAATTTGCACCAATGTTGATGCATGCCATACCCCATGTACTCTGATCTCTCATGATGTATCCCAGTGGCTGTCCACTCAGCCCCAAAATGCCTCTAAGATAACACCTACAAAGTCTGAAGACAAAGGAAGGACCCAAAAAGAGATCAGAACTCCATGATTGAGAGAATAGGACAGTCTCTAAAGATCCAGTCTGGATCACCCTCAGAAAACCTACAGCTCAAGGAATTAACGAGCATCCTAAAACTCCTATCGGTTGACGGCAAGAGAGACTGTATAACAATCCCCCAGATCCCCAAGTATATAGGATCAAAAAGGGGATGCTGGAAGGACATAAATGGTCCCTAAAAACAGAGTCTCTTCAACCAGATAACCGAAAGTCTTACCCCAAAAAGGCAAGGAAATGCGAAAGCACAGCAATCCTAAAAAAAAAGAGGAGAGAAACACTGGAGAAAGAGGATCTGAAAATCGGACAATCCAATCCACAAGGAGTACCAATAGGGGGGAATAATCGCCCCCTACACCAGGTACTGGAGATCTCCATGCAGTCATCTGATCTTCCCAACTCGGAAGGGAGGAGTCTAGCTCCTGTCCAAGGACCTCAGGAACTACAAATATACTGCCATAGCAGAATTCGTAATCCCAGCAAACCACTTAAGCTATGCAGGGACAAAACACTTAGTATTGAGTATGACCAACATCGGACGCCCCACCAAGATGAAATAACATAGGACCAGCCTGTTATCTAGGATAGAAGGGCTTTCTATACCTTGTAGAAACAAGAAAAATAACCTCGTAACAAGAGGTAAATAAACTTAGCACCCAGACAGGACCAGCCTGTTGTCAAGGATACAAAATGTCTGATATAACCTCAAAGTGAACTAGTACCCAACCAGGATCAATCTGCTGACCAGGGTACAACCGAACTGTTCAAGGGCTAACAAAGTTCTAAACCCTAGAAGGGCTAGACTAAACAAACAGACAAACAACAGACAAATAAGCTCTGAGGCTTAAATATTGTCTTAAGAATGTTTTTTTTTTTTTTTGGACTTCCGCCGGAAGTAATATCTATTGCGACCATAAAATCGCTAGCATCAACATCCCAGAGAAAAAGTTATTTCCCTAAAAAGGAAAATCTACAACAGCCACAAGCTCCAAATAAAGAAATAAAACACATCCTAACCGGATCAAAAGAAAGTAGGCTGCACCCGCAGGTGAACGCCAAAGAAGAATGGAAACACTAACAGGTCCAGCCTGTCAGATATCCTAATCCTCAGGAACTCAGAACTGGGATTAGACACGCAAAACAAGAGACGTAAAGGAGTAGGATCTCATCCCTCCATCGTCTAGCGCTGTTCGCCATCTGATTCAGAAGCCTGATGATCCGTTGACGAATCTGAACTGGAATCCTGCAAAGTCGCCAACACATGCCGTAGCAGTACACGCAGGCACGCCAGTCTAAATCTAAATGCAAGAATCCACCTCCGGCGGGGCATCTGAAGGCCCTGACCCTGAAGGCTGTACCCCTGAAGCCTCACAGGAAACCACTTCCCCAGTGGAAAGATTCAATATAATTGAACTTGCACCTAACACCCCCAGGTTAAGGGGAAACGGATGAACTCTTTGCTTGCAATTAGGAAGATGTAAGTGCGCCAACCCCAAAGATATGGCCATGCAGAACTGTGCAGTAACCTCTGGTGGAAATAAACCTCCTTCCAGAGACAGGGGTAATAGTATTCGGGACAACTGCTTGTTTAGGAACAAAATATTCTAGGGAACGCACCTCATGGGACACAGAATCCTCAGAGGCGGATGGCTCAGCGGTCTGTAGCCTCACCCCAGAGGGAGAAGAGAGCACTCTATTACGGCATATGGAACATAATTGACTGGCCTGGATTACCCTGGCCTCCCCACAATCTATGCAAGTAATAGAATCTGAATCAGAGAAATCCTTCTCCGAACAATCAGAATCCTCCATAGCTTGAGTTATTAAATAATGGAGAAAAGCTACTGGCACCTTACACCCCCAATGGCTGGGGCACTCACCACCTGCTATGACCCAGACAAGTAGAGAAACAGATCCTCTCCACAGACACTCGGTCACAAATACAGAAATGGAGAATGAAAACGTGACCACGCCCAGTCACGAGGTGCGACATGTAGGCCAAAGAAAAGCGCGCCAGTCCACAAGAACTGCGTAGCTCGAAAAATTGTACGTTCCGTAATAGCCATGATCCCCAACATTTCCACACATAAGCAGACAGAATCACATAACAAACATGATTAAAGTCCCCCACTGCTCAATAACCCCCCTAAGGAGATATTAACCCTTGATTCCATAAACATAAAGGAGTCCCACTGAGACCATGTCTTCTATCCTTTACATTACATTCCCACAACGAAAGGAAAATCCAACAATCTTACGGGAATCTATGCAGTGGAACAGTAACACGGTCCTCCAAGTTTGACAGATAGTAGAGTTGCTTCTGACATGGACTTGAGTGAAGAAAGCAGGCAGCGAAACTTGTCAATGCTGATTGCTTATGGAGCTGTTAATATGATTCAGGATGGTTTTGCAGAAAGATTCTCCCTGCATCTCCAGACTAACTTTCATCAATGCTCTCACTGAGAGGCTGACAGGACTACTTAAAACTTCCGTCCTATCTCGAAGAGTACTACCCTCCATAAGAGACTACTCCGTAATCTTCTGACACTTCTCTGCCAACCTCCTGTGACGAAAGGCAAGGAATGACAGAGGGATGAGGGAAGTGGGGGAGGCATATAAGCCTTTGGCTGGGGTGTCTTTGCCTCCTCCTGGTGGCCAGGTTCTGTATTTCCCAAAAGTAATGAATGCAGCTGTGGACTCTCCCCGTTTTAAGAAGTAAAGGGGTTTATCACGGCTCTTTGCATGCGTTAGAAGTAGTGCGCATATTACAAGTTGAAGATAAATGTGTTTGCTCGAGCGCAATTGAATTTAAGGCGCATCAGGATAGCCCGTCCTCAGAGATCTGGTTAACGGTTATACAAGTAAAAAAAGTTGCACAAAACACATAAAAAATCCATTGTACAGTAAAGTTACATTAATAATAACACCATCTAATATAAAAAAAAAATTTTTTTTAAATATTGCATTAAAAATTTACAAGGATATGAGGTCTCAGGTGTTAGAAGAAGAAAAAAAAGGCTGCAAAAGGCTTTAACATTGAGATACATACATATACATGTCTATTGATTATATATATATATATATATATATATATATATATATATATATATATATATATATATATATATATATATATATATAAATAAATCCCACCAGGGGGAAAGAAAGTAGGAGACCCGGAGACAACAAACTTGAAGTAAATTAGTATCTTTTATTCAGCCAAATGGCCAAATGACAGGTGTAAGTACAGCACATTGCGTTTATAATGTGTATATCTATCTGTAAATACCAATATATACATATAAATACATAATCCATATGTACACATATAAAGACATATATATATATATATATATATATATATATATATATATATATAAATATAAAAGTGCATTGGGCCCTCTGCTGTTAAGTAGCTGAAAACATAAAATAAAATCATATTTATGCAATATTCATATTTAATAAAGTGTTTAACTATGTATTTACTGTAAATGTTTCACATTCCAGAATATGTTCTATGTATTTATAAATAGATATGAAAGTTCTATATCTTGGCCCATATCCCTGGTAATAATTACCAGTGAAAAAACATAATTTATGCTTACCTGATAAATTTATTTCTCTTGTAGTGTATCCAGTCCACGGATCATCCATTACTTGTGGGGATATTCTCCTTCCCAACAGGAAGTTGCAAGAGGATCACCCACAGCAGAGCTGCTATATAGCTCCTCCCCCAACTGCCATATCCAGTCATTCGACCGAAACAAGCAGAGAAAGGAGAAACCATAGGGTGCAGTGGTGACTGAAGTTTAATTAAAATTTAGACCTGCCTTAAAAGGACAGGGCGGGCCGTGGACTGGATACACTACAAGAGAAATAAATTTATCAGGTAAGCATAAATTATGTTTTCTCTTGTTAAGTGTATCCAGTCCATGGATCATCCATTACTTGTGGGATACCAATACCAAAGCTAAAGTACACGGATGATGGGAGGGACAAGGCAGGAACTTAAACGGAAGGAACCACTGCCTGTAGAACCTTTCTCCCAAAAACAGCCTCCGAAGAAGCAAAATATCAAATTTGTAAAATTTTGAAAAGGTATGAAGCGAAGACCAAGTCGCAGCCTTGCAAATCTGTTCAACAGAGGCCTCATTTTTAAAGGCCCAGGTGGAAGCCACAGCTCTAGTAGAATGAGCTGTAATTCTTTCAGGGGGCTGCTGTCCAGCAGTCTCATATGCTAAACGGATTATACTCCGAAGCCAAAAAGAAAGAGAGGTTGCCGAGGCCTTTTGACCTCTCCTCTGTCCAGAGTAAATAACAAACAGGTGAGATGTTTGGCGAAAATCTTTAGTAGCCTGCAAGTAAAACTTCAATGCACGGACTACGTCTAGATTATGCAAAAGACGTTCCTTCTTTGAAGAAGGATTAGGGCATAATGATGGAACAACAATCTCTTGATTGAAACCACCTTAGGTAAAAACCCAGGTTTTGTACGCAGAACTACTTTATCTGAATGAAAGATCAGATAAGGAGAATCACAATGTAAGGCAGATAACTCTGAGACTCTTTGAGCCGAGGAAATAGCCATCAGAAAAAGAACTTTCCATGATAGAAGTTTGATATCAATAGAATGAAGGGGTTCAAACGGAACCCCTTGAAGAACTTTAAGAACCAAGTTTAATCTCCATGGGGGAGCAACAGGTTTAAACACAGGCTTAATTCTAACTAAAGCCTGACAAAATGCCTGAACGTCTGGAACTTCTGCCAGACGCTTGTGTAAAAGAATAGACAGAGCAGAAATCTGTCCCTTTAAAGAACTAGCTGATAGTCCTTTGTCCAAACCCTCTTGGAGGAAGGACAATATCCTAGGAATCCTAACTCTACTCCATGAGTAATTCTTGGATTCACACCAATGAAGATATTTACGCCAAATCTTGTGGTACATTTTGCTGGTGACAGGCTTTCGTGCCTGTATTAAGGTATCAATTACTGACTCGGAGAAGCCACGCTTTGATAGGATCAAGCGTTCAATATCCATGCAGTCAGTCTCAGAGAAAGTAGATTCGGATGATTGAAAGGACCTTGTATTAGAAGGTCTTGTCTCAGAGGCAGAGTCCATGGTGGAAAGGATGACATGTCCACTAGGTCTGCATACCAGGTCCTGCGTGGCCACGCAGGCGCTATCAATATCACCGATGCTCTCTCCTGTTTGATTTTGGCAATCAGACAAGGGAGCAGAGGAAACGGTGGAAACACATAGGCCAGGTTGAAGAACCAAGGCGCTGCTAGAGCAACTATCAGTGCCGCTTCTGGGTCCCTGGACCTGGATCCGTAACAAGGAAGCTTGGCGTTCTGGCGAGACGCCATGAGATCCAGTTCAGGTTTGCCCCAACGGAGAACCAATTGAGCAAACACCTCCGGATGGAGTTCCCACTCCCCCGGATGAAAAGTCTGATGACTTAGAAAATCCGCCTCCCAGTTCTCTACCCCTGGGATATGAATCGCTGATAGGTGGCAAGAGTGAGTGTAAGGATCACAGTTAGCTAGATTGTGGATCTCAGCTGCGGAGCTAATAAGTTTGAATGTATGCCAGTGAAGGTTAAATACAAAGCTATCTGTTGCTAAGTATTCCCAACAAGGCAAAAGAGAGTTGCTGTAAGTGTCTATCCTGATCAGTATTTCTGAATCAGGATAAGAATAAATAAGGAAGTTCCCAGAGCTTGGGCTTAACTTGAATCAAAATTATTTGCAGAGCGTATTTGGCTTCTGCTGCAAGGAAACAGGCACCTGTGTAAACTGAGTTCAGAGTAAGACTGTGTTAGTGGTGAATCTGTTCTGCCTGTGCTGACAGGTGTCTGTGCTGCAGAGGAATGGACACGCTGTGAGAGGTGTGTGCAGCGTGTAGCAGCTGCGTTCTGAAAAATGGCAGAGGTGATTTGGTGAGAGCAGGTAATGAGAGCTCAAGTGCAGGTTATTTGTTGAAAAGAATCAGGAGGGTTTTAATACAACCGGAGGTCAGTCATAAGGTGGTAGGAATATTCAGCGAGGAGATGAAGAAATTAGATAATAGCTCCGGTCTCACTTGTTTGTAGCAGGTGCTGTTGTAAGAGGTATTGATTCCTGTAAAAGTTAAACGTAGATCCAAGTGGGAATTGTCTTTAAACACAAACAATCCTGTTCTGTGGTTCTTGGAGGTAATCAGTGTAATATGGAGAGCCTGGAAAGTTTCTCCTGCAGAGAATAGGAACTTGAACTAGTGAGCTCAAACAATACTGAAGCAAGGAGGAAGGGGCGTGACCAGGTTAATATAAGCTTGGAATCTGAATGCAGTGAATCCTTAAAGGGACATAGGAGATGAGCGACAAGAAACCCTGACATACCCCCCCTCTCAGGGTAGCTGCCCAGAAGCTACAAAACGAGGCCGATCCGGATTCCTCCTATGGAAGAAGGAAACTAGTCTGGGAGCATGTACATTGGTAGACGGTTCCCATGAATCGTCCTCAGAACTGAAACCCTTCCAATGAATCAAATACTGAAGAACACCACTGACGATGCGGGAGTCTAATATAGAGTCAACTTCATATTCGTCATCCGATTCGATCAGAGTTTCAGGAGGTGTTAAGGTGTCCAAGCATCTGGTTTGCCGGTGAGGTTTGAGTAAACTTACATGGAAAGTGGGGTGTAGTCTGTAGTTAGAGGGTAAACTTAAAGTGACAGCGTTGGGATTCACGATCTTTGTTATAGGAAAAGGTCCAATGAAAGAAGTGCTAAGTTTCTTACTAGGTGTCCTTAATTTAATGTTCTTAGTGGATAACCATACCATGTCTCCGACGTTGTAGGTAGGTGCTTGGCGTCGTCGAAGATTATAGTAATGCCTTTGTTTGGCTTGAGCTTCTGAGATATGTCTCTTAAGATCTTGAAATAAGTCGAGAAGATTGTTTGTAACATCGTCCACCTGTGGACAGGTGGTATCCAAGCGAGGGTGCAGTTGGAAGTTAGGGTGAAATCCGTAGTTGGCATAGAACGGGGATTTCTGTGTAGTGGAACTGGTTGCATTGTTGTATGCGTATTCTGCCATAGACAAAGTGGAAGCCCATTGGTCTTGTTGGCTAGAGCAATATGAACGGATATACTGCTCAAGCCATTGGTTCACTCTCTCTGTCTGTCCATTTGATTGTGGGTGGAAGGAGGAGGAGAAGCGTAATTCCACTTGCATGATTGCACATAGTTGTTTCCAAAAACGGGAAGTGAATTGGGTTCCTCTATCCGTAACTATGGATTGAGGTAACCCATGTAACTTAACAATGTTATCCAAAAAGAGTTTTGCTGTTTCAGAGGAAGTAGGTAACTTGTGAAAAGGCAAGAAATGTGCCATCTTGGTTAGGTGATCTACCACGACTAGAATAGTGTTGTAGCCATCAGAGGGAGAAAGTTCCACTATAAAGTCCATTCCTATGCATTGCCAGGGCCTGTCTGGAATTTGAAGGGGTAGCAGCAATCCAAATGGTGGTTTTTTATCTGTTTTGGAGACTGTACAAACGTGACAAGTGTGGATGTATTCTTGGACGGAAGATCTCAAGGAAGGCCACCAATAAGTGCGCGTCAGAAGATCAAGGGTTTTATTAATACCCAAATGTCCTGCCATGGGTGAGTCATGATGTTCTTTTAATATGTTTAGGCGTAAAGCGGGGGGTACATAAATCTTCCCCATATGGTAATAAAGTCCATCTTGTCCTAAAGTGAGATTACTATTGAAAATCTCTGGATCGTCTTTCTGAGAATTCCTCAAAACTTGTGTATAGGGCAGAGACAGGGCTATTATCTGTTCAACAGGTATAACTGTTCCCGGAGCAGTATAAGTAGAAGGTTTTGAATCCTTCCTTGATAGAGCGTCAGCTTTCCCGTTCTTACTCCCTGGCCGGTATGTGATGTGAAAATCAAACCTTGATAGGAATAGACTCCATCTTAGCTGTCTAGCAGAAAGAGTTCGGTTGGTCAAAAGGTATTCTAGATTCTTATGATCTGTATAGATCAGTATGGGATGTTTACTTCCTTCCAGAAGATGCCTCCAATGTTCCAAAGAGACTTTGATGACTAGCAATTCCTTCTCTCCGATGGGGTAGTTATATTCAGCAGGTGTCATTACCCTGGAGAAGAAAGCAACTGGATGAAGTGGTTCTCCTGGTGTTCTTCGTTGAGAGAGGATTGAACCGAGGGCATAATCCGATGCATCAACTTCTAGTACGTAATGAGAATCTGGGTCTGGGTAAGAGAGAATTGGAGCTTGAGTGAAAATCTCTTTCAGGTGGTTGAATACAGCTTGTGTTTTAGGGTTCCAAGTAAACTGAGTTTTGTTGCTGGTCAAAGAGGTGAGTGGTTTAGTGAGTAGGGAATAATTCTTGATGAATTTACGGTAATAGTTGGCAAACCCTAAAAATCTTTGAAGTTCCTTTTTAGAAGTCGGTGTAGGCCACTGTTTGATTGTCTGTACTTTGGTATCGTCCATCTGAATACCATTGGGGGATATTGTATACCCCAAGAAGGTAATCTGATTCGTATGGAATATGCACTTCTGTAATTTGGCAAAGAGACTGTGTTGACGTAGACGTGTTAAAACCCACCGGACATGTTTCCTGTGTTCTGAGATGTTATCAGAGTAAATCAGGATATCATCTAAATAGATGACTACACAGACGTCTAATAAGTCGCGGAAAATATCGTTGATGAGATACTGGAATGTGGCTGGAGCGTTGCAGAGTCCGAATGGCATCACCTTGTACTCATAGAGTCCGTATCTGGTTCTGAAGGCGGTGAGCCATTCGTCCCCTTTTCGGATTCTTACCAAATTATACGCTCCACGGAGATCCAATTTGGTATAGACAGTAGCATGACTGAGTCTTTCGATGAGTTCTGGTATTAAAGGAAGTGGATAACGGTTTTTTACCGTGCGTTTATTTAGCTCTCTATAATCGATTATAGGACGGAGAGAATGGTCCTTATTCTTAACGAAAAATATTCCTGCACCTGCAGGTGAGGTTGAGGGTTGTATGAAACCCTTCCGTAGGTTTTCAGATAGATAGGTTTTTAAATGTTCCAATTCTGGTTGTGATAGAGGGTAGATGTGTCCGAATGGAATTGTGGCCCCAGGTAGAAGTTCAATGGGGCAATCATAAGGTCGATGAGGAGGGAGAGTCTCTGCTTCCTTTTCACTGAAAACGTCCTCAAAATCTTGATAATCGGTAGGTAGTTGGTTTGTAATAGTGCAACACAATGTAGGATGAGGAAAACAAGTGGTTTTGCAATAGTCAGAGAGGAACTGTACTTCCAAGCTATCCCAGTGAATGGTAGGTTGATGAGTTTGCAACCATTGCAGACCAAGGACTACTGGGAACATAGGGGATGAAATAACATCAAAAGAAATGTATTCTACATGTGTTGAGAGACTAGATACCTTAATAGGAACTGTTTGATGTGTGACAGGTCCTGAGGTGATAAAATTACCATCAATTACTCTAATGGAGACAGGTTTTGCTTTCAACAAGGTGGGTATTTTATTTACAGCGACAAACATGGCATCTATATAGGAATTTTGTGCTCCTGAGTCAATGATGGCTTCACTGATCACCTGGTGACGATCCCACTGCAAATTAAGAGATAGAGAACAATAAGCCACATGTTTTATGCTAGTGGACAAACATGTTGTGTCCAAAAAACACTTACGTCTCTTTTGTCTTAAGAGAATAGGACAGTCCTTTACGGTGTGTGTCTTGGATGCACAGTACATGCATAAGTTATTCATGCGTCTGCGGTTCCTTTCTTCTGGCTGAAGCGGTCCCTTTGTGAACCCGATATCCATTGGTTCAGTGGTGTGACTAGTAGGTGGTTTGTGATAAGAGACTGAAGGCCTGCTGGAAGTCTCAGTGGCTAGCTTTTCTGTTTTACGTTCTCTTAATCTTCGGTCTATTTGGATGCTTAAAGTGATCAAACCTTCTAATGATCTTGGCAACTCGGTACGTGCTAATTCATCCTTTAAAGCATCATTCAACCCTAAACGGTATTGATTCCTTAGAGCGATCTCGCTCCACTCTGTATCCTTACTGTACTGCTTGAATTCGCTGAGGTATTCTTCGACAGGTTTTTTATCTTGCTTGAGAGACCTCATCTTAGTTTCAGCAGTCAGCTGAATATTGGTATCCTGGTATAATACAGCCATTTCTTTGAAGAAATCCTGAAGAGAGGCTAAAATGGGGTGGTCTTGTTCAAAGAATGCGTCAGCCCATTTTCGGGGTTCACTTCTTAAGAAGGAAATGACTGTCAGGACTTTAACACGTTCTGTAGAATATGTCTTGGGTTTTAAGTTAAACAATAAATTACAGGAGTTCCTAAACTGAGTAAATTGAGCTCTATCCCCCGCGAAGGTATCTGGCATAGACACTTGGGGTTCTGGGGTCGCAACAGCAGCTGCGGATTTAGTTAGTGAGTCTTTTATAATGTTACTCAAGCTGTTGTTTTGTACCTGTAAATCCCTGAGTCCCTGACTCAATTGATCCACCCTCTGTGATAGTGCGTACACTATTTGGGGTAACTCCGCTGGATCCATATTTAGGCTTCAGTATTATGTAAGGATCACAGTTAGCTAGATTGTGGATCTCAGCTGCGGAGCTAATAAGTTTGAATGTATGCCAGTGAAGGTTAAATACAAATCTATCTGTTGCTAAGTATTCCCAACAAGGCAAAAGAGAGTTGCTGTAAGTGTCTATCCTGATCAGTATTTCTGAATCAGGATAAGAATAAATAAGGAAGTTCCCAGAGCTTGGGCTTAACTTGAATCAAAATTATTTGCAGAGCGTATTTGGCTTCTGCTGCAAGGAAACAGGCACCTGTGTAAACTGAGTTCAGAGTAAGACTGTGTTAGTGGTGAATCTGTTCTGCCTGTGCTGACAGGTGTCTGTGCTGCAGAGGAATGGACACGCTGTGAGAGGTGTGTGCAGCGTGTAGCAGCTGCGTTCTGAAAAATGGCAGAGGTGATTTGGTGAGAGCAGGTAATGAGAGCTCAAGTGCAGGTTATTTGTTGAAAAGAATCAGGAGGGTTTTAATACAACCGGAGGTCAGTCATAAGGTGGTAGGAATATTCAGCGAGGAGATGAAGAAATTAGATAATAGCTCCGGTCTCACTTGTTTGTAGCAGGTGCTGTTGTAAGAGGTATTGATTCCTGTAAAAGTTAAACGTAGATCCAAGTGGGAATTGTCTTTAAACACAAACAATCCTGTTCTGTGGTTCTTGGAGGTAATCAGTGTAATATGGAGAGCCTGGAAAGTTTCTCCTGCAGAGAATAGGAACTTGAACTAGTGAGCTCAAACAATACTGAAGCAAGGAGGAAGGGGCGTGACCAGGTTAATATAAGCTTGGAATCTGAATGCAGTGAATCCTTAAAGGGACATAGGAGATGAGCGACAAGAAACCCTGACAGTGAGTCTCTGCCCAGCGAATTATCTTGGAGACTTCTGACATCGCTAGGGAACTCCTGGTCCCCCCTTGATGGATGATGTAAGCCACAGTCGTGATGTTGTCCGACTGAAATCTGATGAACCTCAGTGTTGCTAACTGAGGCCAAGCTAGAAGAGCATTGAATATTGCTCTTAACTCCAGAATATTTATTGGGAGGAGTTTCTCCTCCTGAGTCCATGAACCCTGAGCCTTCAGGGAGTTCCAGACTGCACCCCAACCTAGAAGGCTGGCGTCTGTTGTTACAATGGTCCAATCTGGCCTGCGAAAGGTCATACCTTTGGACAGATGGACCCGAGATAACCACCAGAGAAGAGTATCTCTGGTTTCCTGATCCAGATTTAGTAGAGGGGACAAATCTGTGTAATCCCCATTCCACTGACTGAGCATGCATAATTGCAGCGGTCTGAGATGCAGGCGCGCAAATGGCACTATGTCCATCGCCGCTACCATTAAGCCGATTACTTCCATGCACTGAGCCACCGTGGGGCGCGGAATGGAGTGAAGAACACGGCAAGCATTTAGAAGTTTTGATAACCTGGACTCCGTCAGGTAAATTTTCATTTCTATAGAATCTATCAGAGTCCCTAGGAAGGAAACCCTTGTGAGAGGAGATAGAGAACTCTTTTCTTCGTTCACTTTCCACCCATGCGACCTCAGAAATGCCAGAACAATCTCTGTATGAGACTTGGCAATTTGAAAGCTTGACGCCTGTATCAGGATGTCGTCTAGGTAAGGAGCCACTGCTATGCCTCGCAGTCTTAGAACCGCCAGAAGTGAGCCCAGAACCTTTGTAAAAATTCTTGGGGCTGTAGCCAACCCGAATGGAAGAGCTACAAACTGGTAATGCCTGTCTAGAATGGCAAACCTCAGGAACCGATGATGATTCTTGTGGATTGGAATGTGAAGGTAGGCATCCTTTAAGTCCACTGTGGTCATGTACTGACCCCTCTTGGATCATTGGTAAAATGGTTCGAATAGTTTCCATGTTGAATGATGGAACTCTGAGGAATTTGTTTAGGATCTTTAGATCCAAAATTGGTCTGAAGGTTCCCTCTTTTTTGGGAACCACAAACAGATTTGAATAAAACCCCTGTCCTTGTTCCGTCCGCGGAACTGGATGGATCACTCCCATTACAAGGAGGTCTTGCACGCAGCTTAGGAATGCCTCTTTCTTTATCTGGTTTGCAGATAATCTTGAAAGGTGAAATCTCCCTTGTGGGGGAGAAGCTTTGAAGTCCAGAAGATATCCCTGAGATATGATCTCCAACGCCCAGGGATCCTGAACATCTCTTGCCCACGCCTGGGCGAAGAGAGAGAGTCTGCCCCCTACTAGATCCGTTGTTGGATAGGGGGCCGCTCCTTCATGCTGTCTTGGAGGCAGCAGCAGGCTTTCGGCCTGCTTGCCCTTGTTCCAGGACTGGGTAGGTTTCCAGGCCTGCTTAGATTGAGGAAAAGTTCCCTCTTGTTTTGAAGTAGATGGAGCTGATCCTGCACCTGCCTTGAAATTTCGAAAGGCACGAAAATTAGATTGTTTGGCCCTTGATTTGGCCCTGTCCTGAGGAAGGGTATGACCCTTACCTCCAGTAATGTCAGCAATAATTTCTTTCAAACCAGGCCCGAATAAGGTCTGCCCCTTGAAAGGAATGTTAAGTAATTTAGACTTTGAAGTCACATCAGCTGACCAGGAATTAAGCCATAGCGCCCTACGCGCCTGGATGGCGAATCCGGAATTCTTAGCCATTAGTTTAGTCAAATGAACAATGGCATCAGAAACAAATGAGTTAGCTAGCTTAAGTGTTCTAAGCTTGTCAATAATTTCAGTCAATGGAGCTGTATGGATGGCCTCTTCCAGGGCCTCAAACCAGAAGGCCGCCGCAGCAGTGACAGGCGCAATGCATGCAAGGGGCTGTAAAATAAAAACCTTGTTGAATAAACATTTTCTTAAGGTAACCCTCTAATTTTTTATCCATTGGATCTGAAAAAGCACAACTGTCCTCAACCGGGATAGTGGTACGCTTTGCTAAAGTAGAAACTGCTCCCTCCACCTTAGGGACTGTCTGCCATAAGTCCTGTGTAGTGGCATCTATTGGAAACATTTTTCTAAATATAGGAGGTGGGGAAAAGGGCACACTGGGTCTATCCCACTCCTTACTAATAATTTCTGTAAGCCTTTTAGGTATTGGAAAAACATCAGTACTCACCGGCACTGCATAGTATTTATCCAGCCTACACAATTTCTCTGGCACTGCAATTGTGTCACAGTCATTCAGAGCAGCTAATACCTCCCCAAGTAACACACGGAGGTTCTCAAGCTTAAATTTAAAATTAGAAATCTCTGAATCAGGTCTCCCCGATTCAGAGACGTCACCCACAGACTGAAGCTCTCCGTCCTCAGGTTCTGCATATTGTGACGCAGTATCAGACATGGCTCTTACAGCATCTACGCACTCTGTATCTCGTCTAACCCCAGAGCTATCGCGCTTGCCTCTCAATTCAGGCAATCTGGCTAATACCTGTGACAGGGTATTATTCATGATTGCAGCCATGTCCTGCAAAGTAATCGCTATGGGCATCCCTGATGTACTTGGCGCCATATTAGCGTGTGTCCCTCGAGCGGGAGGCGAAGGGTCCGACACGTGGGGAGAGTTAGTCGGCATAACTTCCCCCTCGACAGACCCCTCTGGTGACAATTCTTTTATAGATAAAGACTGATTTTTACTGTTTAAGGTGAAATCAATACATTTAGTACACATTCTCCTATGGGGCTCCACCATGGCTTTTAAACATAATGAACAAGTAGTTTCCTCTGTGTCAGACATGTTTGTACAGACTAGCAATGAGACTAGCAAGCTTGGAAAACACTTTTAACAAGCAATATAAAAAACGTTACTGTGCCTTTAAGAGAAACAAATTTTGGCAAAATTTGAAATAACAGTGAAAAAAGGCAGTTACACTAACAAAGTTTTTACAGTGTATGTAACAAGTTAGCAGAGCATTGCACCCACTTGCAAATGGATGATTAACCCCTTAATACAAAAAACAGATTAACAAAATGAAAAATATGTTTTTTAAACAGTCATAACAACTGCCACAGCTCCTACTTTTGAAGCCTTTTGAGCCCATCAGAGATGTCCTATAGCATGCAGGGGACTGCTGGGGGAAGCTGAATGTCACAGTTTGTAATTTTAACTGCACCAACTGTAACTGTATACTATAACAGTGGAAAGCCTCTGTTTCTAGGCAAAAATAAAGCCAGCCATGTGGAAAAAACTAGGCCCCAATAAGTTTTATCACCAAAGCATATATAAAAACGATTAAACATGCCAGCAAACGTTTTATATTACACTTTTATAAGAGTATGTATCTCTGTTAATAAGCCTGATACCAGTCGCTATTAAATCACTGCATTTAGGCTTAACTTACATTAATCCGGTATCAGCAGCATTTTTCTAGCAAGTTCCATCCCTAGAAATATGTTTACTGCACATACCTCATTGCAGGAAAACCTGCACGCCATTCCCTCTCTGAAGTTACCTCACTCCTCAGAATATGTGAGAACGGCAATGGATCTTAGTTACTTCTGCTAAGATCATAGAAATCACAGGCAGATTCTTCTTCTAATGCTGCCTTTGATAAAACAGTACACTCCGGTACCATTTAAAAATAACAAACTTTTGATTGAAGTTAAGAAACTAACTATAATACACCACTCTCCTCTTACTACGTCCATCTTTGTTGAGACTTGCAAGAGAATGACTGGATATGGCAGTTGGGGGAGGAGCTATATAGCAGCTCTGCTGTGGGTGATCCTCTTGCAACTTCCTGTTGGGAAGGAGAATATCCCCACAAGTAATGGATGATCCGTGGACTGGATACACTTAACAAGAGAAACCCTCCCACAAGAGGTGTGGACAGAACCGACCACTCCCCTAGTTTCCTGTATGAAAGGAACTCCCAAGCACCAACCCTTCCCCTTCCAAGAGATATCTAGTCCAGACTAGGTAATTATTACCAGTGAAACAGATTGTAAAGCAGTAACATTCTCATAAAAAGATGGGTTTGAAAAAAAGCAGAAATATAAGAGAATATAAAAAAACAAAGTGTTGTGACCAATAACTTAACAGAAACAGATTGGTGCAAGTCAAATGTATATTGTGAAACAAATGTGTGAAACAAATTAAAGCAAATCTCTTCTGGTAAACTATCCAACTATACTAGTGAAAGGTACCCTAAGAATGCCCAAAAACGTACTCACCTTCCACCTAGCGTCTCTGAAAATAACCATCCAGATATGGGCAACCGCCCAAGAGTATAACTCACAGGAATCAAAAAATGATCTTCCTCATATAGAAATGCTGTCCTTCCATACCAAATATGAGAGGAAAATAACAGTAAAATCTCCTGTATATCTGAACAAAAGGTCGAAGACATAACATCTGATTCTGTAAAAATCTGAAATAATTCTAAATAAATAGTCAGGTTCAGAGCAAAAAAATAGAAAAAAAAAAAAATATGAGCCAAGATCTAACAAAACAATGACATTAAAGGGCCCCTGAACCCGCTACACCAGAAATAGCAGGGACTGCAAAAAAACTGTATCAACAACCTTCTTTTGTTTTTCTTTTAATATATTTATTGTACATAGCCAACAATAAAACAGAATTTGAGAAAAAACAGTTGATGTCACGCAGGACGGATATGTATCTAAACCTTTATAGTATCAGTACATACAGATGAAAAGAAGGGAAAATTGGTTAGAGAATATCTTATCCATGGAACAGAAACTATACAAAATAAAAGAAAACTAAATTATACATATTTCCGTCCTGAAAAACCCTGGCTAATTTCCATGCTTAAGAATGCTGAAAGCAAGTTTTGGCTAATTTTTAGCCTATAAACCTAAAAAAAAAATTATTAATACAGACAGATACAAAAAAAAAGGCAAGAAAGGTAAGAAGGTCCCCCCAGGGTCCACAAGAGTCAATAATCTAGCCCCAACACAAGGATTCTTAACTCCGACTTTATTCGATTTCTCTGAAATTTCTGATCCAAGTGTGTGGGAATACCTGAAGCAAAACCATTTCAGCAAAACTAGTAGAGGACACAAATGGAGACAGAATCTGTCCTTGTAATTGGGTAAGATATGTCTTAATAATGGGCGCCCATCCAATCAAGAATTTTTGGATTCTTTTCTCAGATACCTGGTGGAGATGGAAAGATTTGTATATAATCTCAGCTTGAATATCCTTAAAGATTTGGGCCAAACTAGGTGGGCGCTTAGCAATCCAATTTTTGAAAATGTTGTATCTCACTATCAGTATAATGGTATTTAACACTTGTATTTTTAAACAAGCCCTAGGGTTGGGTGCTAGGAAAACTATATCTTCCAGGGAAAAAGAGAAAGCTCCTTCATAGACTCTATTAAACCAGTATTGGATTTTCTGCCATAATTGACATATTTTGGGACAAAACATAGCATATGCGGAAGGTCTGCTCTGGCATATGAACAACGAGCACACCCAAACACTTTATTAGGGTAAAATTTAGACAATTTAGATGGTGAAAAATAGTAATTATTAAATAATTTCAGATGCGATTCTTTCCAATTAACCAGGATGGGGTATCTGGCTACGGTAGAGAAACTATTAGAAATCTTCTCTTGATCTACTGTGGGAATAGAGGATGACCAAAAGTTAACTATTTTATCACCCACTAGTATAACTTGTTTGGTGAGCATGATATCATAAATTAAAGAGATTGAGATTGAAGCATCCCCAACTATATATTTTTGGATACAGATCTTGACTTCGGACCACTCAGACCTAGTAGACAAGTACCATTTTTGAGAGCAAATAAAGTGGCGTATTTAAAAATACGAAAACCGATTCAACCTAGGTAGAGAAAATTGTTGAAGGATAGTCTCCCACGGAAGTACCTGTTATTCACTATTCAGCATTTGATAAATATCTCTGAGACCTTTATGCTGCCAATATAGGAATATTTTTTGGTCTATACAGGGTAAGAATAGTGGATTACCCCTGATGGGCAAAAATTCGGAGAAAGAGAAATCAATTCTTAAGAGATGGCAAAACTTTTGCCACACCAGGATTATATTTCTAAATGACTGAAGGAGTAGAGACTTTTAGAGGAAGAGTATGCAATGGACAATGTAGAAGAGCCTTCAAAGACCATGGAGTAACCAAGTATGACTCCATCTCGACGGAAGTAACCAAGTCTGGGCAATCCAATCAATAGCTAGTTTAAGCAGCGTGGCCCAATTATAAAGTCTAATATTGGGAAGGACTAGACCAGCATCAGAATATTTTGTGACAATCTACTAATAGATGTAAGTGCATTTTTAGATTTCCAAATACATTTGGAAAACCATGAGGAAAGCTTGTTCACATCTTTATTAGGAAAGATTAATGGCAGGTTTTGCAGCGGATATAAGATTCGAGGAAAGATTAAAGTTTGTATTAAATTAATAGAAGCTGTAATGGATAAGGGGAAGGCTGCCCACAGCTCAAGATCTCCTTTGATCTTTTGAAGGAGAGATCCATAGTTTTTGCCTGGCACCAGTGTTTAGGGTTTTTATGGATTTCTAAGCCAAGGTATTTAATGGCATTGACTATACGGAACATAATATTAGGATGTTCTGTGTCTTGTTTCCCAAGCCACATAAGTTTGCTCTTCTCCATCCATAGTTTGCCTGGCACCAGTGTTTAGGGTTTTTATGGATTTCTAAGCCAAGGTATTTAATGGCATTGACTATACGGAACATAATATTAGGATGTTATGTGTCTTGTTTCCCAAGCCCCATAAGTTTGCTCTTCTCCATTTTAATTTTATAACCTGCAAAAGAGCTAAATTCATTTAGCGCGTATATTACCTTAGGGATTGTGGTCACAATATTATTCAAAAATATTAAAATGTCATCTGCGTAATGCAATAGTTTTAATCTTTGAATGCCAACTGGGATCCCTGGCAGCACCTCTCTCAACATTGCTGCCAGGGGCTCAAGAGCGATATTGAACAAGAGAGGTGAGAGGGAACAACCCTTTCTTGTTCCCCTCTGAAGAGTTATTTTCTGAGATAGAGTACAGTTAACAAGAAGGAATGACACTGGATTCCGATAGATTTTATGGATAAATTGAACAAAGTTATCCAAAAAGCCAAATTTTGCGAGCGTTAAAAAACATAATTTATGCTTACCTGATAAATGTATTTCTCTTGTAGTGTGTTCAGTCCACGGGTCATCCATTACTTATGGGATATATTCTCCTTCCCAACAGGATGTTGCAATTGGATCACCCAAGCAGAGCTGCTATATAGCTCCTCCCCTCACATGTCATATCCAGTCATTCGACTGAAACAAGACGAGAAAGGAGAAACTATAGCGTGCAGTGGTGACTGGAGTTATAATTTAAAATTTAAAACCTGCCTCAAAAAGACAGGGCGGGCCGTGGACTGAACACACTACAAGAGAAATAAATTTATCAGGTAAGCATAAATTATGTTTTCTCTTGTTAAGTGTGTTCAGTCCACGGGTCATCCATTACTTATGGGATACCAATACCAAAGCTAAAGTACACAGATGATGGGAGGGACAAGGCAGGAACATTAAACAGAAGGAACCACTGCCTGTAGAACCTTTCTCCCAAAAACAGCCTCCGAAGAAGCAAAAGTGTCAAATTTGGAAAATTTGGAAAAAGTATGAAGTGAAGACCAAGTTGCAGCCTTGCAAATCTGTTCAACAGAGGCCTCATGCTTAAAGGCCCAGGTGGAAGCCACAGCTCTAGTGGAATGAGCTGTAATTCTTTCAGGAGGCTGCTGTCCAGCAGTCTCATAGGCTAAACGTATTATGCTTCGAAGCCAAAAAGAGAGAGAGGTAGCCGAAGCCTTTTGACCTCTCCTCTGTCCAGAGTAAACGACAAACAGAGAAGAAGTTTGCCGAAAATCTTTAGTTGCCTGTAAGTAGAACTTCAGGGCATGGACCACGTCTAGATTATGCAAAAGATGTTCCTTCTTTGAAGAAGGGTTAGGACATAATGATGGAACAACAATCTCTTGATTGATATTCCTGTTAGAAACAACCTTAGGTAAGAACCCAGGTTTAGTACGCAGGACTACCTTGTCTGAATGAAAGATCAGATAAGGAGAATCACAATGTAAGGCAGATAACTCAGAGACTCTTCGAGCCGAGGAAATAGCCATCAAAAACAGAACTTTCCAAGATAAAAGCTTAATATCAATGGAATGAAGGGGTTCAAACGGAACACCCTGAAGAACTTTAAGAACCAAGTTTAAGCTCCACGGAGGAGCAACAGTTTTAAACACAGGCTTAATCCTAGCCAAAGCCTGACAAAAAGCCTGGACATCTGGATTCTCTGCCAGACGCTTGTGTAAAAGAATAGACAGAGCAGAAATCTGTCCCTTTAGCGAACTAGCGGATAAGCCCTTTTCTAAACCCTCTTGTAGAAAAGACAATATCCTAGGAATCCTAACCTTACTCCATGAGTAACTCTTGGATTCACACCAATATAAATATTTACGCCATATCTTGTGGTAAATTTTTCTGGTAACAGGTTTCCGAGCCTGTATTAATGTATCAATAACCGAATCCGAAAACCCACGCTTTGATAGAATCAAGCGTTCAATTTCCAAGCAGTCAGCCTCAGAGAAATTAGGTTTGGATGGTTGAAAGGACCCTGAATTAGAAGGTCCTGCCTCAGGGGTAGAGACCATGGTGGACAGGACGACATGTCCACTAGGTCTGCATACCAGGTCCTGCGTGGCCACGCAGGCGCTATCAGAATCACCGATGCTCTCTCCTGTTTGATCCTGGCAATCAGTCGAGGTAGCAACGGAAAAGGTGGAAACACATAAGCTATGTTGAAAACCCAAGGGGCTGCTAGTGCATCTACCAGCACCGCTCCCGGGTCCCTGGACCTGGATTCGTAACAAGGAAGCTTGGCGTTCTGGCGAGATGCCATGAGATCCAGATCCGGTTTGCCCCAACGACGAATCAGTTGAGCAAATACCTCCGGGTGAAGTTCCCACTCCCCCGGATGAAAAGTCTGGCGACTTATCAAAATCAGCCTCCCAGTTCTCCACGCCTGGGATGTAGATCGCTGACAGGTGGCAAGAGTGAGACTCTGCCCAGCGAATTATCTTCGAGACTTCCAACATCGCTAGGGAACTCCTGGTTCCCCCTTGATGATTGATGTAAGCCACAGTCGTGATGTTGTCCGACTGAAATCTGATGAACCTCAGTGTTGCTAACTGAGGCCAAGCTAGAAGAGCATTGAATATTGCTCTTAATTCTAGAATGTTTATCGGGAGGAGTTTCTCCTCCTGAGTCCACGATCCCTGAGCCTTCAGGGAGTTCCAGACTGCTCCCCAGCCTAGTAGGCTGGCATCTGTTGTTACAATCGTCCAATCTGGTCTGCGAAAAGTCATTCCTTTGGACAGATGAACCCGTGACAACCACCAGAGAAGAGAATCTCTGGTCTCCTGGTCCAGATTTAGCAAAGGGGACAGATCTGAGTAATCCCCGTTCCATTGACTTAGCATGCATAGTTGCAGCGGTCTGAGATGTAGGCGCGCAAATGGCACTATGTCCATTGCCGCGACCATTAAGCCGATTACTTCCATGCACTGAGCTACTGATGGGCTTGGAATGGAGTGAAGGACACGGCAAGCATTGAGAATCTTTGATAACCTGGACTCCGTCAGGTAAATCTTCATCTCTACAGAATCTATAAGAGTCCCTAGAAAAGGTATCCCTTGTGAGTGGTAACAGAGAACGCTTTTCCACGTTCACTTTCCACCCATGCGACCTCAAAAATGCTAGAACTATCTCTGTATGAGACTTTGCATTTTGAAAACTTGACGCTTGTATCAGAATGTCGTCTAGGTACGGAGCCACTGCTATGCCTCGTGGTCTTAGTACCGCCAGAAGTGAGCCCAGAACCTTTGTAAAAATTCTCGGGGCCGTAGCTAACCCGAAGGGAAGAGCTACAAACTGGTAATGCCTGTCTAGAAAGGCAAACCTTAGGTACCGATAATGATCTTTGTGAATCGGTATGTGAAGGTAGGCATCCTTTAAGTCCACTGTGGTCATATATTGACCCTCTTGGATCATGGGTAGGATGATCCGAATGGTTTCCATCTTGAACGATGGAACCCTTAGGAATTTGTTTAAGATTTTTAAGTCTAAGATTGGTTTGAAGGTTCCCTCTTTTTTGGGAACCACAAACAGATTTGAATAAAACCCTTGCCCCTGTTCCGTTCGCGGAACTGGGTGGATCACTCCCATCACTAAGAGGTCTTGTACACATTGTAGAAATGCCTCTTTCTTTACTAGGTTTGTTGATAACCTTGACAGATGAAACCTCCCTTGTGGAGGAGAAGTTTTGAAATCCAGAAGGTATCCCTGAGATATAATCTCCAACGTCCAGGGATCCTGTACATCTCTTGCCCAAGCCTGGGCGAAGAGAGAAAGTCTGCCCCCCACTAGATCCGTCTCCGGAAAGGGGGCCCTGTCTTCATGCTGTCTTAGGGGCGGAAGTAGGCTTTCTGGCCTGCTTGCCCTTGTTCCATGACTGGTTGCCTTTCCAACCCTGTCTGTAACGAGCAGTAGTTCCTTCCTGTTTTGGAGCGGAGGAAGTTGATGCTGCTCCTGCCTTGAAATTACGAAAGGCACGAAAATTAGACTGTTTGGCCTTTGATTTGGCCCTGTCCTGAGGAAGGGTGTGGCCCTTACCTCCAGTAATGTCAGCAATAATTTCCTTCAAGCCGGGCCTGAATAAGGTCTGCCCTTTGAAAGGAATGTTCAGTAGTTTAGACTTAGAAGTTACATCTGCTGACCAGGATTTAAGCCATAGCGCTCTGCGCGCCTGTATGGCGAATCCGGAATTCTTAGCCGTAAGTTTGGTTAAATGCACTACGGCATCCGAAACAAACGCATTAGCCAGCTTAAGGGTTCTAATCTTGCTCAAAGACTCATCCAATGGTGCTGTGCGAATCGCCTCTTCCAGAGACTCAAACCAGAATGCAGCTGCAGCAGTGACAGGCGCAATGCATGCAAGAGGCTGTAATATAAAACATTGTTGAACAAACATTTTCTTAAGGTAACCCTCTAATTTTTTATCCATTGGATCTGAGAAAGCACAGCTATCCTCCACCGGGATAGTGGTACGCTTGGCTAAAGTAGAAACTGCTCCCTCCACCTTAGGGACCGTCTGCTATAAGTCTCGTGTGGTGGCGTCTATAGGGAACATTTTTCTAAATATCGGAGGAGGGGAAAAAGGCACACCGGGTCTATCCCACTCCTTGCTAATAATCTCTGTAAGCCTCTTTGGTATAGGAAAAACGTCAGTACACACCGGTACCGCATAGTATTTATCCAGCCTACATAATTTCTCTGGGATTGCCACCGTGTCACAATCATTTAGAGCCGCTAACACCTCCCCTAGCAACACGCGGAGGTTCTCAAGCTTAAATTTAAAATTTGAAATTTCTGAATCCGGTCTCCCCGAATCAGAACCGTCACCCACAGAATGAAGCTCTCCGTCCTCATGTTCTGCAAATTGTGGCGCAGTATCAGACATGGCTCTCGTGTCATCGGCGCGCTCTGTCCTTAACCCAGAGCTGTCGCGCTTGCCTCTTAACTCGGGCATATTGTATAATACTTCTTTCATAACATTAGCCATATCATGTAAAGTGATTTGTAAGGGCCTTGATGTACTTGGCGCCTCAATCTCACGCACCTCCCGAGCGGAAGACGAAGGTACTGACACGTGAGGAGAGTTAGACGGCATAACTTCCCCCTCGTTGTCTGGTGATAATTTCTTTATCGGTACAGATTGACTTTTATTCAAAGTAATATCAATACAATTGGTACACATATTTCTATTGGGCTCCACATCGGCTTTTAAACATAATGAACAAGTAGATTCCTCTGTATCAGACATGTTTAAACAGACTAGCAATGAAGCTAGCAAGCTTGGAAATTACTTTCAATAAGTTTACAAGCAATATAAAAAAACGCTGCAGCGCTTTTTAAAAAACACAGTTGAATAACAAAGAACTAATTCAGTTATAGTCAACAATTCTTTAAATGTATTAATTAGCAGAGGATTGCACCCATTAGCAAAAGGATGATTAACCCCTCAGTACCCAAAAACGCATATCAAATTAAGACTTAACGCTTTTATCACAGTCAAACACACTGTCACAGGTCTGCTGTGACTGATTACCTCCCTCAAAAACGAATTTTGAAGACCCCTGAGCTCTCTAGAGACGTCCTGGATCAAGGAGGAAAAGCAGGAAGACTGTGCTAGAATTTTAACTGCGCAACAAGGGGCTAAAAAAGGCCCCTCCCACTCATTTACAACAGTGGGAGACCTGATATAACTGTTTCTATGCAGAAATATACGTTAGCCATGTGGAAAAAAATCATGCCCAAAAGGATTTATCACCAAAGTACCTCACAAAACGAATAACATGCCAGTAAACGTTTTAAAAACAAACTTTTTTTTTTTAATGTCATGCAAAGTTATCACTAAGCCTGCTACCAGTCGCTTCCACTGCAGATAAGGCTTAAGCATTATTTCAGTATTAACAGTATTTTCTCGGTCAAATTCTAGTCCCTAGAAAATAACTCTACTGTGCATACATTTATCAGCCTGATACCAGTCACTACTACTGCATTTAAGGCTGTACTTACATCATACGGGTAACGGCAGTTTTTTCTTAGTCAATTCCATTCCCAGAAAATATTGTACTGCACATACCTCATTTGCGGGGGACCCCGCATGCTATTCCCATTTTCTGAAGTTACCCCACTCCTCAGAATGTCGAGAACAGCCAGTGGATCTTAGTTACGCCTGCTAAGATCATAGAAAACGCAGGCAGTCTCTTCTTCCAAATACTGCCTGAGATAGAAAAACAGCACACTCCGGTGCCATTTAAAATAAACTTTTGATTGAAGAATAATTAAGTAAAAACTCCAACTCCTCTCGCGACCTCCTTCTTTGTTGAGGGTTGCAAGAGAATGACTGGATATGACATGTGAGGGGAGGAGCTATATAGCAGCTCTGCTTGGGTGATCCTCTTGCAACTTCCTGTTGGGAAGGAGAATATATCCCATAAGTAATGGATGACCCGTGGACTGAACACACTTAACAAGAGAAAGATGCGTCCAAGAGATGCTGTCAAAAGCTTTGACAGCATCTAAGGTAAGAACAGCTATATCTTTAAGATCACTTTTATCTTTAAATTGATCACAATTCCAAATTCCAAACAACCTTCTATCCCACTAGCAAATAACCATCACGTAAAAATTCAAACTTGGAGTAAACTATGAACTGTTGAAACATTGTACCAAAAGACCAACCTAGATGCTTACTTCAAAAAAGGATATAAATTACAGGAAGTGAAAACTGTAGCAAAAACTCTTAGAAAACTGGATAAATCAATGGTGCTAAATTTAAACCAGGGGCGGAACTACTGGCAGAGCAAGCGGTGCCACTGCACCAGGGCCCCAGGCCTGGGGGGCCCACACGGGCGTTTTAAGGAGTGGAAGAACTGGCCATTTGCCCAGAACGCCAAGAAATAGAGTTCGCCTTTTGTTTGGGAAAGCTGTTCAATAAAAACTGTGGGAGGGAGGGGCCCAAAAAAAATTCTTGCACAAGGGCCCTCTATTTATAAGGTCCGCCACTGATGTAAACTATCCTCTTTAACTCAGCATGAGGCCATTAAAGGGATACTGAACCCAATTATTTTTTTTTCGTCATTCAGATAGAGCAGCAATTTTAAGCAACTTTATAATTTACTTCTATTATCAATTTGTCTTCATTCTCTTGGTATCTTTATTAGAATTTAAGCATACGAGCTGGCCCATCTTTGGATCAGCACCTGGGTAGAGCTTGCTGATTGGTGGATAAATGCAGCCACCAATCAGCAAGCGCTATCCAGGGCACTGAACAAAAAAATGGGCCGGCTCTTAAACTTACATTCAAATAAAGATACCAAGAAAATGAAGAAAAAATAATCATCTACCCTTTCCAATGGTATAAGTCTTCGGGGTGTTAAATAAAAAATTTTTTTTTAAAAAAGTCTGAATTTCAAATGAATAGTAGATTTTTTTTTCTGACAATTTTAAAAGTTATGGCTATTTCTACTCCCCCTGTACCATGTGACAGCCAACAGCCAATCACAAATGCATACATATACCATGTGACAGCCAATCAAAAATATACGCTTATGCTGTGAATTGTTGCACATGCTCAGTTTAAATATAAAATGACTGTGCACTTTTTTTAATGGAAGTAAATTGGAAAGTTGTTTCAAATTGCATGCTCTATCTGAATAATGAAAGTTTATTTTTGACAAGTGTCCCTTTAATTGCTGAAAACATTACAGTAAATTCTAAGATGCTGTTTTTGATAATTTATCAAAATTAACATTCCTGCAATAAAACAGTGGGAAAAAAAGTGAAATGCTCTTAATTTCTGCTTATTTCAGACAGGTTACCTACTACAAAAAGAAAATGTATGCTTACCTGATACATTTCTTTCTTTCCGGATATGGTGAGTCCACAGCTTTAGTAATTACTGTTCGAAACACCACTCCCAGCCAGCAGGAGTAGGCAAAGCGCACCACAGACAAACCGCCAAGTATCACTCCCCTACCCATAACCCCCAGTCATTCGACTGAAAGGAAATGGAGAAAAAGGAGTAACACAAGGTGTAGAGGTGCCACAAATAGGTTGGAGCAGAACCCGAGACCCTGTTCCTGCACTGGAACTGGAACCATCACTCCCTGGGAGGAAAGATGTTGTATACATTTCAAGAACGCCTCTCTCTTTATCTGGTCTGCAGATAATCTTGAGAGAAGGAATCTGCCTCTGGGAGGAAAAGTCTTAAATTCCAATTTGTAACCCTGGGATACTATGTCCACGGTCCAGGGATCTGGAACATCTCGTATCCAGGTTTGAGAGAACTGAGAAAGTCTGCCCCCCACCTGATCCGATCCCGGATCGGGGGCAAACCCTTCATGCTGATTTGGAATCAGCTGCGGGTTTCTTTGATTGTTTCCCCTTGTTCCAAGACTGATTGGGTTTCCAAAGGAACGAAAATTACTCTGACGTCCTTTAGGCCTATTCTTATCTTAAAGGGACACTGAACCCAAATTTTTCTTTTGGGATTCAGATAGGGCATGCAATTTTAAGCAACTTTCTAATTTACTCCTATTATCAAATTTTCTTCATTCTCTTGGTATCTTTATTTGAAATGCAAGAATGAAAGTTTAGATGCCGGCCCATTTTTGGCGAATAACCTGGGTTATTCTTGCTGATTGGTGGATAAATTTATCCACCAATAAAAAAGTGCTGTCCAGAGTTCTGAACCAAAAAAGAAGCTTAGATGTCTTCTTTTTCAAATAAAGATAGCAAGTGAACGGAAAAAAAATGATAATAGGAGTAAATTAGAAAGTTGCTTAAAATTGCATGCTCTGTCTAAATCACAATCACAAATGAAAAAATGTGGGTTCAGTGTCCCTTTAAGGTAGAAAAGACCCTTTTGCACCCGTAATATCAGAGATAATTTCTGCCAAACCGGGTCCAAACAAGGTCTTGCCCTTGTAAGAAATCACCAGAAGCTTGACTTTAGAGGAAACGTCTGCAGACCAGAATTTGAACCACAACGCCCTGCGGGCTAGGACAGCGAAGCTAGAAGTTATAGCTCCTAGTCTAACAACCTGTAATATGGTATCTGCAATAAAGGAATTGGCCAACTTAAGAGCTTTAATCCTATCTTGAATTTCATCCAAAGAAGTCTCTACTTGAAGAGAATTAGGAGAGGTGTCGAACCAATAAGATGCCGCACTAGTCATGGTGGCAATACACACCGCAGGTTGCCATTGGAGACCTTGATGAACATAAATCTTTTTCAAATAAGTCTCCAGCTTCTTGTCCATTGGATCCTTAAAAGAGCAGCTATCCTCAATAGGAATATTGGTTCTCTTAGCCAGAGTGGAAATGGCTCCTTCAACTTTGGGTACAGTATACCAAGGGTCTTTAATGGAGTCCTAGACAGGAAACATTTTCTTAAAAATGGGAGACGGGGAAAAAGACACCCCTGGTTTCTCACATTCCTGTGAGGTAATCTCCCTAGCATGGTCCGGCACAGGAAAAAACCTCTGAAGTGGAAGGTTTATCAAAGAAACTATTAAGTTTACTAGATTTCTTAGGAGTGACAACAACAGGGGTATCAGAGTCATCTAAAGTAGCTAAAACCTCCTTTAACAATACACAAAGGTGTTCAAGCTTAAATCTGAAGGATACCTCAGTTTCAGAAGAAGAAATTATACTGAACAAATCTGAGATTACACCCTCAGAAAGTCCAGATGTATCTTTCTCATCAGACTTATGAGAAAGGGCAACTTGGGAAGCAGAACTGAGGACAGGCACCTTACTTACTGAATTTCTAGATTTCAGCTTGTGTTTTCCCTGTAATCTGGGAATGGCAACTAATTCTGCAGATACCTCTGAAGATACCTAGGCAGCAATTTCTTCTTTTAAATAAATTCCACCAAAAGTTATAGAGGAACTGCAGGGCACTGCATGTGACAACATTGAGGCTCGGGACGTAGCAGGAGAAAGCCGAGGTATTATTTTAACAGCATCATCCTGAGAGACATTAGGCTCAAAAATGTTACCATTATTTTGCAAGGTTTTCTTGACACATGAAGAACAAAATTGCATAGGAGCGGCAATTTGTGCATCTAAACATAATAAGCCTGAATTCATGAGAGCAGGCTCTTGCTCCATATCAGACATGTTGTGAAACAGTAAACAAACTTGTACAGATAAGTTTCAAAGATTTTAATATTCAATAAAAATAAGCTAAGGAAAAAAATACACTTTAAATTTTATCCCAAATTAGGATCGATCCCCAGCTAAAAAAGTCAAGAAAAAATATTTAATAAACATCAAATCAGTAGCCACCTCCCATTGTAAAGGATTTCTAAGCAGCATTTTAGTGTGTCTGTCCTGGGACAGCTGAAAGGATGAGCCTTGTGAACTCTCATATTATTTCACCAATCAGGTAAAGGAAGCTTACTATGAAATCTCATGAGAGTTAAGTGAAATCTCATGAGATCACAGTAAGAGTTCATGGCCTCAGAACTGCTGATGCTGATTAACTGCTGTTCATTTCTTCATTTTTTTTTATTTTTACCTGCAGCTGGGAGCAGCTAAGTATAACTTTTTACACAGAACTTACTCTGCTGAGCTGAGGAGATTGTGAGGTAAAATATCTTCCTTTTTTATATAGAGATGCTCAGGTGATATTTTCCTGTCAGCTTTTTACAGTTATACTGCATCAGTTTCAAGTAATTTAATCGAAGTAAACCGGCGGGAGCAGTGGACTCTCCTTCCACAGATGGAAATGATCAGGTAAGCATAATTTATGTTTTACATCTTAATGGGAGGAGAGTCCACTGCTTTATTCATTACTTGTGGGAACAAATTCCCAAGGTCAAGAGGACACTGAATGAACAAAAACGGGAGGGTAAAATGAGGCGGACCCTATACTGAGGACACCACAGCCTGCAGAACCTTTCTCCCAAAACCAGCTTCCGCCGAAGCAAAGAGATCAAATTTGTAACATTTTGCAAAAGTATGTAAGGAGGTCCAAGTAGCCGCCCTATAAAATCTGCTCCACAGAGGCCGAAATTTGTCTGAAATCCTTTGTGACCTGAAGATAAAACTTCAAGGCTCGAACCACATCCAAGTTATGAAGTAACCTCTCCTTAGACGAAGAAGGGTTAGGACACAAGGAAGGAACTACTATCTCCTGATTGATGTTACAATCTGATACCACCTTCGGAAGAAACCCCAACCCCGTGAGAAGCACAGCCTTATCAGCGTGAAAAACCAGGTAAGGAGGTTTAAATTTCAAGGCCACTAACTCAGAGACTTTGCGAGCTGATGCAATAGCCAGAAGAAATAGAACCTTCCAGGAAAGAATCTTAATATCAAGCACATGCATAGGCTCAAACGGAGCCTTCTGCAAAACCTTAAGAACCAAATTTAAGCTCCAAGGAGGAGCAGAAGTTCTAAACACCGGTCTGATTCTGGACAGAGCCTGAACAAAAGACTAAATATCAGGAAAGCTCCACTAGCTTCTTGTGTAACAGAACCGATAAGGCCGAAATATGTCCCTTTAAGGAACTGGCGGCAAGGCCCTTATCCAGACCATCTTGGAGAAAAGCCAGAATCCTGGATACCCTAACCTTGTGCCAGGGATATCCATGTTCCTCACACCAGGATAAATAGGTCCTCCACACCTTATGATAGATGTGACGAGTGACTGGTTTCCTGGCCTGAATGAGAATATCACTCACTCTCTCCGAGAACCCTCTTTGCCAAGACTAGGCTTCAATATCCACGCAGTCAGCCTCAGAGAATCGAGATTTTGGTAGAGAAAGGGACCCTGAACCAGCAGATCTCTGCAACAGGGTAACCTCCATGGAGGAGATAACGACATTCCTACCAGATCCACAATCCACGTCCTCCGTGGCCACAACTGAGCAATCAGAATGGTCGAAGCTTGCTCCCTTTTGATGCGAGCCACCACTCGAGGAAGGAGTGCCAAAGGTGGAAAAATGTAAATTAGGTTGAACTCCCAAGCCACCGCTAAGGCATCTATCAGCTCTGCCTGGGGGTCCCTGGACGGCGACCCGTATCTGGGTAGCTTGAAGTTGAGTCTGAACGCCATGAGGTCTATCTCTGGCGTGCCCATCTGTTGCAGATCTTCGTAAACACCTCGGGATGGAGAGAAGATCCCCCTGATAAAACGATTGTCTGCTGAGAAAATCTGCTTCCCAGTTGTCCACACCCGGAATGTGGATCGCTGAGAGCAAACAGTTGTGGGTCTCTTCTCATTACAGAAACCGAGAGACTTCCCTCATGGCTAGGGAGCTAATCGTTCCACCCCTGATGATGGTTGATGTAAGCCACCGAGGTAATGTTGTCCAGCTGGAATCTGATTAATCGAGACAACCCCAGTTGGGGCCAACCCCTCAGAGTGTTGAATATTGCTCGAAGTTCCAGAATATTTATTGGTAGAGTTGACTCCTCTCGAGGTCCGTGGTCACAATCTCCCAGGATGGTCTCAGGAAGGATGTCCCCTGCATCTGACCCAGACAGACCCACCAAGAGAGGGGATTCCCTCGATTGTCCAGAGATATCTGCTGGGAGTGATCGCCGTTCCATTATCTACACATGCATAACTGCAGAGGTCTGAGATGGAACCTGGCGAAAGGAATGACATCTATGCTGGATACTTGAACCCGATCACCTCCATACACCTGGCCACAGATGGCCTTGAGGAGGTTTGAAGGACAAGACAGCTGGACGCAATCTTGGAACGTCTCTGATCTGTCAAAAATATCTTCATAGATATGGAATCTATTATCGTACCCAGGAACTCCACCCTGGTGCTGAGAACCAGAGAACTCTTTCCCTCGTTTATCTTCCAGCCGTGGGATCAAAGGAGAAGAGCCCTAGAGTGGCCCTCCGCAAGACTGAAGGACGGAGCTTGAACCAGTATATCATCCAGGTAAGGGGCCATCACAAAACCTCTAGCTCTCGCTACCGTGAGCAGCGCTCCCAGAGCCTTCGGTGAGACTCTTGGGGCAGTCGCCAGACCAAACAGTAGGGCCACAAACTGGAAATGTTGATCCAGAAATCCGAATCTTAGGAACCTGAAGTGGTCCTTGTGGATTGGTACATGAAGGTACGCATCTTTCAGGTCTATCATCATAAATTGCCCCTCTTGAACTAGGGGCAGAATCGATCTGATAGTCTCCATTTTGAACGATGGGACTGACAGAAACTTGTTTAGGCACTTTAGGTCCAGAATTGGGCAGAACGTGCCCTCCTTCTTTGGGACCACAAAAAGGTTTGAATAGTGCCATAGAACCCTTTCTGATAGATGTACTGGAACAATTACTCTGAGATAGGAGAGATCCCTCGCACACTCAAGAAAGGCATCTCTTTTCTCTGGTCTTGAGGATAGGTTTGACAGGAGGAATCTGCCCCTGGGCAGATGAGTCTTGAACCCTATCCTGTAACCCTGGGTGATAACCTCCAGAACCCAGGGATCCTGTACGTCTCTCATCCAAGCCTCTGCGAACAGAGATAGTCTGCCCCCTACACGATCCAGAGACGGATCGGGGGCCGCCCCTTCATGCCGACTTTGTCTCAAAGGGCTTCTTGCTTTGCTTGGAGTTGTTCCATGATTGAGCTGGCTTTCAAGATTCCTTGGAATGCTCGGTCTTCACAGCAGGTTGCTAGCGTTGAGACTTGTCCAAACAAAAGGGGTGAAAAGTAGAGCCCTTAGGCTTGTTCTTCTTATCCTGAGGAAGGAAGGCACCCTTGCCTCCTGTGACTGTGGATATGATAGAGTCCAGGCCTGGACCAAAAAGAACTTTCCTCTGAAAAGGAAGGTATAGTAATCTAGACTTGGAAGTCATATCAGAAGACCACGATTTTAACCATAGAGCCCTGCGGGCTAAAACAGAGAAATCTGATGTCTTGGCATTCAAGCGAATAATCTGCATGTTTGCATCACAGCTATTTTTTTTATTGTTTAAATATATAAATGAACATAAGAGCATCAAGAGCATATATGTAAATAACAAAAGTACATAATACGGCACTTGTAGAACATTACAATGTATGGAACAGTTACATATAAGAAAGGCGTAATAGAAAATGCTGGGTGTCAGAGTCCATTGCCTGTTAATCTCCAAAGCTTTCCCGACACCTCTCAAGGTGGGAGTGTTAGAGGCCAATATCCACAAGGAGACAGACATTGTTTTAATAGTCCAAAAAGATCAGCATTTTCCGTGTAATATAAAGGTTATATCATAGCTGTTCACACCAACATCACAAAATAACCATCGAATATTGGAAATCAGATATATTAATCACCCTTACTGAGATTGCATCAAACTGTTAGACGGGGGAAAAAAAAAAAAAGGGGGGAGTGGGGCATGTGGGAGGAGGGTTGTAGGGAAGAGGGCAAGGAGGGAAGGGGTTCATTCAAGGGAGGGGAATAGGAGCCTGAATGGATAAATTTGGTCGTGTAGTTTTAGAAAAGACCAGTGGTAGGGAGCCATGAGTCTCCCGTAATTTTGGTAGTGAGAATCATTTCGGGCCGTACGCCCAAATGTTGACCTGGAGGTCTACTGACCCATGAATGTGGGAAACATAGGATTCCATTTTCTTGACAAAGTGTAAGATGTCAGTCACTTGCTCCCAAGAGGGTGAAACGCGCTGTAGCCACATACGGGCCACAGCTAATTTAACGGCTAAGAATAGGTAAATACAGAACAATTTTTGAGGCAGGGCTAACTGCCTGGGCAAAATGTGAAAGAGACAGATACTTGGTGACATGGATAACTTAATACCCTCTGAAGAACAATACTGGATTGCCGCTTGCCTCAGCGGCTGGATATGTGGGCAAGACCACCAGATATGTTGGGGGGTACCCAAATCCTCGCATCCCCTCCAGCACTTAGGTAAGTGAACGGACGAGATTTTAAAAAGGCGGACTGGAGTCATATGCCATTGGAGAACGACCTTGAGGAACAACTCATACAAAGTTGTACAATGTATAGCTTTTTTGGTGAACTGCTAATAAAACTTTTTAATTGCTCAAATACCGCTGGTGCAGCTTATTTCACTATACCATAAATCACTGCCAAGTAGGAACATACTCAAAAACACAGTTTGGGGAGAGATTCCAAGCTCTGTCCACCTTGCAGCTGAACAAAACTAGGAGGAGGGAGGGGTGGTGCTTTGGAGTTACTTTCATACATGAAACCAGGGGTGTGGCTGGTTCTGTCCACGCCACTTCTTGGAGGGTTGTTCACTAGTAACTATTACCAGGGAGGGCCAAGACTGTGTGCACGCAAGTGCGTCTTCGTAAGCGAGAGCATCTGTGTGCGTCTGTATGTGTGTCTGTGTTAGGGACAGACCAATATCATTTTTTTCAGGGCCGATACCGATTATTGGCCGCCTTTCAGGCCGATAACCAATAACAGGGGCCGATATTTTGTACATTTAAAGTTTTGAAAAATCAACACAATGAGGCCTAGTTATCAAGCCGTCAACCTCAAATATGGTGGAATTCCGCAGCGTATTTGTGGCGAGGCTGATTCGCCTTAGTTATCAAAGGCTAGAGACCGGCAAAAGTAGAATTTTGTGACGTAAACTTCGATCCGCCGGACTCAGTCCGACACAGATCGATTCTTACGTCACTCCAGATGTTCCGCACACAAGTACGGCACAATCTGACTACTTTTGCTAGTTATCAAAAAAACAGAATTTATGCTTACCTGATAAATTACTTTCTCCAACGGTGTGTCCGGTCCACGGTGTCATCCATTACTTGTGGGATATTCTCCTCCCCCACAGGGAAAGGCAAGGAGAGCACACAGCAAGAGCTGTCCATATAGTCTCTCCCAGGCTCCGCCCCCCCCAGTCATTCGACCGACGGTTAGGAGAAAAAAAGGAGAAACTATAGTGTGCCGTGGTGACTGTAGTGTATAGAGAAAGAAATTCTTCAAACCTGATTAAAAAACCAGGGCGGGCCGTGGACCGGACACACCGTTGGAGAAAGTAATTTATCAGGTAAGCATAAATTCTGTTTTCTCCAACATTGGTGTGTCCGGTCCACGGTGTCATCCATTACTTGTGGGAACCAATACCAAAGCTTTAGGACACGGATGAAGGGAGGGCGCAAATCAGGTTACCTAAACAGAAGGCACCACGGCTTGCAAAACCTTTCTCCCAAAAATAGCCTCCGAAGAAGCAAAAGTATCAAATTTGTAGAATTTGGACAAAGTGTGCAGAGAAGACCAGGTCGCTGCCTTACATATCTGATCAACAGAAGCCTCGTTCTTGAAGGCCCATGTGGAAGCCACAGCCCTAGTAGAGTGAGCTGTGATTCGTTCAGGAGGCTGCCGTCCGGCAGTCTCGTAAGCCAATCGTATGATGCTTTTCAGCCAAAAGGAAAGAGAGGTAGCAGTAGCTTTTTTGACCTCTCCTCTTGCCAGAATAAACTACAAACAGAGAAGACGTTTGTCTGAAATCCTTTGTTGCTTCTAAATAGAACTTTAAAGCACGGACTACATCTAAATTGTGTAACAAGCGTTCCTTCTTTGAAACTGGATTCGGACACAAAGAAGGCACAACTATTTCCTGGTTAATATTCTTGTTGGAAACAACCTTTGGAAGGAAACCAGGTTTAGTACGCAAAACAACCTTATCTGAATGGAACACCAGATAGGGCGGATTACACTGCAGAGCAGATAATTCAGAAACTCTTCTAGCAGAAGAATAGCAACCAAAAACAGAACTTTCCAAGATAACAACTTGATATCTATGGAATGTAAGGGTTCAAACGGAACCCTTTGAAGAACTGAAAGAACCAAATTTAGACTCCAGGGAGGAGTCAAGGGTCTGTAAACAGGCTTGATCCTGACCAAAGCCTGAACAAAAGCTTGAACATCTGGCACAGCTGCCAGTCGTTTGTGTAACAAGACAGATAAAGCAGAAATCTGTCCTTTTAGAGAACTCGCTGATAATCCCTTATCCAAACCTTCTTTGAGAAAGGAAAGGATCCTAGGAATTTTAATCTTACTCCATGAGAATCCCTTGGATTCACACCAACAGATATATCTTTTCCATATTTTATGGTAATCTTTCTAGTCACAGGTTTTCTGGCTTGTACCAGAGTATCTATCACAGAATCCGAAAACCCACGCTTAGACAAAATCAAGCGTTCAATTTCCAAGCAGTCAGCTGGAGAGAAACTAGATTTGGATGTTTGAATGGACCTTGTACTAGAAGATCCTGTCTCAAAGGTAGCTTCCATGGTGGAGCCGATGACATATTCACCAGGTCTGCATACCAATTCCTGCGTGGCCATGCAGGAGCTATCAAAATCACAGAGGCCTTCTCCTGTTTGATCCTGGCTACCAGCCTGGGAATGAGAAGGAACGGTGGAAACGCATAAGCTAGGTTGAAAGTCCAAGGCGCCACTAATGCATCCACTAAATTCGCCTTGGGATCCCTGGATCTGGACCCGTAGCAAGGAACCTTGAAGTTCTGATGAGACGCCATCAGATCCATGTCTGGAATGCCCCATAATTGGGTCAACTGGGCAAACACCTCCGGGTGGAGTTCCCACTCCCCCGGATGAAAGGTCTGACGACTCAGATAATCCGCCTCCCAGTTTTCCACTCCTGGGATGTAGATCGCAGACAGGTGGTAGGAGTGATCCTCCGCCCATTTGATGATCTTGGTCACCTCTCTCATCGCCAGGGAACTCCTTGTTCCCCCCTGATGGTTGAAGTAAGCAACAGTCGTCATGTTGTCTGATTGGAATCTTATGAATCTGGCCTTTGCTAGTTGAGGCCAAGCCCGGAGAGCATTGAATATCGCTCTCAGTTCCAGGATGTTTATCGGGAGAAGAGACTCTTCCCGAGACCATAGACCCTGAGCTTTCAGGGAATCCCAGACCGCGCCCCAGCCTAATAGACTGGCGTCGGTCGTGACAATGACCCACTCTGGTCTGCGGAAGATCATTCCCTGGGACAGGTGATCCTGAGTCAGCCACCAACGGAGTGAGTCTCTTGTCTTCTGATCTACTTAAATCACTGGAGACAAGTCTGTATAGTCCCCATTCCACTGTTTGAGCATGCACAGTTGTAATGGTCTTAGATGAATTCGCGCAAAAGGAACTATGTCCATTGCTGCAACCATCAACCCTACTACTTCCATGCACTGAGCTATGGAAGGCCGTAGAACAGAGTGAAGAACTTGACAAGCGTTTAGAAGCTTTGACTCTCTGACATCTGTCAGGAAAATCTTCATTTCTAAAGAATCTATTATTGTTCCCAAGAAAGGGACTCTTGTTGACGGAGACGGGGAACTTTTTTCTATGTTCACCTACCACCCGAGAGATCTGAGAAAGGCTAGAACAATGTCTGTGTGAGCCTTTGTCTTTGAAAGAGACGACGCTTGAATTAGGATGTCGTCCAAGTAAGGTGCCACTGCAATGCCCCTGGGTCTTAGAACCGCTAGAAGGGACCCGAGCACCTTTGTGAAAATCCTTGGAGCAGTGGCTAGTCCGAATGGGAGAGCCACAATAGGTAATGTTTGTCCAGAAAGGTGAACCTTAGGAACTGATGATGATCTTTGTGGATAGGAATATGCAGATACGCATCCTTTAGATCCACGGTAGTCATAAATTGACCCTCCTGGATTGTAGGTAAAATCGTTCGAATAGTTTCCATTTTGAACGATGGCACTCTGAGAAATTTGTTTAGAATTTTTAAATCCAGAATTGGTCTGAAAGTTCCCTCTTTTTTTGGGAACTACAAACAGATTTGAGTAAAACTCCTGACCTTGTTCCACAGTTGGAACTGGGAGTATCACTCCCATCTTTAACAGGTCTTCTACACAATGTAAGAATGCCTGTCTCTTTTGCTACTTGTTCAGAGCGGCAAGGAGAATGACTGGGGGGGCGGAGCCTGGGAGAGACTATATGGACAGCTCTTGCTGTGTGCTCTCCTTGCCTTTCCCTGTGGGGGAGGAGAATATCCCACAAGTAATGGATGACACCGTGGACCGGACACACCAATGTTGGAGAAACTAGCAGGTACGCTCGGCACTTTTCCGGCCCAGCGTACCTGGTTTTCAAACCACCACCCTGGAGGCGGCGGATCCCATAGGAATCAATGGGAGTCTGACTATAGCGAAAGTACAAGTTCGCTGCTGCCAGACATCCCATTGGTTCCTATGGGAGATGTCTGCACCTAACACCCTAACATGTACCCCGAGTCTAAACACCACTAATCTGTCCCCCCTACACCGCCGCAACTAAATAAAGTTATTACCCCCTAAACCGCCGCTCCCGGAGCCCACCGCAAGCTACTCTATACATATTAACCCCTAAACCGCCGCTCCCGGAGCCCACCGCAACTATATTATATGTATTAACCCCTAAACCGCCGCTCCCGGAGCCCACCGCAAGCTACTCTATACATATTAACCCCTAAACCGCCGCTCCCTGACCCCGCCGCAACTATAATAAATGTATTAACCCCTAAACCGCCGCTCCCGGAGCCCACCGCAAGCTACTCTATACATATTAACCCCTAAACCGCCGCTCCCTGACCCCACCGCAACCTATATTAAATTTATTAACCCCTGATCTGCCCCCCCTACACCGTCGCCACCTATAATACATTTATTAACCCCCATCCTGCCCCCCACTACACCGCCGCCACTGTAATAAAATTATTAACCCCTAAACCTAAGTCTAACACTAACCCTAACACCCCCCTAACTTAAATATTAATTAAATAAATCTAAATAATATTTCTCTTATTAACTAAATTAATCCTATTTAAAACTAAATACTTACTTTTAAAATAAACCCTAATATAGCTACAATATAAATAATAATTATATTGTAGCTATCTTAGGATTTATTTTTATTTTACAGGCATCTTTCAATTTATTTTAACTAGGTACAATAGCTATTAAATAGTTATTAACTATTTAATAGCTTACCTAGCTAAAATAAAGAGAAATTTACCTGTAAAATAAAAACTAACCTAAGTTACAATTACACCTAACACTACACTATACTTTAATAAATTATTCCTATTTAAAACTAAAAATACTTACCTGTAAAATAAACCCTAAGATAGCTACAATGTAATTAATAATTACATTGTAGCTATTTTAGGAATTATATTTATTTTATAGGTAACTTTGTATTTATTTTAGCTAGTTAGAATAGTTATTAAATAGTTATTAACTATTTAATAACTACCTAGCTAAAAGAAATACAAAATCACCTGTAAAATAAATCCTAACCTAAGTTACAATTAAACCTAACACTACACTATCATTAAATAAATTACCTACAAATAACTACAATTAAATACAATTACATAAACTAACTAAAGTACAAAAAATAAAAAAATAGGTTACAAACATTTTAAAAATATTACAACAATTTTAAGCTACTTACACCTAATCTAAGCCCCCTAATAAAATAACAAACCCCCCAAAATAAAAAAATGCCCTACCCTATTCTAAATTAAAAAAGTTCAAAGCTCTTTTACCTTACCAGCCCTTAAAAGGGCCATTTGTGGGGCATGCCCCAAAGAATTCAGCTCTTTTGCCTGTAAAAGAAAAATACAACCCCCCCCCCAACATTAAAACCCACCACCCACATACCCCTAATCTAACCCAAACCCCCCTTAAAATAACCTAACACTAATCCCCTGAATATCATCCTACCTTTAGTCGTCTTCACTCAGCCGAGCCACCGATGGAACTGAAGAGGAGACCCGGACCGGCAGAAGTGATCCTCCAAGCCGCGCTGAAGAAATCTTCCATCCGATGAAGTGATCCTCCAAGCGGCGCTGAAAAAGTCTTCCATCCGAGCGATGTCATCTTCCAAGAGGCGCTGAAGAAGTCTTCTATCCGGGCGATGTCATCTTCCAAGCCGGGTCTTGAATCTTCATCCCGCCGACGCGGAACATCCTTCTTTACCGACGGACTACCGACGAATGAAGGCTCCTTTAAGGGACGTCATCCAAGATGGCGTCCCTTCAATTCCGATTGTCTGATAGGATTCTATCAGCCAATCGGAATTAAGGTAGGAAAAATCTGATTGGCTGATTGAATCAGCCAATCAGATTCAAGTTCAATCCGATTGGCTGATCCAATCAGCCAATCAGATTGAGCTCGCATTCTATTGGCTGATCGAAACAGCCAATAGAATGCGAGCTCAATCTGATTGGCTGATTGGATCAGCCAATCGGATTGAACTTGAATCTGATTGTCTGATTCAATCAGCCAATCAGATTTTTCCTACCTTAATTCCGACTGGCTGATAGAATCCTATCAGCCAATCGGAATTGAAGGGACGCCATCTTGGATGACGTCCCTTAAAGGAGCCTTCATTCGTCGGTAGTCCGTCGGTAAAGAAGGATGTTCCGCGTCGGCGGGATGAAGATTCAAGACCCGGCTTGGAAGATGACATCGCCCAGATAGAAGACTTCTTCAGCGCCTCTTGGAAGATGACATCGCCCGGATGGAAGACTTTTTCAGCGCCGCTTGGAGGATCACTTCATCGGATGGAAGATTTCTTCAGCGCCGCTTGGAGGATCACTTCTGCCGGTCCGGGTCTCCTCTTCAGTTCCATCGGTGGCTCGGCTGAGTGAAGACGACTAAAGGTAGGATAATCTTCAGGGGATTAGTGTTAGGTTATTTTAAGGGGGGTTTGGGTTAGATTAGGGGTATGTGGGTGGTGGGTTTTAATGTTGGGGGGGTTGTATTTTTCTTTTACAGGCAAAAGAGCTGAATTCTTTGGGGCATGCCCCACAAATGGCCCTTTTAAGGGCTGGTAAGGTAAAAGAGCTTTGAACTTTTTTAATTTAGAATAGGGTAGGGCATTTTTTTATTTTGGGGGGGTTTGTTATTTTATTAGGGGGATTAGATTAGATGTAAGTAGCTTAAAATTGTTGTAATATTTTTAAAATGTTTGTAACCTATTTTTTTTATTTTTTGTAACTTAGCTTTTTTTATTTTTTGTACTTTAGTTAGTTTATGTAATTGTATTTAATTGTAGTTATTTGTAGGTAATTTATTTAATTTAATGATAGTGTAGTGTTAGGTTTAATTGTAACTTAGGTTAGGATTTATTTTACAGGTAATTTTGTATTTCTTTTAGCTAGGTAGTTATTAAATAGTTAATAACTATTTAATAACTATTCTAACTAGCTAAAATGAATACAACGTTACCTGTAAAATAAAAATAAATCCTAAGATAGCTACAATATAATTATTATTTATATTGTAGCTATATTAGGGTTTATTTTAAAGGTAAGTATTTAGTTTTAAATAGGAATAATTTATTAAAGTATAGTGTAGTGTTAGGTGTAATTGTAACTTAGGTTAGTTTTTATTTTACAGGTAAATTTCTCTTTATTTTAGCTAGGTAGCTATTAAATAGTTAATAACTATTTAATAGCTATTGTACCTAGTTAAAATAAATTAAAATTTGCCTGTAAAATAAAAATAAATCCTAAGATAGCTACAATATAATTATTATTTATATTGTAGCTATATTAGGGTTTATTTTATAGGTAAGTATTTAGTTTTAAATAGGATTAATTTAGTTCATAATAGAAATATTATTTAGATTTATTTAATTAATATTTAAGTTAGGGGGGTGTTAGGGTTAGTGTTAGACTTAGGTTTAGGGGTAAATAAATTTATTACAGTGGCGTCTGTGTAGTGGGGGGCAGGATAGGGGTTAATAAATGTATTATAGGTGGCGACGGTGTAGGGGAGGCAGGATAGGGGTTAATAGGTATAATGTAGGTGGCAGCGGTGTCCGGGAGCGGCGGTTTAGGGGTTAATACATTTATCAGAGTTGCGGCAGGGTCTAGGAGCGGCGGTTTAGGGGTTAATACATTTATCAGAGTTGCGGCAGGGTCTAGGAGCGGCGGTTTAGGGGTTAATAACTTTATTTAGTTGCGGAGGGCTCCGGGGGCGCCGGTATAGGGGGTAGAACAGTGTAGTTAGTGTGAGTGCTTAGTGACAGGCTAGCAATAAATCTGGGAAAAAGCCGAAGAGCAGCGAGATCGGATGAGTGATAACTCTCACAGTCCGCTGCTCATCGCCCCGCGGCTTTTTGACAGCTTTATTTGATAACTTAGGCGAAATTTTTCAGGTCCGCGGCGGCGATGTGAGGCGAGCTTAGGCGGGCGTATTGGGCCGGCGAAGGCAGGAAAGTTTACACGTTGATAACTTAACTACCCCCCAATTTCTACAACATTCTGGTATAAACTGAACATGCTTATTAAAATTTAAAAAATTTAAAGTAAACAACTGGGAAAAATAAAGTGATAAGGGTTAAAAGTAAAGTAAAAAAATATACATACTGCCACTTGACAGGGAAAAAAAGACATGCTGAAATATCAATGCTAGATTTATTTATTTGCTTTAATTTTTAATATGCTCATATTTACTGGATTGCATATACCTTACTTGAGACCCTCACGGGTGATTAGTGTGCGCTCTATAAGTACTGAGGAGTGGACTATAAGTTTCTTTATTATATCACTTACGCGCCGTTTTATACATGTGTAACAGCGTCACCTAATGGTCAGAGCATTGTTATCCACTGCTAGAGAATATTGATACTAGTCTCCTATACTGCATAGCTTTCTACTCAAGGTTTGTTGTTGTTGACATTTAAAGGGATAGGAAAGTCAAAATTAAACTTGCATGATTCAGATAGAGCATGTAATTTTAAGACACTTTTAAATTCACTTCTATTTTCAAATGTGCTTTGTTCTCTTAGTATCCCTTGTTAAAAAATGAATATGCACATATCATACACTAGTGGGAGCTGCTGCTAATTGGTGCCTTCACACATTTGTCTCTTGTGATTGGCTAAATAGATATTGTCCGCTTCCTGCCAGTAGTGCAATGTTGTCCCTTCAGCAAGGGATAACAAGAGAATGAAGAAAATTTGATAATAAAATTAAATTGGAAAGTAGTATAACATTGTATGTTCTATCTGAATCATAAAAGATAATTTTGGGGTTTACTATCCCTTTAATTGATGTGTCTGAACTATAATTTTTTTTATGTTTTTTTTATGCCCATCAAAGGGAAAAATAAAATATTTAAATTAAAAAAATCGTCAAATATAGCAAATTTAGTGAAAACTTTAGCAAATGTGTAAAATGTATCAGAATGCAATACATAATGTTCTATTTCTGACAGCAATTAGCAAGCAGATTGTGTATTGCTGACCCCTATGAGCAAATCAAAAGTAATTTAGCTCTGTCTACTTCAGGGAAACTATGTAGCTTTAAGTGCCGCTTAAAGATCACATTTTCCATTTCACAAATCATATTTTTTTTTGTTTATGCAAGTCCATCTACAGGCCTGCCATTGAGTAAGTGCATCTGTGTATGTGAGAGTGTGTCTATGTAAGTGCATCTGTGTGTGTGAGAGTGCATTTGTGTATATGAAAGTGTGTCTGTGTATGTGATAGTGTGTCTGTGTAAGTGAATCTGTTTGTTTGAGAGTGCATTTGTGTAAGTGAGATTGTGTCTGTTTAAGTGCGTGTGAGCGAGTGAATCAATGTACATGTGAGTGCTGCAGAATTTGTTTATTTCTGGTTGTTCTTAACTTTATAAAGTCTGACTACACCCAAGAATAGCGAGCAAATATTACATTTACTAAATTGCACAGGTCAAAGGGGGGAGGGGCCCAGATCAACGGCCTAGTAAGGGCCATGGATATAAACGCCTTACTCCTCTTGTTCCCGTCAGATACACCCGCTGTACACCTCTTGTTCCCGTCAGATATACCTGCTTGTACGCCTCTTGTTCCCGTCAGATATACACCCTGTACGTCTCTTGTTCCCATCAGATATACACCCTGTACGTCTCTTGTTCCCATCAGATATACACCCTGTACGTCTCTTGTTCCCGTCAGATATACACCCTGTACGTCTCTTGTTCCCATCAGATATACACCCTGTACGTCTCTTGTTCCCATCAGATATACACCCTGTACGTCTCTTGTTCCCGTCAGATATACACCCTGTACGTCTCTTGTTCCCGTCAGATATACACCATGTACGTCTCTTGTTCCCGTCAGATATACACCCTGTACGTCTCTTGTTCCTGTCAGATTTACATGTTGTACGCCTCTTGTTCCCTTCAGATATACACCCTGTACGTCTCTTGTTCCCATCAGATATACACCCTGTACGTCTCTTGTTCCCATCAGATTTACATGCTGTACGCCTCTTGTTCCCGTCAGATATACACCCTGTACGTCTCTTGTTCCCATCAGATATACACCCTGTACGTCTCTTGTTCCCATCAGATTTACATGCTGTACGTCTCTTGTTCCCGTCAGATATACACCCTGTACGTCTCTTGTTCCCGTCAGATATACACCCTGTACGTCTCTTGTTCCCGTCAGATATACACCCTGTACGTCTCTTGTTCCCGTCAGATATACACCCTGTACGTCTCTTGTTCCTGTCAGATTTACATGTTGTACGCCTCTTGTTCCCTTCAGATATACACCCTGTACGTCTCTTGTTCCCATCAGATATACACCCTGTACGTCTCTTGTTCCCATCAGATTTACATGCTGTACGCCTCTTGTTCCCGTCAGATATACACCCTGTACGTCTCTTGTTCCCATCAGATATACACCCTGTACGTCTCTTGTTCCCATCAGATTTACATGCTGTACGTCTCTTGTTCCCGTCAGATATACACCCTGTACGTCTCTTGTTCCCGTCAGATATACACCCTGTACGTCTCTTGTTCCCGTCAGATATACACCCTGTACGTCTCTTGTTCCCGTCAGATATACACCCTGTACGTCTCTTGTTCCCGTCAGATATACACCCTGTACGTCTCTTGTTCCCGTCAGATATACACCCTGTACGTCTCTTGTTCCCGTCAGATATACACCCTGTATGTCTCTTGTTCCCGTCAGATTTACATGTTGTGCGCCTCTTGTTCCTGTCAGATATACACCCTGTACGTTTCTTGTTCCCAACAGATATACACCCTGTACGTCTCTTGTTCCTGTCAGATTTACATGTTGTACGCCTCTTGTTCCCTTCAGATATACACCCTGTACGTCTCTTGTTCCCATCAGATATACATGCTGATCGCCTCTTGTTCCCGTCAGATATACACACTGATCGCCTCTTGTTCCCGTCATATATACACAATGTACGCCTCTTGTTCCCATCCAATATACACACTGTTCGCCTCTCGTTCCCGTCTGATAAATACGCTTTACGCCTCTAGATGCATTCTTCTTAATACACAAAAATGCTGCTATGCAAAACTGAAATGCATACACACGCTGCTCCTCCTGTGTACTGATGAGCAGTTTCATTTCAGCTTAAAAACCCCTTTAACTCCACCACCCCCCAAGTCACAATCCCACTGTCCCCGCATATGCTTTCAACTTGACTTGTTTGCCCCACAAATTTGGATCTCTAATCACATCATTCCCCACCTACAAACTTTCTCCTGATGAAGACAATTTAATCCACCACAAAATCTCTCCTCCCCCTCCACACACATTTTAACAGTGACCTCCTCCACTACAAAATGCAGCGCTTCCAAACTGCTCCACAAAGGCACAGCTTAAGCAAACTCACTGTAGGATGAAGTTCTCTACATGCGTGACCAGCAGACTGTAACTTGAATTATTTTCAGACAATGTTGAAACATCCACGTAGAAAGTCTCAGAAGCTGTGCGAGCTGGCGGCTGGCACAAGGTGCGGCCCACATTTCTGTACAGGTAGTTACGCTGGTATCTGTGAAAAGACACATGCGTCTCTAATGCTTACATAATGTGCATACACACAAACAACATGATAGAGGGAACAGAGCGAGGAACAATTTGTTAAAGGGAAATATGAGAAAGAAAAAAAACAAAATTTATGCTTACCTGATAAATTTCTTTCTTTCCGGACATGAAGATAGTCCAAGACGTCATTCCAATTACTAGTGGGATATTCAACTCCTGACCAGCAGGAGGAGGCAAAGAGCACCCCAGCAAAGCTGTTAACTGTAACTTCCCTTACCCGCAATCCCCAGTCATTCAGCAGAAGGAAATTGGAAAAAGAAGAAACACAAAGGGTGAAAAAGATGCCTTAGGTTTACTCAAAAAACTTGCCAAATTATAATTAAAAAGGAGGGCGGGGTCGTGGAATCTCCATGTCCGGAAAGAAAGAAATTTATCAGGTAAGCATAAATTTTGTTTTCTTTCCTATGACATGAAGAGTCCACAACGTCATTACAATTACTAGTGGGAACCAATACCCAAGCTAGAGTACACAGAATGATCCAGGTTTGGATGGAGGAAAGGACCCCGAATTAGAAGGTCCTTCCTCAGAGGTAACCTCCAAGGAGGTAGAGATGACATCCTTACTAGATCCGCGAACCAGATCCTGAGAGGCCATGTAGGAGCTATTAGAATTACAAATGCTCTACCCTGTTTGATTCGACCAATGACTTGTGGAAGGAGAGCAAACCGATATGCCAGAGAGAAAATTCAAGGTACCGCTATGGCATCTATCAGTACGGCCTGAGGATCTCTTGACCTTGAACCGTACTTTGGAACCTTGGCGTTTTGGCGGGCTGCCATCAGAACCAACTCTGAAACCCCCCACCTGAGGGCTATCTAAGAGAACACTTCCGGATGGAGAGCACAGTCCCCGGGATAAAAAGTCTGTCTGCTCACAAAATCTGCCTCCCAAAGTCCACTCCTGGAATGGGGATGGCAGATAGGAGACTGTTGTGAGCTTCCACCCACTGTAGAAAGCGAGTCACCTCCTTCATGGCCAAGGAACTCTGAGTCCCTCCCTGGTGGTTGATGTAAACCACTGAGGTGATGTTGTCCGGCTGGAATCTGATAAACCGGACTAAAGATAATTGAGGCCACCTGACAGGGCATTGATTATTGCACTTTACTGCAAGGTGTTTATGGGAAGCGAAGACTCTTCTCGAGACCACAAGCCCTGAGACTTCATAGAACCCCAAACAGCTTCCCAGCCTGACAGGCTGGTGTCCGTAACCAAAATCACCCAGGAAGGTCTCAGGAGGCAAGAGAGAGTCGCATGTTAAGGGGTCCACATTTATCCTCTGCGATAAATCTGAATGGTCTATTGACAGAGCATGCAAAGCTGCAGCGGTCGCAGATGGAATCGAGCAAAAGGATGATGTCCATGGAAGCCACCATCAGACCAATCACCTCCATGCATTAATCCACTGATGGACGAAAGGCAGATTGGAGGGAAAGGCAGGAAGCAAGAAGGGTTTTCTGACCTCCATCAGGAAATCTTCATGAACAGGGAATCTATGATTGTCCCTAGAAAACACACTTTTGTAGATGGAACTAGAGAACACTTTTCCAGAATCACCTTCCACCCTTGGAAACATAGAAAAGAAAGCAACATCTCAGTATGAGATTTTGCTAGTTGAAAAGATGACACCTGAACCTTTGTTAAAGCGATCGCCCAAACAAGGACTAGAAGCCTTGACTCTCAGATTAAAGTCTGGTGCTCAATCGACTAAGCTTTTCAGGCCCCTTGTAATAAAGCCTAAGGATGGAGTCACAGCCAAACCCAGATATGAACCAGGAAATCCTGGTTCCCAGTCTGTTTCTCTAATCCAGTGCCATCAGAGAGCTTTAGATAGACTCACTAAACTCCGCTCCTATATAATAGAAGAACGGAAGTCATGTGAGCGGCTTTTAAAAGTAAAAAAAGTAATTTAGAACCTTTTTCCATTACTCTTTAGCCAAAACTGAAGTCTCACATGTATGAGTTACAATGTATATTAAAACTCAGACGAAATATGATTTCACAGACATCCATAAAGACTTCAACAGAAACATAAATAATGTTAAAAAGGAGCAAATCATCATTACGCTGCCACCAGATGGCGGCAAATACAGGAAAACACAGAATTCATCAGGAGAATACATCCTGAAAAGTAAACCAAGTACATGTATTTGGAAATGTGCTTCATTTTAAACAAGAACTCAGCTCCTATTTCCTTAGGAGCATGAATAGCATTTAGCTGCCACCCAATGACGGCAATACAATAACATAGTATTTATCAAGAGAATACATCCTGCAACAAAACTGTAAGTACATATATTTATAGATGTTTTGTATTATAAACAACTATTTCCTTAGGAGCACAATAAGCATATAGCTGCCAACCAATGGCGGCAAATACAATACAAATACAGTATTTATCAGGAGAATACATCCTGAAAAGTAAACTGAAAGTACATATATTTATACATGTTCTTTATTTTAACCAAGTAACTCAGCTTCTATTTCCTTAGGAGCATGATTAGTATTTAGCTGCCACCTGATAGCGGCAAGTACAATAAAAACCTAAGTGTTTATTAGGAGAATACATCCTGTAAAGAAAACTGCAGGTACATACAGGGTATTTTTAGCTAGAAATAAGTCTCATAAGAGAAGCTTCCTTTTTAAACAAAAAAGGAAAATATTCATCTCTATATGAAATTACAGAAAAATAATTGATCAAACTGTAATTTCTAAAAACTGTCACTAGATGGCAATAAAACTCCATAAATGCTGAAAAACTGGAGACCAGAGATATTTAAAATATAATATAAAGCTCTAGGATACCCTCATGAAATGTGAGCCCTTAAACGTAGAGCACCATACCTTCTGTCAGGGTTTTTTCCCTATTTTGCTTGCCATGTGCTGCTGGCAGCCATTTTACTCACCTCTCTTGCTGACTCTGGTGCATACTGAGTGATGCTGCTCATTTCCTGCACTTCCTTTTATGGCCAGACTGGTGTACATCATCCGTGTGAGACAGGATGCAATCTCAGAATTGTGATGTCATCACTTATTATTTAAAGGGCCCCTGTTCAGTATGCTTTGCCCTGCGTTGTCTCAGACCTGTTTGTGAGAGCTCCTGTGTATAACCTGGCTGTCTGACATCCCTCCTGGTTCCTGATCCCTGGCTTGTTCCTGATTCTGCTGTTCTCCTTGTTCATGATTCCGGCTCGTCTGACTACTCGCTTTGGCTCCTGACTCGGCTCGTCTGACTACCAGCTCTGGTTTTGATTCCTGGCTTGTTATTTAACTTGTGGACATTTTATTATTTTTTGCTATTAATAAAGGTGTGATTATTTTTGCACTTCTCGTCTCAGTCTGATTCCTGGCACCCTGACACCTTCTTGCAAATTTAAACAGTGAAAAATTGACCACAATGAGATTAATAGACTTTGCTAAATAACATCGGAAGTAATAATACCGCCATCACTGATCAACAATTTGGAAAGCTCACTACCAGCTTTCAGTCCGCAACTCTGCATAAATCGACGGCCTCCAAAATTTAGTTATAAAATTTTGTCTCTGCCTAGTGGCGTCCTGCAAATCTTAAAAGTAATGGACGAAACTACACAGGGCTAATTGCGCCAAATACACCGCCAATGGCAGGAAGAGTCACAGCAATTATCGGAGACTTAAAATGGCGCCTGAAAATGAAAGTGCGCATATCGCGTTAAATATATAAAAAAAACCTTATGAGAGACAAACTGATCATGAGTCGCTGCTCTCATAGCGCAGAGCTGTGGAGACTTCAGGACTCCTATCATGCCCCATTATGTCCAAAAATGTTCAGACACTATAAAAGGAAGCACATAATAAAATTAGCTCAAGCTGTAGCCAAAAACTCAGATATCCCATGCCTGATGAGAGTTCAGAGGTCCGTAAAAACTGCAGTAGTTTTTCATCATAACTCTAAAGTTAGATTGGCCCCATTGCAGATACAGAACAGAGTAAATAAACCTCCCTTGTAACCAGAGGTGCTGCCACTGATAAAGAGACCTTTGACATTAAGAAGCTGCTTCTGCTTCTATAATAAAATGCTACTAAGGTACTCCAAAAATAACTGCTCATACAGAAAACGGACCCTCCTTTCAAAAAGGTAAAAGTCCCTTATCCTAATTAAGGTCCCCTCACGTAGACTACAAGCCATCAAGGGGTAAGGGAATCTAGGGACCAGTCTTGCAGCTTTCTCATCAGCCTGTGACCTGACAGAAACATCCTCATCCTGACAGAGACCATAGAGCATCAGCTGCAGGGCAGGAACCAAATCCCAGGTTTGACAAACTCTGCCGGCCTGACAGGGACCTGTAGAATAAGAAAGAGCAGAGTAACCAACGCTAGCTTTCAATGAAGGGGTAGCAATAATGTAAGCAATAAAGCAAAGACAACCTAGCCGCTTTCTAACTGCTAAAAGCCACCACTACTCTTACTAAAGAGATTGACATTGACACAGCTAGACCCCCCATCCTTGCATGCAGGGAAAGGATTAAATATCTTCAGACACCAACTTCACACATCCTCCATTGACAGAGGCAAAAAGAATGACTGGGGATTATGGGTAAGGGAAGTTACACTTAACAGCTTTGCTGGGGTGCTCTTTGCCTCCTCCTGCTGGCCAGGAGTTGAATATCCCACTAGTAATTGGAATGACTTTGTGGACTCTCCATGTCATAGAAAAGAAAATGACATCAAATATACAACTACTATATCCTGACTAATATCAATAGCCACAAGAAATGAACTTAGCTCCAAAAAGGTGTGATGGGCAGAACAAGACTCCTCCTCCTTTACGCTTATAAAGGTCACTCCGCTTAGCAGGCCCTCTGTTCTAGACAAGAATGGATCCTGGTTAGTACTGTTTACAGCAGTGTTTAGTTAAACATAGAGATGAGAATGTCATGTCACGGTGGAATAAGGCAAATGGAGGCCAAAAAGCACTGAGGTTGAAATCAGACACTGTGTTGCATCTGTTATCATGATCAGTAACTTGCATTTAACAAATGTTACAATTGTCTTTAAAGAGAAAAAACAAAGTACTTCAGAGGGGAGGACTGCCTCCTAAAAACCCCTGGTATAGAGACATGAGATAAGCTCTAGAAACTGCTGTATATATGATTTAATTTTCAGTTTATCCTGACTCTCCCTAGAGCAATATTCACCTGAAGTCAAAACCTACCCATATTAGCACAAAGGGGAGTAATAAAAAGGACAAAAACAAAAAGCAGATATTAAACAATAGAGTTCATTTAGACTAGTTTTTTTCAGTTCTAACCCTTGGAACCCTAACAAGCCAGATTTTCATATCTGAACTAGAACATAGATTAAATAATCAGTTGAGTCACAGCAGGTTAGTAACCATGGTTACTTATCAGCTGATTATTTCAACTAGTTCAGGTTCATGAAAATCTGGCTTGTTATAGGTCCCAAGGACTGGAATTGATAAACACTGATTAAAGGGACATAATACTCATATGCTAAATCTCTTGAAACTGATGCAGTATAACTGTAAAAGCTGACAGGAAAATATCACCTGAGCATCTCTATGTAAAAAAAAAAAGGAAGATATTTTACCTCACAATTTCCTCAGCTCAGCAGAGTAAGTTCTGTGTAAAAACAGAATTTATGCTTACCCGATAAATTACTTTCTACAACGGTGTGTCCGGTCCACGGCGTCATCCTTACTTGTGGGATATTCTCTTCCCCAACAGGAAATGGCAAAGAGTCCCAGCAAAGCTGGCCATATAGTCCCTCCTAGGCTCCGCCCACCCCAGTCATTCGACCGACGGACAGGAGGAAATATATATAGGAGAAACCATATGGTACAGTGGTGACTGTAGTTAGAGAAAATAATTCATCAGACCTGATTAAAAAACCAGGGCGGGCCGTGGACCGGACACACCGTTGGAGAAAGTAATTTATCAGGTAAGCATAAATTCTGTTTTCTCCAACATTGGTGTGTCCGGTCCACGGCGTCATCCTTACTTGTGGGAACCAATACCAAAGCTTTAGGACACGGATGAAGGGAGGGAGCAAATCAGGTTACCTAAACGGAAGGCACCACAGCTTGCAAAACCTTTCTCCCAAAAATAGCCTCCGAAGAAGCAAAAGTATCAAATTTGTAAAATTTGGCAAAAGTGTGCAGTGAAGACCAAGTCGCTGCCTTACATATCTGGTCAACAGAAGCCTCGTTCTTGAAGGCCCATGTGGAAGCCACAGCCCTAGTGGAGTGAGCTGTGATTCTTTCAGGAGGCTGCCGTCCGGCAGTCTCATAAGCCAATCGGATAATGCTTTTAAGCCAAAAGGAAAGAGAGGTAGCAGTCGCTTTTTGACCTCTCCTTTTACCAGAATAAACAACAAACAAGGAAGATGTTTGTCTGAAATCTTTAGTAGCCTCTAAATAGAACTTTAGAGCACGGACAACGTCCAAATTGTGTAACAAACGTTCCTTCTTTGAAACTGGATTCGGACACAAAGAAGGTACAACTATCTCCTGGTTAATATTTTTGTTAGAAACAACTTTCGGAAGAAAACCAGGCTTAGTACGCAAAACCACCTTATCTGCATGGAACACCAGATAGGGCGGAGAACACTGCAGAGCAGATAACTCTGAAACTCTTCTAGCAGAAGAAATAGCAACCAAAAACAAAACTTTCCAAGATAGTAACTTAATATCTATGGAATGTAAAGGTTCAAACGGAACCCCTTGAAGAACTGAAAGAACTAGATTTAGACTCCAGGGAGGAGTCAAAGGTCTGTTAACAGGCTTGATCCTAACCAGAGCCTGAACAAATGCTTGAACATCTGGCACAGCTGCCAGTCTTTTGTGCAGTAAGACAGATAAAGCAGAGATCTGTCCCTTTAGAGAACTTGCAGATAATCCTTTCTCCAAACCTTCTTGTAGAAAGGATAGAATCTTAGGAATTTTTATCTTGTTCCATGGGAATCCTCTGGATTCACACCAACAGATATATTTTTTCCATATTTTATGGTAAATTTTTCTAGTTACAGGTTTTCTAGCCTGAATCAGAGTATCTATAACAGAATCTGAAAACCCACGCTTTGATAAGATCAAGCGTTCAATCTCCAAGCCGTCAGTTGGAGGGAAACCAGATTCGGATGTTCGAATGGACCCTGAACAAGAAGGTCCTGTCTCAAAGGTAGCTTCCATGGTGGAGCCGATGACATATTCACCAGGTCTGCATACCAAGTCCTGCGTGGCCACGCAGGAGCTATCAAGATCACCGAGGCCCTCTCCTGATTGATCCTGGCTACCAGCCTGGGAATGAGAGGAAACGGTGGGAATACATAAGCTAGGTTGAAGGTCCAAGGTGTAATAGTGCATCTACTAGGGTCGCCTTGGGATCCCTGGATCTGGACCCGTAGCAAGGAACCTTGAAGTTCTGACGAGACGCCATCAGATCCATGTCTGGAATGCCCCATAATTGAGTTATTTGGGCAAAGATTTCCGGATGGAGTTCCCACTCCCCCGGATGGAATGTCTGACGACTCAGAAAATCCGCTTCCCAATTTTCCACTCCTGGGATGTGGATCGCAGACAAGTGGCAGGAGTGATCCTCCGCCCATTGAATTATTTTGGTCACTTCTTTCATCGCCAGGGAACTCCTTGTTCCCCCCGATGATTGATATATGCTACGGTCGTCATGTTGTCTGATTGGAACCTTATGAATTTGGCCTTTGCTAGTTGAGGCCAAGCTCTGAGAGCATTGAATATCGCTCTCAGTTCCAGAATGTTTATCGGGAGAAGAGACTCTTCCCGAGACCATAGACCCTGAGCTTTCAGGGATTCCCAGACCGTGCCCCAGCCCACTAGACTGGCGTCGGTCGTGACAATGACCCACTCTGGTCTGCGGAAGCTCATTCCCTGGGACAGGTTGTCCAGGGTCAGCCACCAACAGAGTGAATCTCTGGTCTTTTGATCTACTTGAATCATCGGAGACAAGTCTGTATAATCCCCATTCCACTGTTTGAGCATGCACAGTTGTAATGGTCTTAGATGAATTCGTGCAAAAGGAACTATGTCCATTGTTGCAACCATCAATCCTATTACTTCCATGCACTGCGCTATGGAAGGACGAGGAACAGAATTAAGTACTTGACAAGAGCTTAGAAGTTTTGATTTTCTTACCTCTGTCAGAAAAATCCTCATTTCTAAGGAATCTATTATTGTTCCCAAGAAGGGAACTCTTGTTGACGGGGACAGAGAACTTTTTTCTTTGTTCACCTTCCATCCGTGAGATGTGAGAAAGGCTAGGACGATGTCCGGATGTCGTCCAAGTAAGGTACTACTGCAATGCCCCTTGGTCTTAGAACCGCTAGAAGGGACCCTAGTACCTTTGTGAAAATCCTTGGAGCAGTGGCTAATCCGAATGGAAGTGCCACAAACTGGTAATGCTTGTCCAGAAAAGCGAACCTTAGGAACTGATGATGTTCCTTGTGGATAGGAATATGTAGGTACGCATCCTTCAAATCCACGGTAGTCATAAATTGACTTTCCTGGATGGTGGGTAGGATCGTTCGAATAGTTTCCATTTTGAACGATGGTACCCTGAGAAATTTGTTTAGGATCTTCAAATCCAAAATTGGTCTGAATGTTCCCTCTTTTTTGGGAACTACAAACAGATTGGAATAAAATCCCATTCCTTGTTCTCTTATTGGAACTGGATGTATCACTCCCATCTTTAACAGGTCTTCTACACAATGTAAGAATGCCTGTCTCTTTATTTGGTTTGAGGATAAGTGAGACCTGTGGAACCTTCCCCTTGGGGGTAGTTCCTTGAATTCCAGGAGATAACCTTGAGAAACTATTTCTAGCGCCCAAGGATCCTGAACATCTCTTGCCCAAGCCTGAGCAAAGAGAGAGAGTCTGCCCCCCACTAGATCCGGTCCCGGATCGGGGGCTATCCCTTCATGCTGTTTTGGTAGCAGTGGTAGGCTTCTTGGTCTGCTTACCCTTGTTCCAGCCTTGCATTGGTTTCCAGGCTGGTTTGGGCTGTGAGGCATTACCCTCTTGCTTAGAGGATGCAGAATTAGAGGCTGGTCCGTTTCTGCGAAAGGGACGAAAATTAGGCTTATTTTTAGCCTTAAAAGACCTATCCTGTGGGAGGGCGTGGCCCTTTCCCCCAGCGATGTCTGAAATAATCTCTTTCAATTCTGATCCAAATAATGTTTTACCTTTGAAAGGGATGTTAAGCAATTTTGTCTTGGAAGACACATCCGCTGACCAAGACTTTAGCCAAAGCGCTCTGCGCGCCACAATAGCAAACCCTGAATTTTTCGCCGCTAATCTAGCTAATTGCAAAGCGGCATCTAAAACAAAAGAGTTAGCCAATTTAAGTGCGTGAACTCTGTCCATAACCTCCTCATATGGAGTTTCTCTACTGAGCGACTTTTCTAGTTCCTCGAACCAGAAACACGCTGCCGTAGTGACAGGAACAATGCATGAAATTGGTTGTAGAAGGTAACCTTGCTGTACAAAAATCTTTTTAAGCAAACCTTCTAATTTTTTATCCATAGGATCTTTAAAAGCACAACTATCTTCGATAGGAATAGTAGTGCGTTTGTTTAGAGTAGAAACCGCCCCCTCGACCTTGGGGACTGTCTGCCATAAGTCCTTTCTGGGGTCGACTATAGGAAATAATTTCTTAAACATAGGGGGGGAACAAAAGGTATGCCGGGCTTTTCCCACTCTTTATTTACTATGTCCGCCACCCGCTTGGGTATAGGAAAAGCGTCGGGGGGCACCGGAACCTCTAGGAACTTGTCCATCTTACATAATTTTTCTGGAATGACCAAATTGTCACAATCATCCAGAGTAGATAACACCTCCTTAAGCAGTGCGCGGAGATGTTCTAATTTAAATTTAAATGTCACAACATCAGGTTCAGCTTGATGAGAAATTTTTCCTGAATCTGAGATTTCTCCATCAGACAAAACCTCCCTCATGGCCCCTTCAGATTGGTGTGAGGGTATGTCAGAACAATTATCATCAGCGCCCTCTTGCTCTTCAGTGTTTAAAACAGAGCAATCACGCTTTCTCTGATAAGTAGGCATTTTGGATAAAAGATTTGCTATGGAGTTATCCATTACAGCCGTTAATTGTTGCATGGTAATAAGTATTGGCGCACTAGATGTACTAGGGGCCTCCTGTATGGGCAAAACTGGTGTAGACACAGTAGGGGATGATGTAGTATCATGTTTACTCCCCTCATTTGAGGAATCATCTTGGGCAATATCATTATGTGTGGCATTACTGTCCTTACTTTGTTTGGACGCTATGGCACAATTATCACATAAATTTAAATGGGGAGACACATTGGCTTTCATACATATAGAACATAGCTTATCTGAAGGTACAGACATGTTAAACAGGCTTAAACTTGTCAACAAAGCACAAAAAAACGTTTTAAAATAAAACCGTTACTGTCTCTTTAAATTTCAAACTGAAAACACTTTATTACTGAATATGTGAAAAAGTATGAAGGCATTGTTCAAAAATTACCAAAATTTCACCACAGTGTCTTAAAGCATTAAAAGTATTGCACACCAAATTTCAGAGCTTTAACCCTTAAAATAACGGAACCAGAGCCGTTTTTAAATTTAACCCCTATACAGTCCCAGCTATAGTCTTTGCTGAGACCCAACCAAGCCCAGAGGGGAATACGATACCAAATGACGCCTTCTAGAAGCTTTTTTAGTGATTCTTAGATCCTCACACATGCATCTGCATGCCCTGCTCTCCAAAAACAACTGCGCAGTAATGGCGCGAAAATGAGGCTCAGTCTATAACTAGAAAGGCCCCCTGACTAAAAAAGGTGTCCAACACAGTGCCTGCCGTTTTTTAAACGTTCCCCAAGATTATAAATGCCAATTTTTAGCTAGAATCTGAATAATATGCCCCAATAAAGCAATCGATTTAGCCCATAAAAATGTCTACCAGTTTTTTAGCCCTTTTTAAGCCCTCTATTCTTTTATGTTTGACTAAGAAAATGGCTTACCGGTCCCCATGAGGGGAAATGACAGCCTTCCAGCATTACTCAGTCTTGTTAGAAATATGGGTAGTCATACCTTAAGCAGAAAAGTCTGCTAACTGTTTCCCCCAACTGAAGTTATTTCATCTCAACAGTCCTATGTGGAAACAGCAATCGATTTTAGTTACTGTCTGCTAAAATCATCTTCCTCTTACAAACAGAAATCTTCATCCTTTTCTGTTTCAGAGTAAATAGTACATACCAGCACTATTTTAAAATAACAAACACTTGATAGAAGAATAAAAACTACATTAAAACACCAAAAAACTCTTAACCATCTCCGTGGAGATGTTGCCTGTGCAACGGCAAAGAGAATGACTGGGGTGGGCGGAGCCTAGGAGGGACTATATGGCCAGCTTTGCTGGGACTCTTTGCCATTTCCTGTTGGGGAAGAGAATATCCCACAAGTAAGGATGACGCCGTGGACCGGACACACCAATGTTGGAGAAAAGTTATAATTCAGCTGCTGCTTAGCTGCAGGTAAAAACTATTTTACTGTAATCTCATGAGATTTCACTTAACTCATGAGATTTCATAGTAAACTTCCATAAACTGAATAGGGAAATAATATGAGCGTGCACGAAGCTTACTCCCTTGGCTGTCCCAGGACAGACATACTGATTTGCTGCTTAAAGTCCTTTACAATGGGGTGTGAAATATCTTTCTTTTTTACATAGAGATGTTCAGGTGATATTTTCTAGTCAGCTTTTTACAGCTATGCTGCATCACTTTCAAGTGTTTCAACATATGGGTATCATGGCCCTTTAAGACAGCCCATAGGTCTTAATGATGCATTGAACAATCTAGTTTGAAATATATGTTTTAGAAGAAGCATTTCCCTTCCTATGGCTCAGAGAAAGAATGAAGAGTCTGTTAGATAACCTGAAGTCTTTCGTTCTCTTCAGACAGAAATGTAAATTGCTGTGCTGGTAGAGAAATGTTATGAGAGGAATGAAAATCTGGGGTATGAGTATGAATAGCCACTTTGTATTTGTAAAATACCAAATATGGCTCCTGACTAGAGAGCCCTTGCAACTCCGAAACCCATCGTACTTGTAACAACCATCATATAAAACACTGTCTTGAGAGCCAATAATGAAACTGCACAAAGTGAATCAAAGATTGAAGCTATAAGTGAATGTCAAACAAGAAGTAAGTCATGTGAAAAACAGAATTTATGTTTACCTGATAATTTTTTTTCTCCTACGGTGTATCCGGTCCACGGCTTCATCCTTACTTGTGGGATATTCTCAATCCCTACAGGAAGTGGCAAAGAGAGCACACAGCAGAGCTCCCCTCAGGCTCCGCCCCCCCAGTCATTCGACCGACGGTTAGGAGAAAAAGGAGAACCATAGGGTGCAGTGGTGACTGTAGTTTACAAAAAATAAATTTAAACCTGTACCAATACCAAAGCTTTAGGACACGGATGAAGGGAGGGAACAAGTCAGGTAACCTAAACGGAAGGCACCACTGCTTGCAAAACCTCTCTCCCAAAAATAGCCTCCGAAGAAGCAAAAGTATCGAATTTGTAAAATTTGGCAAACGTATGCAGTGAAGACCAAGTCGCTGCCTTACAAATCTGTTCAACAGAAGCCTCATTCTTGAAAGCCCATGTGGAAGCCACAGCTCTAGTAGAGTGAGCTGTAATTCGTTCAGGAGGCTGCCTTCCAGCAGTCTCATAAACCAACCGGATGACGCTTTTCAGCCAGAAAGACAGAGAGGTCGCAGTCGCCTTTTGACCTCTCCTCTTGCCAGAATAGACGACAAACAAGGACGATGTTTGTCTGAAGTCTTTAGTTGCTTTTAGATAAAACTTTAAAGCACGAACCACATCAAGATTGTGTAACAGACGTTCCTTGTTAGAAACTGGATTAGGACACAGAGAAGGAACAACTATTTCCTGGTTGATATTCTTATTGGAAACCACTTTTGGAAGAAAACCAGGTTTGGTACGTAAAACGACCTTATCTGTATGAAACACCAGATAGGGTGAATTACACTGCAAAGCAGACAATTCAGAAACTCTTCTAGCAGAAGAAATAGCTACTAAAAAGAAAACTTTCCAAGATAGTAACTTAATATCTATGGAATGTAGAGGTTCAAACGGAACCCCTTGAAGAACTGAAATAACTAAATTTAGACTCCATGGAGGAGCCACAGGTCTGTAGACAGGCTTGATTCTGACTAAAGCCTGTACAAACGCCTGAATATCTGGCATGGCTGCCAGACGCTTGTGTAACAAAACAGACAGAGCAGATATCTGTCCCTTTAAAGAACTAGCTGACAGACCTTTCTCCAATCCTTCTTGGAGAAAAGATAGTATCCTTGGAATCCTAATCTTACTCCATGAGTAACCCTTGGATTCGCACCAGCAAAGATATTTCCGCCATATCTTATGGTAAATTTTCCTGGTGACAGGCTTTCTAGCCTGGATCAGAGTATCTATAACTGATTCCGAAAACCCACGTTTAGCTAGAATCAAGCGTTCAATCTCCAAGCAGTCAGTTGCAGAGAAACTAGGTTTGGATGTTCGAATGGACCTTGAATTAGAAGGTCGTGCCTCAAAGGCAGCTTCCATGGTGGAACCGATGACATATTCACCAGGTCTGCATACCAAGTCCTGCGTGGCCACGCAGGAGCTATCAGAATTACCGAAGCCTTCTCCTGTTTGATCCTGGCTACTAGCCGGGGGAGAAGGGGAAACGGTGGAAAGACATAAGCTAGATTGAACGACCAAGGCGCTACTAAGGCATCTACCAATGTCGCCTTGGGATCCCTGGACCTGGACCCGTAACGTGGAACTTTGGAGTTCTGACGTGACGCCATCAGATCCAGATCTGGAATGCCCCATAGCTGGGTCAGCTGAGCAAAAACCTCCGGGTGGAGTTCCCACTCCCCCGGATGGAAAGTCTGACGACTCAGATAATCCGCTTCCCAGTTGTCCACTCCTGGGATGTGAATTGCTGATAGATGGCAGGAGTGATCCTCTGCCCATTTGATGATCTTGGATACCTCCCTCATCGCCAGGGAACTCTTTGTTCCCCCCTGATGATTGATGTACGCTACAGTCGTCATGTTGTCCGACTGAAATCTGATGAATTTGGCCTCCGCTAGTTGAGGCCATGCCTGGAGCGCATTGAATATCGCTCTCAATTCCAAAATGTTTATCGGGAGAAGAGATTCTTCCCAAGACCATAGACCCTGAGCCTTCAGGGACTTCCAGACCGCGCCCCAGCCTAAGAGGCTGGCGTCGGTCGTGACAATGATCCACTCCGGTCTTCGGAAACTCATTCCCTCAGACAGGTGATCCTGAGACAACCAACAGAGGAGTGAGTCTCTGGTTTGCTGGTCCATCTGAATCTGGGGAGACAAATCTGCATAATCCCCATTCCATTGTTTGAGCATGCACAGTTGCAATGGTCTTAAATGAATTCGAGCAAAAGGAACCACGTCCATTGCCGCAACCATTAGTTCTATTACCTCCATGGACTGAGCTATGGAGGGTTGAGGAATGGATTGAAGAACTCGACAAGTGTATAAAAGTTATAATTTCCTGACCTCTGTCAGAAAGATTTTCATTTCTACCGAGTCTATTATTGTTCCCAGGAAGGGAACCCTTGTGAACAGGGACAGAGAACTTTTTTCTATGTTCACCTTCCACCCGTGAGACCTTAGAAAGGCTAGAACAATGTCCGTATGAGCCCTTGCTTTGTGAAAGGACGACGCCTGTATTAAAATGTCGTCTAGGTAAGGTGCTACTGCAATGCCCCTTGGCCTTAGCACCGCTAGAAGGGACCCTAGCAACTTTGTGAAAATTCTGGGAGCAGTGGCCAATCCGAAGGGAAGAGCCACAAACTGGTAATGCTTGTCCGAATGGTTTCCATTTTGAATGATGGAACTCTGAGGAATTTGTTTAGGATCTTTAAATCCAGAATTGGCCTGAAAGTTCCTTCCTTTTTGGGAACTACAAACAGGTTTGAGTAAAATCCCAGTCCTTGTTCTGCTGTTGGAACTGGGTTTATCACTCCCATTTTTAAAAGGTCTTCTACGCAATGTAAGAATGCCTGTCTCTTTATCTGGTCTAAAGATAAGCGAGACATGTGGAACCTTCCCCTTGGAGGAAGGTCCTTGAATTCTAGAAGATACCCCTGAGAGACAATTTCTAGTGCCCAGGGGTCCGGAACATCTCTTGCCCAGGCCTGAGCAAAGAGAGAAAGTCTGCCCCCTACTAGATCCGGTCCCGGATCGGGGGCTACCCCTTCATGTTGTCTTGGTAGCAGCAGCAGGCTTTTTGGCCTGTTTACCCTTGTTCCAGCCTTGCAATGGTTTCCATGCTGGTTTGGACTGGGGTGCGTTACCCTCTTGCCTAGTGGCTGTAGAGGTAGAAGCTGGTCCATTCCTGAAATTGCGAAAGGAATGAAAATAAGCCTTTTTTTTAGCTTTGAAAGGTCTATCCTGTGGAAGGGCATGGCCCTTTCCCCCAGTGATATCTGAAATAATTTCTTTCAACTCTGGCCCAAATAGGGTCTTACCCTTGAAAGGAATATTAAGCAATTTTGTTTTGGACGACACATCCGCCGACCACGATTTTAGCCAAAGCGCTCTACGCGCCACTATTGCGAAACCAGAATTTTTCGCCGCTAATTTAGCTAACTGAAAAGCGGCATCTGTAATGAAAGAATTAGCCAACTTCAGGGCGTGAATTCTATCCATGACTTCATCATAAGAAGTCTCCTTCTGAAGCGAGTTTTCTAATTCCTCAAACCAAAAAGCAGCTGCAGTGGTTACAGGAATAATGCAAGAAATTGGTTGAAAAAGAAAACCTTGTTGAAAAAAATTTTTCTTAAGTAAACCTTCTAATTTTTTATCCATAGGATCTTTGAAAGCGCAACTGTCTTCTATTGGTATAGTTGTGCGCTTAGCTAGCGTTGAAACTGCCCCCTCTACCTTAGGGACCGTCTGCCACGCGTCCCATCTGGGGTCAACAATGGGGAACATTTTCTTAAATATAGGAGGGGGAACAAAAAGGTACACCTGGCTTCTCCCACTCCTTATTCACTATATCCGCCACCCTCTTAGGTATCGGAAACGCATCAGTGTGTACTGGGACCTCTAAGAATTTATCCATTTTACACAATTTTTCTGGGACCACCAAAGAGTCACAATCATCAAGAGTAGCTAGGACCTCCTTAAGTAGAGCGCGGAGGTGTTCTAGCTTAAATTTAAATGCTATGGTATCAGGCTCTGCCTGCTGAGAAACTTTTCCTGTGTCAGAAATTTCTCCCTCAGACAGGCCCTCCCTCACCGCCAAGTCAGCTTGATGTGAGGGCACTACAGATAAATTATCCTCTGCGTCTGCTTGCTCATTGTCTGTGTTTAAAACTGAGCAGTCACGCTTCCTAGGAAAAGCTGGCAGTTTGGATAAAAATGCTGCGAGAGAATTATCCATTACTGCTGCTAACTGTTGCATAGTAATAACAATTGGCGCGCTAGATGTACTGGGCATCGCTTGCGCGGGCATAGCTGGTGTTGACACAGAAGGAGAGGATAGTGAGCTATCTTCACTACCTTCAGCTAAAGAATCATCTTGGGCTATATCTATAAGTGTGATTGTACTGTCCTTAAGCTGTTTGGACGCTATGGCACACTTCACACATAAATTTAATGGCGGAACCACCTTGGCCTTTGAACATACAGAACATAGGTTATCTGAAGGGTCAGACATGTTTGACAGACTTAAACAGATCTTCAATGCAATAAAAATTATTTTTGACAAAAACGTTACTGTGTCTTTAAATAATAAAAGTGCACACTTTATTACTAAAACATCAAAAAAACATCAAATAAACATCCGATTTTAATGAAATTTTTACCACAGTGTCTTAATGCTTTGAAAGGATTGCACACAAATTTTCAGACCAATTAACCCCTTAATGCCCAAACCGGAGCTAATAACAGCAATTAACCTGTTAAAAACACTACAGAACTATTCCACTGTGGCCTTTACCTTCCTTAGGGGTTATTTTAGTAGGAAAAAAGCCTCTCTGGAGTCTCTGGACTCCCCACGTGAAGCTGCATGAACTGCCTAAGCAAAAACAACTGCACAATTGAGGCTTGAAAATGAGGCCTCCTCCCTCTTCATTTCCAGAGTGGAGGGGCCTTTCTGACTAGAATAGGTGTCCAAATAAGTGCCAGGCGCAAAATAAAACCCCAAAAGTGTTTTAAAGTCTGAAAAAACACCTTATTTATAGTGAAAACATGCTAAAAAGCAATCGATTTAGCCCACAATAGTGTCAACCAGCATAGAGCCCTTAATTTAAGCCATAATTTTATACAGAGTCTACAATAGTGTCAACCAGCATAGAGCCCTTAATTTAAGCCATAATTTTATACAGAGTCTAAGAAAAATGGCTTACCTATCCCAGAGGGGATTGCTGACAGTCTTCTAGCATTACTAGGTCTTGTTAGAAAAATGACAGATCATACCTGAAGCAGTTAAGCCTGCAAACTGTTCCCCCCAACTGAAGTTCTCTGGTTTCAACAGTCCTGCGTGGGAACAGCAATGGATTTTAGTTACTGGTACTAAAATCATATTCCTCTCTGCAGAAATCTTCATCACTTTCTGCTGCAGAGTAAATAGTACAAGCCGGCACTATTTAAAAATAACAAACTCTTGATAGAAGAATAAAAAACTACAACTAAACACCACATACCCTTTACCACCCCCGTGGAGATGCTACTAGTTAGAGCGGCAAAGAGAATGACTGGGGGGCGGAGCCTGAGGGGAGCTATATGGACAGCTCTGCTGTGTGCTCTCTTTGCCACTTCCTGTAGGGATTGAGAATATCCCACAAGTAAGGATGAAGCCGTGGACCGGATACACCAATGTAGGAGAAACAAGGATTTTTTAACTCTATGTAAGATATGAGCCAAGACCTGGAAAAATTAGTTGACTACAGGATCTTGTGTCCATCTGATAGAGGAAAAACTTGAACCTTCAGGGTACTAGAACTTAGGCCTTAAATTATGCCATTAATCAAGAACTGTGGAAGATGACAAGTTTGCATGTAATGACATTATGCTTTATCATCAAAGATTAGAGGGTATCCCAGACTCTGTAGTACTCTGACAAACTAGATGATTTTCCTGACTTGAGCATGGTCTGAATGACCTCATCTGGGTATTCTAATGTCATACCCCAAAGGGAAGAGTTGTAAACTTGAAATGCTCCATATATACAGCAAACCTAAAAAACGTTTGATGAAAGTAAAAAGGTGGAAGTGTGTCTATCAAGATATGAAATTACTTCAGAGAAATCAATATTTCTATTGCTGAGAGGGACTACATCTCCATCTTTTCTTCTATGTAATTGTTAGATTAAAAACCATGACTGTTCTCCATTTTCCTTCCTTTTTCCCTCATTAAAAAGAGAGACCAAAGAGAAAAACACTAGATTTATGCTTACCTGATAAATTAATCTATATTTAATGGTGGTGAGAGTCCATGGGCCATTGCATGTGGAATTAAAGTTCAGTCCTACAGGAGGCAAAACACCCTACACAAAAGCGCTTTAATACCTCCAACTTTTCCATAGTTCTTTAACCATACATATATGTAAAGTAGAGAAGGAAAACCAGGGTAAAAGTAGTGTGAACTGTTATCGCAGCCAAAATAAGAGCAGATTTAGTGGACTCACACCATCATGAAATAATTGAATTTATCATCAGGTAAGCATAAATTTTGTTTTCTTTCATAAGATGAAGATAGTCCACGAGCCATCACATGTAGGTTTCTACAACCAAGCAGTGAAGTCCACAAGACGCATCAAGGGGGTCTGAGGTATCTACAACAGTACATAGTACTTCTTAGACATCCCAGGTCTATAATTTTTACTTCATGCTGTTAACTAAAAGTTATGTTTTACTAGAAATGACTTGGATGTGAGGAAAGTTTTTTCTTGGATGTTTTACAGCAACTTGCTGACAGCCCACACACAGCTAGCTGTGATTTTTTGTCTTCAACCTAACTTTTGCATATATTTGCCCTCCTATGAACTTTATAGTTTTGGGATAGAACACACCTGCAACAGGGAGCTGCAGTAGGTGTATTAGTTCTTTTCCTGGTTTTGTGCTATTTTTGAGGGTTAAGCACGGGCAGACCGCATTAAACAGCTGCAGCAGGGATCACCTGAATATTAAGTCCATAAGAGCACCATGAAATTGGGGCAGTAAAAACAGTTAAGGTACATAGAGGTAATAAATAGACATTGCTGCCTGCAGAATTTTCATACTAAAAGCAGACTCAGAAGAGGCAAAGTGACAAAATGATAGAATTTGGTAAAGGTATGTAAAAATATGAAAAGATATGAAGATTCAAATCTAAAAGCCCAAAAAGGTGGCAACTGCTCTGGTAGAATAAGCAGTAATTTGTTCAGCGGGAGACTTCTCCAATACTAGGTATGTTATGAAAACCAAGCTACCAAGGACATTGCAGTAGCTTTCTGTCCCTTGCAGGGAACTGAGACAACATAAATGATGACTTACCAGATAATTTCCTTTCCTTCGATACAGGGAGAGTCCACAGCTGCATTCATTACTTTTGGGAAAACAGAACCTGGCCACCAGGAGGAGGCAAAGACAACCCAGCCAAAGGCTTAAATACCTCCCCCACTTCCCTCAGTCATTCTGCCGAGGGAACAAGGAACAGTAGGAGAAATTTCAGGGTGAAAAAGGTGCCAGAAGAAAACAACTTAAACTTAGGGCTGCCCACCAGTGAACCACGGGCGGAGCTGTGGACTCTCCCTGTATCGAAGGAAAGAAAATGATCTGGTAAGTCACAATTTATGTTTTCTTTCTAAATACAGGGAGAGTCCAGAGCTGCATTCATTACTTGTGGGAAAACAATACCCAAGCTATAGAGGACACTGAATGCTAACGGGGGGGGAAACAAGAAAGACGGATCCAATCTAAAGGTGAACCACAGCCTGAGAAAAATCCAATCTCCCGCAAACTGTTTCAAAAGATCAAATAAATGTTAAGAGGACCAAGTAACTTATATGGCAAGAAGTTAAACTCAGAAGAAGAATAAGTTAACCCCTTGAGTGCTAATGACGGCTCTGAGCCATCGCAGAGTTTCCCACTCTGGTGCTAATGACGGCTCAGAGCCGTCACTAGCATTCTCCCACCTTGAGGGAGATCTGGGGGCTCCTACCCCAGCGATCGGGCCTGCATAGTGAAAGGCATCGGCGGGCTTCACGTTATGCGCAAAGAAGTCACACGCAATGACGTGATGACGTCACCGCGCAACTTTATTTAACATTAACAATGTTAAATATAGGAGCAGGGGGCATGCTGCTTAGAAGCCTGTATCTCAGGCATCTAAGCAGCTACAGACCTCCAAGACCCACCGCTGGAAAGGTAATCGCCTTACCTTTCCAACAGTGTAAGTCTGAAATTAAAAAAAAGTTAAATAGACTTTTTAAAATATAAAATAAAAATAAAAAACTTTAAAAAACCTTAGCACCCAGGTGGGAAAGTGCTTAGCACTCAAAGGGTTAATAGGTCCCTGTAATACAAGAGACCAATATGTTTGTTTGTTTTTGTTTGTTTTTATTTCTGTTCAAGAAGTATAAATGTCTAGGGCTCGACATAATGTATGTACACACATGTATGTTTATTTCATTTGTATAGCTAGAGCAATTATGGAGGGTGTCCCTCTTTTCTCGTCCACTTATTGTTTTCGACAGGTATTTAATACAAAAATAATAATATTTTTTTAAATAAAAGGGAGGACCAAGTAACCGTCCAACAATCATGACCAAAAGAGCCCACACCATAAACCAGAGAAATAACTGGTCCCAAAAAAACCTGACCAGAGACTAGAGTCCCGCTGTCTATGAGACCAAACGAAGAACACTCCTCCCTGAACACGACAAGGAGGACAACCAAGACTCCCAATACCTACACTTCCGAATAGGAAGATAAATAGAAGTAAGCTGAGTACGCTAAAAAAGTCTGAAAAGACCTTGATGCCCGGTCCCAGAAAAAAAAGGAACAGAGGGAGAGGCTCCTTTGAGAACCGAAGGAAAGATTCCATCCAACAGGTCAAAGAATAGAAAATTCAGAACCATCGCCTGCATCGATACCGATGCAAAAAAAAGTCTAGAACAGAACTGTCTGACCGCAAACTGCGTCCTAGCGAAAGGAAATGAACAGCACGGGAAACAGACCAGAAACTGACATCTAGAATCTGTTTAGAAGCCCATATACCAGGGCAGAAGGCGACGGATGATACAACCCGTAACCCCCCCGACTAATAGGTAGCCAGGCTAACCCTCAGGCTAGAGAAACTAGCATTCCCATCCATAACCGGCTAACAAACCCTTCTTCTGATACACCCTGAATAGGGATAAAGGAGAATCTCAAGAAAGGGTATAAACACCACCCCACCAAGAAACAGGGAGGAGGAAGGTCGCCATCCCCAAGATAATGAGGGAACAACTACAAGCTGAGTAAAGGACTGACACCCTTCAGAAACAACCCTCTCACCAATCCAAAGGGCGAAGATCCAGTCAAACTCCATAAGGAGGCACCCATAATGAAGAAGACCAAACTACGAACAGAAGTCGCAGCATAAGAAAGGCAATCAGATACCCTGACGCCTGCTCCTGACAGACTGAGTCAACCCAGAAGGTGTGACATAGTCAAGGAGGGCAAGGAAGAGAAATATCCCAAGCCCTAAAAGATCATCCTAAGGATCCCTTAAGGAAAAAGACTGGGATAGACACGAATGCCCAAAAAGCCTATACCGGATTCCCCAAAGGTTCAACTCCGAAATACCTCTTCGGGAATCCAGAACAAGGTACACCCAGAAGGAGAGACCCTCGATCTCCTGCCAAACTCTCAGAGACAGAAAAAGGACCTGTTTCAGAAAGAACCCAACTGGATAACAACAACAAAAACAAGTCCCCAGAGTATCAACCTCTGCTTTGGAAGGCTAGCTGACATCAGAAGCCCACAGCAGATCAGAAAGCAGGAGCTTTGCCTGGGTTCAAACCCACTGACCGAAGATTCCCAAAATAGAAAGGAATCCCGAAATACACTCTCCCACTCCATGTTAAAGATAAATTAAAAACTCCCCAGAAGATCAAAGAAGTATCCAAGAAAAGGGAACGATCTACCTCATACCGGAGCGGACAATCCAGAAATAGGATGTTATCTGGAAGATATAGGAGCAACACCACCAAACCGAAGAATCGGAACTAGGCTAAACATCATCCCCACACAGTACCAACAGAGGTCTGAAGGAAAGAGCACTGAAACTCAAAAAGGCCTAAAAAGGACTTCCTGTCTGAAAGACCAAACCACATCCAAAAACCACCCTGGGGTCTACCCAGGAACTCCAATCCAAAACCAAACGCCAAGGATGGAAAGGACAATGGAAATTCCTTAAAACCCCTCGCAGGCGATGGAGAAAACCAGAACCACCAAAAGTAGGAGCAACCAGAACCCAGGGAACAGGAAACTGAATAAACAGGCCCCTGGATCCCAAGAAAACTAGGATCAGAACGGAGTTACTGAAACAATACAGCCCTGAAAATCCGAATATCCTCAACATGAGGACAGGAAGTAACCATCTCCCTGATAAAGGGGGAGAGAACCTCATAGCAACCCTCAAGAGAAAGAAAAAATAAACTCTGCATAGAGAGAGTATAAAAAAAGAATGAGAAAACCCCTATGGAGCACTATAGCGGGGGAAGAATATAACCCCTGTGAGAAGGAACCGGGAAAAGACTACAAGAAAAAGGCACCCGTCTCCCCCCATCCTAAAAGGGAAAGCTTAGCTCCTGAAGAAAACTGCCACAGCAGAATTTATACTTCAAAACACAGCTTTGCTAAGCAGGGTATTAACTAGTAGGCCCTTCTCCAATATCGGACGCCCAACCAAGATGATTTAACTAGGACCAGCCTAACATCTAGGATAGAAGGGTCTTCCTCTGCACCAAAGAAACAAGGAATAACCCCTTGAGAAGAAGAAAGAAGAGGTAACTAGTGCCCAAACAGGTCCAGCCTGTTATATAGGATACAACCTATCTTGTTATGAACCTCAAAAGAACAGAGATAACTAATACCCAACCAGGACCAGCCCGATATGTAGGATATAACATATCTGTTTAAGGGTCTCAAACGGAACATTCTAACAGAGCAAGAAAAGGGAGAATAACAAACAGAAAAACATATGAGCTCCAACGCTTAAACATAGTCTCAAACATATTAGGGGAACATCACTCCGACCAGAAACATCCATTCGTTTTTGTCCCTCTTTGTTTTCTGTAAAATATCTTCCACCAGAAGAGATATCAATCACAACCATGAAGATCGCTAGTATCAGAAAAACCCAGGAGTAACAAACTCGAGCTCTAAAAAAAACATAATTTATGCTTACCTGATAAATTTATTTCTCTTGTAGTGTAGTCAGTCCACGGGTCATCCATTACTTATGGAATATATCTCTTCCTAACAGGAAGCTGCAAGAGGATCACCCAGCAGAGCTGCTACATAGCTCCTCCCCTCTCATGTCATATTCAGTCATTCGACCAAAGCAGACGAGAAAGGAGAAACCATAGGGTGCAGTGGTGACTGGAGTTTAATTAAAATTTAGGTCTGCCTTAAAGACAGGGCGGGCCGTGGACTGACTACACTACAAGAGAAATAAATTTATCAGGTAAGCATAAATTATGTTTTCTCTTGTTAAGTGTAGTCAGTCCACGGGTCATCCATTACTTATGGAATACCAATACCAAAGCTAAAGTACACGGATGAAGGGAGGGACAAGGCAGGAACATTAAACAGAAGGAACCACTGCCTGAAGTACCTTTCTCCCAAAAATAGCCTCCGAAGAAGCAAAAGTGTCAAATTTGTAAAATTTTGAAAAGGTGTGAAGCGAAGACCAAGTCGCAGCCTTGCAAATCTGTTCAACAGAGGCCTCATTTTTAAAGGCCCAGGTGGAAGCCACAGCTCTAGTAGAATGAGCTGTAATCCTTTCAGGAGGCTGCTGTCCAGCAGTCTCATAGGCTAAACGTATTATGCTACGAAGCCAAAAAGAGAGAGGTAGCCGAAGCCTTTTGACCTCTTCTCTGTCCAGAGTAAACGACAAACAGGGAAGAAGTTTGACGAAAATCTTTAGTTGCCTGCAAATAGAACTTCAGGGCACGGACTACGTCCAAATTATGCAAAAGTCGCTCCTTCTTTGAAAAAGGGTTAGGACACAGTGATGGAACAACAATCTCTTGATTGATATTCCTGTTAGTAACTACCTTAGGTAAGAACCCAGGTTTAGTACGCAGAACTACCTTGTCTGAATGAAAAATCAGATAAGGAGAATCACAATGTAAGGCAGATAACTCAGAGACTCTTCGAGCCGAGGAAATAGCCATCAAAAACAAAACCTTCCAGGATAACAGCTTGATATCAATGGAATGAAGGGGTTCAAATGGAACGCCTTGAAGAACATTAAGAACTAAGTTTAAGCTCCACGGCGGAGCAACAGTCTTAAACACAGGTTTAATCCTAGTTAAAGCCTGACAAAAAGCCTGAACGTCTGGAACTTCAGCCAGACGTTTGTGTAGAAGAATAGACAGAGCAGAAATCTGTCCCTTTAACGAACTAGCAGATAAGCCCTTTTCTAAACCCTCTTGTAGAAAGGACAATATCCTAGGAATCCTAACCTTACTCCATGAGTAACTCTTGGATTTGCACCAATATAAATATTTACGCCATATCTTATGGTAAATTTTTCTGGTAACAGGCTTCCTAGCCTGTATTAAGGTATCAATAACCGACTCCGAGAAGCCACGCTTTGATAGAATCAAGCGTTCAATCTCCATGCAGTCAGCCTCAGAGAAATTAGATTTGGATGTTTGAAAGGACCCTGAATTAGAAGGTCCTGTCTCAGAGGTAGAGACCACGGTGGACAGGACGACATGTCCACTAGGTCTGCATACCAGGCGCTATCAGAATCACCGAAGCTCTCTCCTGTTTGATCTTGGCAATCAAACGAGGAAGCATCGGGAATGGTGGAAACACATAAGCCATGTTGAAGACCCAAGGGGCTGTCAGAGCATCTATCAGCACCGCTCCCGGGTCCCTGGACCTGGATCCGTAACAAGGAAGCTTGGCGTTCTGGCGAGACGCCATGAGATCCAGATCTGGTTTGCCCCAACGAAGAATCAGTTGAGCAAAGACCTCCGGATGAAGTTCCCACTCCCCCGGATGAAAAGTCTGGCGACTTAGAAAATCCGCCTCCCAGTTCTCTACGCCTGGGATGTAAATCGCTGACAGGTGGCAAGAGTGAGACTCTGCCCAGCGAATTATCTTTGAGACTTCCAACATCGCTAGGGAACTTCTGGTTCCCCCTTGATGGTTGATGTAAGCCACAGTCGTGATGTTGTCCGACTGAAATCTGATGAACCTCAGAGTTGCTAACTGAGGCCAAGCTAGGAGAGCATTGAATATTGCTCTTAATTCCAGAATATTTATTGGGAGGAGTTCCTCCTCCTGAGTCCATAATCCCTGAGCTTTCAGGTAGTTCCAGACTGCGCCCCAGCCTAGAAGGCTGGCGTCTGTTGTTACAATCGTCCAATCTGGCCTGCGAAAGGTCATCCCCTTGGACAGATGTGGCCGAGAGAGCCACCATAGAAGAGAATCTCTGGTCTCTTGATCCAGACTTAGTAGGGGGGACAAATCCGAGTAATCCCCGTTCCACTGACTTAGCATGCACAATTGCAGCGGTCTGAGATGCAGGCGTGCAAATGGTACTATGTCCATTGCCGCTACCATTAAGCCGATTACTTCCATGCACTGAGCTACTGACGGTGTGGAATGGAATGAAGGACACGGCAAGCATTTAGAAGTTTTGATAACCTGGCCTCTGTCAGGTAAATTTTCATCTCTACAGAATCTATAAGAGTCCCTAGAAAGGGAACTCTTGTAAGTGGTAATAGAGAACTCTTTTCCACGTTCACCTTCCACCCATGCGACCTCAGAAATGCCAGAACTATCTCTGTATGAGACTTGGCAGTTTGAAAACTTGACGCTTGTATCAGAATGTCGTCTAGGTACGGAGTCACCGCTATGCCTCGCGGTCTTAGTACCGCCAGAAGTGAGCCCAGAACTTTTGTAAAGATTCTTGGAGCCGTAGCTAATCCGAAGGGAAGAGCTACAAACTGGTAATGCCTGTCTAGGAAAGCAAATCTTAGGTACCGATAATGATCCTTGTGAATCGGTATGTGAAGGTAGGCATCCTTTAAATCCACTGTGGTCATGTACTGACCCTCTTGGATCATGGGAAGGATGGTTCGAATAGTTTCCATTTTGAATGATGGAACTCTTAGAAATTTGTTTAGGATTTTTAAGTCCAAGATTGGTCTGAAGGTTCCCTCTTTCTTGGGAACCACAAATAGATTTGAATAGAATCCCTGCCCGTGTTCCGTCCGCGGAACTGGGTGGATCACCCCCATAAGTAAAAGGTCTTGTACACAGCGTAGAAACGCCTCTTTCTTTATTTGGTTTGCTGATAACCTTGAAAGATGAAATCTCCCTCGTGGAGGAGAAGTTTTGAAGTCCTGGACATCTCTTGCCCAAGCCTGGGCGAAGAGAGAAAGTCTGCCCCCCACTAGATCCGTTTCCGGATAGGGGGCCCTCTCTTCATGCTGTCTTGGGGGCAGCAGCAGGTTTCTTGGCCTGCTTGCCCTTGTTCCAGGACTGGTTAACTTTCCAGCCCTGCCTGTAACGAGCAACAGCTCCTTCCTGTTTTGGAGCGGAGGAAGTTGATGCTGCTCCAGCCTTGAAGTTACGAAAGGCACGAAAATTAGACTGTTTGGCCTTTGATTTGGCCCTGTCCTGAGGTAGAGCATGGCCCTTACCTCCCGTAATGTCAGCTATAATTTCTTTCAAGCCGGGCCCGAATAAGGTCTGCCCTTTGAAAGGAATATTAAGCAATTTAGATTTAGAAGTCACGTCAGCTGACCAGGATTTAAGCCATAGCGCTCTGCGCGCTTGGATGGCGAATCCGGAGTTCTTAGCCGTAAGTTTGGTTAAATGTACGACGGCATCAGAAACAAATGCGTTAGCTAGCTTAAGTGCTTTAAGCTTGTTCATAATTTCATCCAATGGAGCTGTGCGAATGGCCTCTTCCAGAGACTCAAACCAGAATGCCGCCGCAGCAGTGACAGGCGCAATGCATGCAAGGGGCTGTAAGATAAAACCTTGTTGAACAAACATTTTCTTAAGGTAACCTTCTAATTTCTTATCCATTGGATCTGAAAAGGCACAACTATCCTCCACCGGGATAGTGGTACGCTTAGCTAAAGTAGAAACTGCTCCCTCCACCTTAGGGACCGTCTGCCATAAGTCTCGTGTGGTGGCGTCTATAGGAAACATTTTCCTAAATATGGGAGGAGGGGAAAAGGGCACACCAGGTCTATCCCACTCCTTGCTAATAATCTCTATAAGCCTTTTAGGTATAGGAAACACGTCAGTACACACAGGTACCGCATAGTATCTATCCAACCTACATAATTTTTCTGGAATTGCAACCGTGTTACAATCATTCAGAGCCACTAATACCTCCCCTAGCAATATGCGGAGGTTCTCAAGCTTAAATTTAAAATTAGAAATCTCTGAATCCAGTCTCCCTGGATCAGATCCGTCACCCACAGAATGAAGCTCTCCGTCTTCACGTTCTGCAAACTGTGACGCAGTATCTGACATGGCTCTCACCTCATCCGCGCGCTCTGTCCTTAACCCAGAGCTATCGCGCTTGCCTCTTAATTCTGGCAATTTAGATAATACTTCTGTCATAACAGTAGCCATGTCTTGCAAAGTGATTTGTAAGGGCCTCCCTGATGTACTTGGCGCCACAAAATCACGCACCTCCTGAGCGGGAGGCGAAGGTACTGACACGTGAGGAGAGTTAGTCGGCATAACTTCCCCCTCGTTGTCTGGTGATAATTTCTTTACATGTAAAGATTGACTTTTATTTAAAGTAGCATCAATGCAATTAGTACATACATTTCTATTGGGCTCCACATTGGCCTTTAAACATAGTGAACAAAGAGATTCATCTGTGTCAGACATGTTTAAACAGACTAGCAATGAGACTAGCAAGCTTGGAAATACTTTTCTAAATAAATTTACAAGCAATATAAAAAACGCTACTGTGCCTTTAAGAAGCACAAAAAGCTGTCACAGTTGAAATAACAATGAACCAAAATAGTTATAGCAACCAATTTTTCACAGTAAATGTATTAAGTTAGCAAAGGATTGCACCCACCAGCAAATGGATGATTAACCCCTTAATACCCAAAAACGGATTAACAATTTAATAATTAACGTTTTTCTCACAGTCAAAACACACTGTCACAGGTCTGCTGTGACTGATTACCTCCCTCAAAATGAATTTTTAAGACCCCTGAGCTCTCTAGAGACGATCTGGATCATGGAGGATGAAGTAGACAGATTGTGACTGAATTTTTACTGCGCAAAAAAGCGCTAAAATAGGCCCCTCCCACTCATATTACAACAGTGGGGAAGCTCAGAAAACTGTTTCTATGCAGAAAACAAAGATGGCCATGTGGTAAAAATCATGCCCCAATAAGTTTTATCACCAAGTACCTCACAAAAAACGATTAACATGCCAGTAAACGTTTTAAACATACATTTGAAAAGTTATGAATTGTTATTAATAAGCCTGCTACCAGTCGCATTTACTGCAGTTAAGGCTCATACATTATTTCAGTATTAACAGTATTTTTAGAGTCAATTCCATTCCTTAAAAAATACATTCAGTGTACACACACACATCAGCCTAATACCAGTCGCTATCACTGCATTTAAGGCTGAACTTTCTTTACATTGGTATCAGCAGTATTTTCTCAGTCAATTCCATTCCTCAGAAAAATAATTACTGCACATACCTCATTTGCAGGGGGGCCCTGCATGCTATTCCCCTCTTCTGAAGTTACCTCACTCCTCAGATGAGAACAGCCAGTGGATCTTAGTTACGTCTGCTAAGATCATAGAAAACGCAGGCAGATTCTTCTTCTAATGCTGCCTGAGAATAAACAGCACACTCCGGTGCCATTTAAAATAACAAACTTTTGATTGTAGAAATAAACTAAGTTAAAAAACACCACAGACCTCTCACAGCGACCTATCTAGTTAGGCTGCAAGAGAATGACTGAATATGACATGAGAGGGGAGGAGCTATGTAGCAGCTCTGCTGGGTGATCCTCTTGCAGCTTCCTGTTAGGAAGAGATATATTCCATAAGTAATGGATGACCCGTGGACTGACTACACTTAACAAGAGAAAATAAGAAAATAAAAACTTATCCTAACCGGATTAGAAAAGAAACTAGGCAACACAAGTGATAGCCAAAGGGAAAGTGAAACCGACAGGTCCAGCACGTCATGAGACACTATTCCTCAAGCGCTCTGAATTGTGAATCTGATACAACAAAACAAAGAAAGAACAAACAGAGACTAGAACTAATAAAATCCCCATCTCTCCAGTCGTCTAAACAAGCTCACAATCTGATTCAGAAGACTGAGATTCCGCTGACAGAACAGCCAACGTCGCCAAAACTTCTCTCAGAAGTACTCAGACGAGCTATTCTAAATCTAAAAGCAAAATTCACCTCCGTCGGCGTATCTGGGGGCTCCAAATATGGAGGTAGCACCTCTGAAGACTCAGAGGACACCGCTTCACCAGAAGACTGATCAGATCCCATTGTCCTCTTACATGTCGGACCTTGGGTAGAAGCACATGGATTAAATCTTCTCTTGCACGTGGCAGGAAGATGTAAATGTGCTAAAGCCAGAGATATGGCGCAGTAACCTCTAGTGGAAAGAGACCTCCTTCAGGAGAAATGGTATTCGGGACAAACGCTGGTGTAGGAACAGAAGATTCTAGGGAAAAAAACTCACGGGATGCAGAATCCTCAGAGGCGGATAGCTTAGTGTTCTCTAACCTCTCAAACATTGGAAGAGGAAAACGCCCTATGGCGGCATACGGAATATAATTGAGAGGGCTGGGTTACCCGGGCCTCCTCACAATATACACAGGTATCAAAATCTGACTCAGAGGAACCCCCCTCTAACATATCACAATCCTCCATAACTCGACTAAGTAGCTTATGGCCAAAACAACTGGCACAATGGCACCATGCACCCCCAATAGATGGGGCACTCACCACCTCCTATGACCCAGACAGGTAGAGAAACAGATCCTCTCCGCAGACGCTCGGTCAGGAATACGGAAATGGAAAAAACGTGACCGCACTCGGTCATATGGTGCAACATGCAAGATAACTCCCACTAAGGAAAAGCATGCCAGTGTAATAAAACTGTGCAGCAAGAAAATTTAACCTGAACATTCTGTAATGGCCTATGACCCCCAAACGTCTAAACGTCTCCTACACCAAAGCAGTCAGGATCACATAAAAAACATTAATAAAGTCCCCACTGCTCAATAACCCCCTTCAGGAGATATTAACCCTTGATTCCATAAAGATAAAGGAGTCCCACTGAGACCCTGTCTTAATTTACGATAACATGCAAGTAAAAATTGAAACAATCTTACCGGAATCTATGCCGTGGAACAGCAACACGGTCCTTCAAGTTAAATGAATGGGGGATGAAGGAAGTGGGGGAGATATTTAAGCCCTTGGCTGGGTGTCTTTGCCTCCTCCTGGTGGCCAGGTTCTGTATTCCCAAAAGTAATTAATGCAGCTGTGGATGCTCCCTGAAGGAAATAGATGAACAAGGCTGGTTGGAGGACATTTCTACTAGATCTACGTACCAAGTCCTGCAAGGCCATGCCAGAGGAATTATAATTACTGAGACCCTTTCCTGTTTTATCTTGGCTGTTATCCTGAATAGTAAAACACTGGGATGAAGGTTCCGACAACTGAGGAAGTCTGCTTTTTTACTGTCCACACGTGGAATGTGAATTGATGAAATCATGCAATGATAGCTTTCTGCCCAATTCAGAAGGCGGATTACCTCTTTCATTGCTAAAGCTATTCACGAACCACCTTGGTGAGTGACCTTAGAAAAGACTGCTGCGCTTTCCCAGATACCCCAGACTGCGCCCCAACCCAGCAGGTTGGCATCCATGGTAATTACTACCCAATTAAGATGGAGAATTGAGGCTCCCTAAATCAATTACTGTTGAGTCTATCACCAATTTAGAGAATGTTGTATTGAAGAAATCTTCCGAGACTGATTTTTGTCATCTCCATTCTTCTATTGCAACATTTGAAGCTGCAAAGAACATAAGTGGAATCTGGCAAAAGGTACAACATCTGAAGCTGTCACCATGAGACCAACTACTTCCATACATTGAAGCATTGTAGAAATTAAGAGTTTGATGGAGAAAAGAACATGGCTTCTGCAATTTGAGTCTGTGAGCATCTATGAGAGATAGTCTCAATGTTATAATGAAGCTTAGAAAGGCAACTCTGGTTGCCTGTACCAGAATGTCATCTAGGTAAGGAGCTACTGCCAGACCAAAGGGCTCCAAAAAACCTTTGAGAAGGTTCTTGGTGCTGTTGCCAGACAAATGGGGGTAGCAAACAATGGAAATGCCTGTTTAGAAAAGAAGAGGAACAGGGATCTAAAAATAGACATCTTTCAAGTATATGGTAGACATAAATTGACCCTCCTGCACTTAAGGTAATATAGTGCGAAAGGTCTCCATTTTGAAAGTTGGAACTTTCAGAAATTTGTTCAGAGATTTTAGAACCAGGATCGGTCAGTCCAGTCTTTCATTGGAACAATGAAAAGGTTTGAATAGAACACCCATGGCTTCTAGGTCTACTAAACATGCCAAGAAAGGTCTGGCCTTTAAAGGATCTTTTGGAACAGGAGACAGGAGAAATCTTCCTAGCGGAAGGGCAAAAAAAGGCTATGCAGTACCCCTGGGAAATTATGTTCAGTAGTGTACCCATGAATGTATTTTTCCTAATACTCCTGAAAAAGGTTCAGCCTGCCCCACCAGAAGTGAGTCTGGGTTGGGGGCACACCATAATACTGATTTTCTTTGATTAGTTTAGACTCAGACGAAGAGGAACCAGGCGGATTCCACATGAACTTGGCGGTGTCCAACTTCTGAAAAATGGAAGAAGAGGAGGATCTTTGCACCTTGCAATGATGAAAGGAGTGAAATAGTCTAGTGGACTCTAGCTTTTTTGTCTTGCGGCAGGGTTAAGTGCAAGTGACAGTAGCAATCATAACATCCACTCCAAGTCTAAACATGATATTTCCCTGAAAATGGAATGGAAAGAAGTCTGCTTTTATATACTATATCAGAAGGAACAGTAATAGCAGCACTATTTGTATTAATGCAAGTTATTTCAACAGTCTTGACCAACTTCAAGACATCTTGAATTTCAACAAGGGTAGCTCCTTGGGAAATGAAGTCAGAGATGTTGTAACACCATAATGCAGTAGCTGCAGATATGTAGGCTTCACTAACAGCTGTACAAAACATATAACCTGCCATCTGAAAGGCTCTCCTGAGGAAACCATAAAGATTTCTTTCGGGAATGTAGGCGACATAGCCAAAGTGGAAAAAGCACTGGCCATCTTTGGAATAGTCCCCAATACGTCCATTTTTTTCAGAGGGTAAAAGGAATATGTTTTTGAATTTGGCAAAGTAAACAAAGGGAATGACTGGTTTGTGCTTACCACTCTTAGGCTCTGATGAGAAATTTAAATGTGTTTTCAAAGATGGCCACTGTCTGTGCTGAAAAGGAGAAATAGAGAACAGTTATGGCCACAAAATGTTTACCCCTTGAGGTCTGCATAGAAGGAAGTTCAGAAACTTCTGAAAATGAGCTCCATAGTTTCAGAAATGTTCCTGATGTGAGAGCCAGCTGAGAATGAGGACCAGAGCACTGTGCTAAAGCCTGAACCGAAAAGTTTCAAGAGACAGTGCCTTAATTTTACTGTAAATGAGTAGTACACACTAACACACAATCTAAGGAAGGAGTAAGCTTAATACACACTAACACAGGACCTAAGGAAGGAGTACCAAGCTGCAGCAGACATGCTTCCTGTAGAAGAGCCATCTTGTGTAGAACACACTAACATAGGATCTAAGGAGGGAGCACCAAGCTGCAGGAGCTTCCATTAGAAGTGCCCATCCTGTGGAGTACACACTAACACACAAACTAAGGAAGGAGTACCAAGCTGCGGGAGATCTGCTTCCTGTAGAAGAGCTCATCCTTTGTAATACACACTAACACAGGACCTAAGGAAGGAGTACCAAGCTGCAGCAGACATGCTTCCTGTAGAGGAGCCATCTTGTGTAGAACACACTAACATAGGATCTAAGGAGGGAGTACCAAGCTGCAGGAGCTTCCATTAGAAGTGCCCATCCTGTGGAGTACACACTAACACACAAACTAAGGAAGGAGTACCAAGCTGCATGAGACCTGCTTCCAGTAGAAGAGCCCACCGTGTGTAGTACACACTAACATAGGATCTAAAGAAGGAGTACATAGCTGCTGGAGACCTGCTTCCTGTAGAAGAGCCCATCCTGTTCAGTACACACTAACATATGATCTAAAGAAGGAGTACAAAGCTGCAGCAGAGTACACACTAACACACAAACTAAGGAAGGAGTACCAAGCTGCATGAGACCTGCTTCCAGTAGAAGAGCCCACCCTGTGTTGTACACACTAACAAAGGATGTAAGAAAGGAGTATGAAGCTGCTGTAGACCTGCTTCCTGTAGAAGAGCCCATCCTGTGTACTACACACTAACACAGGAACTAGGGAAGTAGTACCAAGCTGCAGCAGACCTGCTTCCTGTAGAAGAGGCCATCTTGTGTAGTGCACACTAACATAGGATCTAAGGAAGGAGTATCAAGCTGCAGAAGACCTGCTTCCTGTAGCAAGAGCCCATCTTGTGTAGTACACACTAACACATGAGTTAAGGAATGAGTACCAAGCTGCAGCAGACCTGCTTACAGTAGAAGAGCCCATCCTGTGTACTACACACTAACATAGGATCTAAGGAAGGAGTATCAAGCTGCAGGAGATCTGCTTCCAGAAGAGCCCATCTTGTGTAGCACACACTAACATAGAATGTAAGGAAGGAGTACGAAGCGCCTGGTGATCTGCGTCCTGTAGAAGAGCCCACCATGTGTACTACACACTAACATAGGATCTAATGAAGGAGTATCAAACTGCAGGAGATCTGCTTCCAGAAGAGCCCATCTTGTGTAGCACACACTAACATAGAATGTAAGGAAGGAGTATGAAGCGCCTGGAGATCTGCGTCCTGTAGAAGAGCCCACCATGTGTACTACACACTAACATAGGAGCTAAGGAAGGAGTACCAAGCTGCAGCAGACCTGCTTCCAGATGAGCCCATCTTGTGTAGTACACACTAACATAGGATGTAAGAAAGGAGTATCAAGCTGCAGGAGACCTGCTTCCTGTAGAAGAGCCCATCTTGTGTAGTACACACTAACATAGGATCTAATGAAGGAATACCGACCTGCAGCAGACCTGCTTCCAGTGGAAGAGCCCTTTCTGTGTAGTACACACTAACATAGGATGTAAGAAAGGAGTATCAAGCTGCAGGAGACCTGCTTCCTGTAGAAGTGCCCATCTTGTGTAGTACACACTAACATAGGCCCAGATTACGAGTTTTGTGTCAGAGGCTATGCAGTGCTAACGAGCAGTTTTCTCTCACCGCTCACTTACACGCAGCGCTGGTATTACGAGTTTTCAGAAACCCGTTGTTAAAAGACAAGAAGTGAGCGATGAGCAAAATTTTGCTCATTACCGCACTCCAATACCAGCGCTGCTTAAGTCAGCGGTGAGTTGGTCGTACGTGTATAGGGTGGGTTTTATTTTTAGGTTAGGGACTTTGGGCCTGCAAAAGAGCTAACTGCCCTTTTAAGGGCAATGCCCATCCAAATGCCCTTTTCAGGGCAATGGGGAGCTTAGGTTTTTTTAGACAGTATTTTATTTGGGGGGTTGGTTGTGTGGGTGGTGGGTTTTACTGTTGGGGGGGTTGTTTGTATTTTTGTTACAGGTAAAAGAGCCGATTACTTTGGGGCAATGCCCCGCAAAAGGCCCTTTTAAGGGCTATTGGTAGTTTAGGCTAGGGTTTTTTTTATTTTGGGTGGGCTTTTTTATTTTGATAGGGCTATTAGATTAGGTGCAATTAGTTTAAATATCTGTAATTTGTTTATTATTTTCTGTAATTTAGTGGGGGGGTTTTGTACTTTAGCTAATTTAATTTAGGTAATTGTATTTAATTTAGTTCATTTATTTAATTGTAGTGTAGTGTTAGGTGTTATTGTAACTTAGGTTAGGTTTTATTTTACAGGTACTTTTGTATTTATTTTAGCTAGGTAGTTATTAAATAGTTAATAACTATTTAATAACTATTCTACCCAGTTAAAATAAATACAAACTTGCCTGTAAAATAAAAATAAACCCTAAGATAGATACAAAGTAACTATTAGTTATATTGTAGCTAGCTTAGGGTTTATTTTATAGGTAAGTATATAGTTTTAAATAGGAATAATTTAGTTAATGATAGGAATATTTAGTTATATTTATTTAAATTATATTTAAAGGGACACTGAACCCATTTTTTTTTCATGATTCAGATAGAGTGTGCAATTTTAAGCAACTTTCTAATTTACTCCTATTATCAAATTTTTTTTGTTCTCTTGCTATCGTTATTTGAAAAAGAATGCATATAAGCTTTATTGGGTTCAGAACTCTGGACAGCACTTTTCTATTGGTGGATGAATTTATCTACCAATCAGCAAGAACAACCCAGGTTGATTACCAAAAATGGGCCGCGATCTAAACTTATATTCTTGCATTTCAAATAAAGATACCAAGAGAATGAAGAAAATTTGATAATTGGAATAAATTAGAAAGTTGCTTAAAATTTCATGCTCTATCTAAATCACAAAAGAAAAAAATTGGGTTCAGTGTCCCTTTAAGTTAGGGGGTGTTAGGGTTAGGGTTAGACTTAGGTTTAGGGGTTATAACGTTAATATAGTGGCGGCGACGTTGGGGGCGGCAGATTAGGGGTTAATAAATGTAGGTAGGTGGCGGCGTCGTTAGGGACGGCAGATTAGGGGTTAATTTTTAACTCATGTTTGTGAGGCGGGAGTGCAGCGGTTTAGGGGTTAATATGTTTATTATAGTGGCGGCGACGTTGGTGGCGGCAGATTTGGGGTTAATAAGTGTAGGTAGGCTGTGGCGACATTGGGGGCGGCAGATTAGGGGTTAATAAATAGTATGTAGGTGTCAGAGATGTTGGGGGCAGCAGATTAGGGGTTCATAAATATAATGTAGGCGGCAGCGGTGTCTGGAGCGGCAGATTAGGAGTAACAAATTTTATTATAGTGTTTGCGATGCGGGAGGGCCTCGGTTTAGGGGTTAATAGGTAGTTTATGGGTGTTAGTGTACTTTTTAGCACTTTAGTTATGAGTTTCATGCTACAGCGTTGTACCATAAAACTCTTAACTACTGACTTTTAAATGCGTTAGGACTCTTGATAGGGTAGGGTGTACTGCTCACTTTTTGGCCTCCCAGGACAGACTCATAATACCAGTGCTATGGAAGTCCCATAGAAAAAAGACTTTACGAAGTTTACGTAAGTCGTTTTGCGGTAAGGCCAAAAAAGTGTGCGGTACACCTAAACCTTCAAGACTCGCAATACCAGCGGGCGTAAAAAAGCAGCGTTAGGACCTCTTAACGCTGCTTTTTTACCCTAACGCACAACTCGTAATCTAGCCGATAGGATGTAAGGAAGGAGTATGAAGCTGCTGGAGACCTGCTTCCTGTAGAAGAGCCCACCATGTGTACTACACACTAACATAGGAGCCAAGGAAGGAGTACCAAGCTGCAGCAGATCTGCTTCCAGAGGAGCCCATCTTGTGTAGTACACACTAACATAGGATGTAAGAAAGGAGTATCAAGCTGCAGGAGACCTACCTGTAGAAGTGCCCATCTTGTGTTGTACACATTAACATAGGATCTAATGAAGGAATACCAACCTGCAGCAGACCTGCTTCCAGTGCAAGAGCCCTTTCTGAGTAGTACACACTAACATAGGATGTAAGAAAGGAGTATCAAGCTACAGAAGACCTGCTTCCTGTAGAAGTGCCCATCTTGTGTAGTACACTCTAACAGAGGATATAAGGAAGGAATACCAACCTGCAGCAGACCTGCTTCCAGTGGAAGAGCCCTTTCTGTGTAGTACACACTAACACAGGAGATAAGGCAGAAGTACCAAGCTACAGGAGACCTGTTTCCAGTAGAAGAGCCAATTCTGTGTAGCACACACTAGCACGGGATCTAAGGAAGGTGTATTTCCACCCTCCAAAAGGAGGAGGCTGCAGGATAAGTCCCAGCGATACATGTGGCAGGCAAGTGGCAAACTCCCATGGGAGAATCACTTTCATTGCCAATGTACTCCTTTGCACCCCTCTGTCCTATTCCCAGCTATCTAAGGGGCATAATGGGTCTCACATTGGTCTGAGAACCCCTTTCAATCGACATTTAGATCAGAACTTCAAGTTTCACCATCACTCCTTGCTGGAGGCAGAAAAATTACTAAAGAATCATTGGAAAGTGGGAGGGATTAAAGCTCTGTTGTGTGGGTGTTTTGCCTCCTCCTGTAGGACTGGAATTAATCCAATGTCATGGCTTGTGGACCCTCGCCATCTTATAAAAGAAAAAAACTGTTTTAGCTTTCAATAGCTGTGAAAACTACTGGTCTCTTGATTGACTTTGTCCATGGGAAGAAATGGATATTCTTTAACATGATAGGGAAGCTCCTTTTGATAGCCCAGGAATTTGCAAATGCATTTACCCATCTTTGTGAGAAAGTCTTGGTCCTACACTTTGGCTGGCAATCACTACTATTTTGCTACATGAACACTTTACCTTGGTCACTAGCACAGTACCAGGACCTGTATGTTACACTGGAGGTAGTGCAAGTCATTTACCCTCTAGTACATGACAAGTGCACATCAATGCTATCATTGTCATCAAGATGGAGCTCACAATTCGACCACCAGGTAATCAAGGATACTATGACATTAGGCAGACATATCTCAGTAGGTACCAGGGAAGCCCACTCAAACTTTGCTAGGTATCAAGGATACATCCTAATTATAAAGCCAGTTCGTAAGCAAAGAGGGACAGTCTGCTGGAATATGGGTCAACATTCCTCAGAGAACTGAGAAGTCTGCCAGGAGACAAGAGTTTCTCCACTCTGTACATGAAAAAGAACTAGGAAATCGGAGTGACATCTATATTTGTAAAGAAGAAAGATTCTGGTGTTGTGCATCTCTAGGGTGAGCCAAATCAAAACATTACTGTCCTTATTGTAAAACCTGGTGATACATTTTTTTTTACTACCAGGTGACACTAAGTAGGTCTGATTTTAAGTGGCAACTTATCCAAGAGGTTGATACATAGGTGTGATGAAGACCTCCCCACTCCTGTATCCTTCCTAAAACATAATGGGCAAAAATAAAAAGAGAACATGCAGCAGAGGCAATGGGGGTCAAAAATGGGTAGGACAGAGGGTGGAATTAAAAGTAGTTAGATGGGAGGTTCTTAAGCATAGGACAGGGGATAGAAATAAAGGTACTGAACATACAAAGGGGCTGTCATGTGTAAAACAGGCAGAAAAAGGAGTAAGGTAGGCACAAGGGGAGGGGTCTACAGAGCAGTACAGACGAGAGGTAACAAAAAGCAGAACAAACAGATGAGGAGCTCACAAGTTCAAGGGGATCAGAAGGAATATAACAAATGGGGAGGGGGATCACAAGGCACAGGACAGTCGGGGGTAGGCACAGGACAGTCGGGGTAGAGGGATCACAAGGCACAGGACAGTCGGGGTAGAGGAGTCACACGGCACAGGACAGTCGGGGTAGAGGGGTCACAAGGCACAGGACAGTCGGGGGAGAGGGGTCACACGGCACATGATATGGCATATTACAATATATAGGTCCCAGGAAAGTGAATTAATCAAGTGCCAGTCGGTCTCTGTGAAATGTACAGAGGACTTGCAGTGAGTCTAAGAGGACATTATCCAGAGATAATGGCACTGCAGTGTGGTGGCTGGGCCATTACGGGAAGAAAAGAAAAGAAAAAAAAAAAAGGGGTAGGGGTAAGCAGAAGAAGTGTGAGTACTTACAGTCCCCTCAGAACTAGCGGCACCTGGAATGACACCACAGCCTCCTTCTGTCTGACCACAAACAGCAGTGGCTCCCCCTTCTGGTCAGACAAAATATTGACTGACACTCGGACCCCCTCTGTCTAAACATGAGCAGATATTGAGAGGTCAGTATGATGCTCTGCGAGGGAGGTGGGGCAGACACAGCAGTGCAGCATCACACAGAAACACACACAGCTGCAGCGTCACCTAGAAACACACACACAGCTGCGGCATCACCCAGAAACACAAACACAGCTTTACCATCTCACAAACACACACAGTTTCACCGTCTCACAAACACACAGCAATATTGTCACACACACCTATGAACAGTCGCACCAGACATGTTTACACAAGGGGCGGTGAGATAATTGTCACTTACAATGTTGCGCAGCAGAGTGTGATTGAAGCTGTAAATATACTGCAGCTGGCTGTTCACAGAATCGTTGTATTGCATGTTGAACTGGGCTTCCTGCTGCTTGATTACTTTGTCAGGAATGTTGGGCATGCTCCCCAAGGCCAGCATTAAGGGCCACAGCAGCAGGATAAAGCCCAGAGAAGACATTCTTTATTGGCAGCTCTGCTCCTTCTGCACCCTGCACCCTCCAGAATCAGCAGCCAAGTATAATGCCACACCTATTTAGGTCACAGGACGCCATAGCTGAGTCACTGCAGATAACCACAGCAGGTGAGCTGGCACCTAAGGAAAAAAGACATGACACTGGGTTAGAAGGTTGCCAAAGACACATGGCACTATGGGTAAGAAATCTACCAGGAAAGCACCATACCTAGGAATCTTTCTGAGATCAAGCTCTATACCTGGGTCTCCCTCTCGGGGCAAGCTCTGTACCTGGGTCTCCCTCTCGGGGCAAGCTCTGTACCTGGGTCTCCCTCTCGGGGCAAGCTCTGTACCTGGGTCTCCCTCTCGGGGCAAGCTCTGTACCTGGGTCTCCCTCTCGGGGCAAGCTCTGTACCTGGGTCTCCCTCTCGGGGCAAGCTCTGTACCTGGGTCTCCCTCTCGGGGCAAGCTCTGTACCTGGGTCTCCCTCTCGGGGCAAGCTCTGTACCTGGGTCTCCCTCTCGGGGCAAGCTCTGTACCTGGGTCTCCCTCTCGGGGCAAGCTCTGTACCTGGGTCTCCCTCTCGGGGCAAGCTCTGTACCTGGGTCTCCCTCTCGGGGCAAGCTCTGTACCTGGGTCTCCCTCTCGGGGCAAGCTCTGTACCTGGGTCTCCCTCTCGGGGCAAGCTCTGTACCTGGGTCTCCCTCTCGGGGCAAGCTCTGTACCTGGGTCTCCCTCTCGGGGCAAGCTCTGTACCTGGGTCTCCCTCTCGGGGCAAGCTCTGTACCTGGGTCTCCCTCTCGGGGCAAGCTCTGTACCTGGGTCTCCCTCTCGGGGCAAGCTCTGTACCTGGGTCTCCCTCTCGGGGCAAGCTCTGTACCTGGGTCTCCCTCTCGGGGCAAGCTCTGTACCTGGGTCTCCCTCTCGGGGCAAGCTCTGTACCTGGGTCTCCCTCTCGGGGCAAGCTCTGTACCTGGGTCTCCCTCTCGGGGCAAGCTCTGTACCTGGGTCTCCCTCTCGGGGCAAGCTCTGTACCTGGGTCTCCCTCTCGGGGCAAGCTCTGTACCTGGGTCTCCCTCTCGGGGCAAGCTCTGTACCTGGGTCTCCCTCTCGGGGCAAGCTCTGTACCTGGGTCTCCCTCTCGGGGCAAGCTCTGTACCTGGGTCTCCCTCTCGGGGCAAGCTCTGTACCTGGGTCTCCCTCTCGGGGCAAGCTCTGTACCTGGGTCTCCCTCTCGGGGCAAGCTCTGTACCTGGGTCTCCCTCTCGGGGCAAGCTCTGTACCTGGGTCTCCCTCTCGGGGCAAGCTCTGTACCTGGGTCTCCCTCTCGGGGCAAGCTCTGTACCTGGGTCTCCCTCTCGGGGCAAGCTCTGTACCTGGGTCTCCCTCTCGGGGCAAGCTCTGTACCTGGGTCTCCCTCTCGGGGCAAGCTCTGTACCTGGGTCTCCCTCTCGGGGCAAGCTCTGTACCTGGGTCTCCCTCTCGGGGCAAGCTCTGTACCTGGGTCTCCCTCTCGGGGCAAGCTCTGTACCTGGGTCTCCCTCTCGGGGCAAGCTCTGTACCTGGGTCTCCCTCTCGGGGCAAGCTCTGTACCTGGGTCTCCCTCTCGGGGCAAGCTCTGCACTTGGGTCTCCCTCTCAGGGCAAGCTCTGCACTTGGGTCTCCCTCTCGGGGCAAGCTCTGCACTTGGGTCTCCCTCTCGGGGCAAGCTCTGCACTTGGGTCTTCCACTCGGGGCAAGCTGCTTGTATATTGGGGCAAGCTGCTTGTATATTGTGACAAGCGTCCGGTGTTGAGTAAGACCTTAAGTGCAGGGTGACCCTGCGGTCAGACTACCTTACCCGTGAGGAGGTGCTACACGCAATTTATGTACTTGCTGCTTATTTTTAGCATTAACAAATTATATATGATTTTTGTATATGTACTTAGGATGGTGCCACCTGTAGATATGGTTTGTGTACATGTACCTAGGGTGGTGCCACCTGTATATATGGTTTTGTATTGTTTGTGGATAGTTACTGTGTTGGAATTTAGGATTTTTTTGATAATATACCAATAAAGCATTAAGAAATGGATTTATAGTGCTCAGATCCCTCTCTGTGGGTGTTAATTAGTGGTTTAACTCCCCATTTTCTTTCTTTCTTTTTTTTTTTTTGAAGATTGTCATGAGGGACTGCACCCAATTATTTATATACTCTTTAAAAGTTTTTTTTTTTTTTCTCAAATTGGAGCTATATGTCTCTCTCCAAAAAAAAATATTTTTAAAAAAAAAAAAAAAAAAGAGTTTTGGGGTGAATTTTGAGAATTCATGACATTACGCCATACTAAATAGGCTGCGTACCCATTGCAATAAAGTGTCTAAGAATTCTCTTACAGCTGCATCTAGCGGTCTAATTACTACAACCAAATGGCGAAGCCATGCAAGTCTGCTATTGCTGAACAAAGGTAAGCGTAGAGAAGCTTTTACAACCATTTGTCTTATTGCTGCACAAGTTGTGTGCAATTAATTTCAGTGAGAAACCCAAATTTTATGGAAAAAAAAAAAAAGTTCATTTTTTTTATATGACCGCATTTGGCATACTTTTCAAAGCCAAATGGTGGCATGAAAATTAAATATACCAGAATAGGCCTAGATTAATACCTTGAATTGTCTATATACTGTGTGTGTGTGTGTATATATATATATATATATATATATATATATATATATATATATATATATATATATATATATATATATATATATATATATATATATATATATATATATATATATGGGTTTGTGCAAATCTGGTGCTTTATTAGGACATTAAAAATAAACAGGTAACATTTCGGGGATCAATCACTTGGTCTGATGAAGGGGTGATTGATCCCCAAAATGTTACCTGTTAATTTTTTATGTCCCAATAAAGCACCAGATTTGCACAAATCCAGCGAGTGCATGCCTTTTTCAAATATATATATATATATATATATATATATATATATATATATATATATATATATATATATATATATATATATATATATATATATATATAAATAGACAATGAGATCCGCACTCACCAGCAACCACATCCACTCTGTGCACGGCCACTAGTAGCATCCAAAAGAAGTAAGCAGCATGTAGAATGGGATCCTGGTGTAAATCCTCGTTATCCACAGCAGCAATGAAAGCCAGCACCAGAGATAATATTCATCACCTTTTATTGACAAAACATCATAACGTTTCGGCCCCAACCAGGAGGCCTTGGTCACATGAAAACAAGTCACCTTGCCTTGCAATAACCAAATAGTGACCGCACCACCTACTAAGCCTAAAATGTAATGTGCTCCGGCACGGGACAAAGTCTGGTCCTTGACTCAATAATAATATAATATAAATAAATCCCAGCCAATGAGTCTTAGAAATCTTTCAACAAAGGATTTTAATAGTGTATATTGCTTCACACTATGCAATAATAAATCAGGAAAAGTCTAAATGTAAGCTCACTCAAATCCACACATATCCCATCCACCATACATATCCGTACCATACAATGAACAATAATATATTGCAAAATAAGCAAAGTAATCGTAACACCCCCAGGGCGTCCCCAGGGGGTGAAGACCAGTACCACCTGTAAGAAATCAAATGACTATACAGCCTTTAAACAAATCAAGACGGTTCTTTATCTTTGAAAACAAGAAGTAGCATCCAATATATCCGAGATATTTAAAAGGTTACTGGAACAAGTCCATCTCACTCTATTACAGATACTTTGTAAATAACCTGTTATGTTACAGTTTCAACTTTTCTTCGTTACTTTGTAAACAGTGTATTGTGTAACAGTCACAAGATAATAGTAAATGCTACAAATATTTGTAATCCTTGATTTGCATGTCACGGAGAGACCAAAAGCACATAAAACACTTATAATAACTTGATATCACTTGATGCATGGGTTTGCAAAAGTAGTGTCAATATTGTGCCTCTAAATGTCCCTCCATAGAAGCTGTCGTGTGAATGACCACAAGTTTTAAGTATAATTGGCTGTACTGAAGGGAGATATATTAAAATGCAGGTCCAACCTCACACCCTTTATATTTCACTCACGGTGTACTAATTAACTCAGCATAGATAGTTCCATTCTCGTGATCTGGACGCTGACCCATGTAAAGTTAAAGCTGCAAATACCTTGTGTTGTTGCAATAGTGTCAGGCTCTTGAATGCAGCTCGGGCCGATAGAAAGTGTTAAGTAACAGTGTTATCTTTGTCACCAAATAATGGTATGCCGGGTACTACCGTGAGACTTGTCACCGACGTTTCCTTCAGTGTGGCAATGAACCGCTATCCAAACACTCCAATCTCACATTCTCCGTCAGGGAAGCCGTTCACCGTTGACTTACAATGTGGCTCAAGCAACACGAACAGGAACAGGTGTTAGCGTCTTACTGATTCCGACGCGCGTTTTGGGACTCCGCCCCTTTGTCAAGGAATGTACAGGTACTGGAGAGGAGGTGCTATTTGAACCGTTACTGCTACCTACCTATTGGATACTCACATCCACACCCCCACTACGTCACACTACATTTACACAAGTAACTTTCATTCATACTTTGTATGAAAACACGGATGCGTATATCGCTCACAAATAGTCTACAAACAACGTGTTGGTAAAGTAAAAGGAAGCTATCATTACTTGCTAAGTTAGCTCATATACCTAATAGCCTATAATATATACATACTTTTAAAAGAAGTAACCGATCGTAATGTAATATTATGGCCTCATAAGGCACACTACATCCTATCTGAGAAAAATTATATATACCTAAAATGAGAAAAAAAAGCATCTAATAGCAAAATGGAAACTATAAATATCCAATACTGATTAACTGGAACTGTGTGTTAATACGAACCAGCCTGTAAACTCCAACTAGGCGTAAAAAAAGTATTCAATATAGATTATCTATGAATTATCCTATCATATAAGAAAAAGCAATACCCAGGATATCTCATAAAGTCACAGACATCCTCCCAATCGCAGAGGACAGACTCCTATATTTAAACAAATAAACAGTCCCTTCTGTATCAAGTATATAGATAATCAACTGTATAGTCATTTGATTTCTTACAGATGGTACTGGTCTTCACCCCCTGGGGACGCCCTGGGGGTGTTACAATTACTTTGCTTATTTTGCAATATATTATTGTTCATTGTATGGTACGGATATGTATGGTGGATGGGGTATGTGTGGATTTGAGTGTGCTTACATTTAGACTTTTCCCGATTTATTATTGCATAGTGTGAAGCAATATACACTATTAAAATCCTTTGTTGTAAGATTTCTAAGACTCATTGGCTGGGATTTATTTATTATATATATATATATATATATATATATATATATATATATATATATATATATATATATATATATATATATATATATATATATATATATATATATATATATAATATTGAAACAAAGGGTGTTCCAGCACTCCAACCTTGGTAAATCGTCCAGAACCTGGGTGCAATCATCAAAAAAAGTATACAAAACAGATTTTAGGAATGAAGGGCACTCTCATGGTTTGTGATAATTGCATGTCAGCAAAAATTTTCTTTTATTGTTCTTAGTAACAACATTTGTTAATGGTCGACGTTTCGGCTTTCACAGAAGCCTTCATCAAGACGAATCAAAACTCATACCAGCATCCAGCCTTGCTCACCAAACCGAGGAAATCGTGTCAATCGTGCTGACATGCAATTATCACAAACTCTGAGAGTGCCCTTCATTCCTAAAATCTGTTATATATATATATATATATATATATATATAAAAATAAATAAATTCCTCTTTTAGGTAACCCTCCGCTAGAACCTACGTCTCCTGGTAACTACATTGCTCTTAAACTGCTGTGTTTTTATACGACTTCAATAAAGGTATGAGTTTTATATCACTCTGTTATAGTGCTTTATGTGCCTTTTTCAAGAATGAACTTAACCTCACCTTGGCTGTATACTTAAAATCATTTAATGCATAATATATATTTATATTTGAGTAGCTGTGTTAGTCCAGAGATTTAGATATCCAAATAACAAGAGTATTGCATTGAGCAATGATACTTAACTATACATTTATAAGATAACAAGCTTTCGGAAGAATGTCTTCCTTTTTCAAGTCTGAAGCAATACTGACCAATTTGTTGGAATTTACAGATTATATCTTAAAACACAGGCTAAAAAGACAGTTGGCTAGATTTAGAGTTTGGCGTTAGCCGTCAAAACCAGCGTTAGAGGCTCCTAACGCTGGTTTTGGGCTACCGCTGGTATTTAGAGTCAGTCAGGAAAGGGTCTAACGCTCACTTTCCAGCCGCGACTTTTCCATACCGCAGATCCCCCTACGCCATTTGCGTATCCTATCTTTTCAATGGGATCTTTCTAACGCCGGTATTTAGAGTCTTGGCTGAAGTGAGCGTTAGAACTCTAACAACAAAACTCCAGCCGCAGAAAAAAGTCAGGAGTTAAGAGCTTTCTGGGCTAATGCCGGTTTATAAAGCTCTTAACTACTGTGCTCTAAAGTACACTAACACCCATAAACTACCTATGTACCCCTAAACCGAGGCCCCCCCCACATCGCCGCCATTCTACTAAAAAAATTTAACCCCTAATCTGCCGACCGCACACCGTCGCAACCTACGTTATCCCTATGTACCCCTAATCTGCTGCCCCCAACACCGCCGACCCCTAAATTATATTTATTAACCCCTAATCCGCCTCACTAACCCTATAATAAATAGTATTAAGCCCTAATCTGCCCTCCCTAACATCGCCGACACCTAACTCAAAGAATTCAGCTCTTTTGCCTGTAAAAGCTCAATCAGCCAATCAGATTTTCCCTACCTTAATTCATCTTGGATGACGTCATTTAAAGGAACCTTCATTCGGACTTAGGACGTCGGAAGAAGAGGATGGATCCGCGCCGGAGGTCTTCAAGATGGAGCCGCTTGTCATCGGATGAAGATAGAAGATGCCGCTTGGAAGAAGATGGTTGCCGGTCCGGATCTACTCTTCTGCCCGGATAGGATGAAGACTTTGGAGCCTCTTCAGGACCTCTTCAGCCGCCGCTTGATAGAAGACTTCAGCCGGATGATGGATCTCCAGCCCCCGCTTGGGCTTGGATGAAGACTTCGGAGCCTGGACCGATCGGTGATACCTGGCATGGTGAAGACAAGGTAGGAAGATCTTCAGGGGCTTAGTGTTAGGTTTATTTAAGGGGGGTTTGGGTTAGATTAGGGGTATGTGGGTGGTGGGTTGTAATGTTGGGGGGGTATTGTATGTTTTTTTTTACAGGCAAAAGAGCTGAATTCTTTGGGGCATGCCCCGCAAAAGGCCCTTTTAAGGGCTGGTAAGGTAAAAGAGCTTTTCTATTTTAATTTTAGAATAGGGTAGGGCATTTTTTTTATTTTGGGGGGCTTTGTTATTTTATTAGGGGGCTTAGAGTAGGTGTAATTAGCTTAAAATTGTAATATTTTTATTATGTTTGTAATTAATTCTTTTATTTTTTGTACTTTAGTTAGTTTATTTAATTGTATTTATTTGCAGGTATTGTATTTAATTAATTTATTGATAGTGTAGTGTTAGATTTAATTGTAGATAATTGTAGGTATTTTATTTAATTAATTTATTGCTAGTGTAGTGTTAGGTTTAATTGTAACTTAGGTTAGGATTTATTTTACAGGTAATTTTGTAATTATTTTAACTAGGTAGCTATTAAATAGTTCTTAACTATTTAATAGCTATTGTACCTGGTTAAAATAAATACAAAGTTGCCTGTAAAATAAATATAAATCCTAAAATAGCTACAATATAATTATAATTTATATTGTAGCTATATTAGGGTTTATTTTACAGGTAAGTATTTAGCTTTAAATAGGAATAATTTATTTAATAAGAGTTAATTTATTTCGTTAGATTTAAATTATATTTAACTTAGGGGGGTGTTAGTGTTAGGGTTAGACTTAGCTTTAGGGGTTAATAAATTTATTAGAGTAGCGGTGAGGTCCGGTAGGCAGACTAGGGGTTAATTATTGTAGGTAGCTGGCGGCGACGTTGTGGGAGGCAGATTAGGGGTTAATAAATATAATATAGGGGTTGGCGGTGTTAGGGGCAGCAGATTAGGGGTACATAGGTATAATGTAGGTTGTGGCAGTGTACGGAGCGGCAGATTAGGGGTTAAAAAAAATATGCAGGTGTCAGCGATAGCGGGGGTCGGCAGATTAGGGGTTAATAAATGTAAGGTTAGGGGTGTTTAGACTCGGGGTACATGTTAGGGTGTTAGGTGCAGACATAGGAAGTGTTTCCCCATAGGAAACAATGGGGCTGCGTTAGGAGCTGAACGCTGCTTTTTTGCAGCTCAAACAGCCCCATTGTTTTCTATGGGGGAATCGTGCACGAGCACGTTTTTGAAGCTGGCCGCGTCCGTAAGCACCGCTGGTATTGAGAGTTGCAGTGGCGGTAAATATGCCTGTACGTTCCCTTTTTGGAGCCTAATGCAGCCATTTTGTGAACTCTAAATACCAGCGGTATTTAAAAGGTGCGGGGGAAAAAAAGCCAGCGTTAGCTACGCGGGTCGTTACCGACAAAACTCTAAATCTAGCCAAGTATTACAGAGGTCCGAAGGCAGGGGGAGGAGGGGGTTTTGTAAAAATCATGATGGGGGTTTAGGAGACAGGCAGATAGTTTCAGTAAAAGATAACAGACAGGGGAAATATATGGTTATACACAAAGCATATACTGACATAAAGTTATACATCAAATTCAAAGGCAACTTCAAAAACACCATGGAAAGAAAAACCTTTGAAATGAAAATGATAATGCACTTCAACTTGCTAAATTCTGGACTAAATGTGGACTCTGGTTTCTTAACCCATTATCACATTTTTTGTAATGTACTTTCATATACTCAAAAGACAAGAAGGGTATTAACGGCACTCCTTATAGGTGTATATCTGACTCTATATTTAACCCCCTGTTTCCAATCAATCAAAAAGGGAATATATCCCTATATATATCTATGTGTTGGATAGAGTAGGTGCTATGTAGTATTAGACTTGTGAGAACAGTAGAGAGGAGCTCAAACTGAAAAGACTACATCCCTAGCACTCAACGGGTTAATATGGAGTAGATCATCATGTGTGAAAGGCACTATTTTATAAAGGCAACTTAGGTAGCTGAATTAACTAAGTGAGCAGGATGACTCTACATTAAAATATAACTTTTATTAGTTAAATAAACATTAAAATACTGGAAAATACGTTAAAAACGCACCCAGGAGCTGAAAAATGGTCAAATGACCTGATCAAAGTTGGTTAAATATGTAATTATACTAGTTACATACCATAAACTGATAGTATTCTCTTGCTCTAGTGTATCCCAGTGTTAAGTGTTTAAAACAAATTATACCGTACTGCAAATTGTAATATGTTGGTGAATAACAAAAAAGATACAACTTAATGTGGAGCTTGAGTATACACAATTGTTCAATACAGTTGAAACAAAGTATACTGTCAAGTTACTGCTGAATGGCGAAGCACTTGGTCAGCTTTATTTGTCCACCATACTTTAATAAAGATAAGACATTATGTACTGTCAAATGTTACTGAATGGCGACGTTGTGTGAGTTAAAGGGACAGTCAACACCCTACACAACCGGATTCCATATGTTTGTAACGCAAACGAAGATCCGCCTGCACCGGCTACCTTCTCTATTACCTCTATCCTTGTCCTAGGAATCCTTCCAAATACATACGTTACTCTAGTCGAAATATGGCTGTCAAACTACTCCCCCTCCTCCTTCCCCATCTCACTTCCAAATCACGCTCGTTCATGAAGGGATTGATGACGCGCATTTGTAAATCAGCAATTGGACTTGACGCATCCAATTAATTAGATCAGTGTTAAGTAATACAGTACTGTTTAAAATATAATATGTCGGAAACTATTGGTGAAAATAAAGTTCCGCTTTTTTGGTTCTTATTGAATCACGCATGCGCGAAACACCGTGAACGAGTAAAGATTCTGACCGAGGATTCCATTCTGATTGGAGAATGGATTGAAAGAGAAGGTTAGTACGTAACCGTGGGGGGAGTCTGGCGGCCATATATTTCGACTACATTAACGTATGTATTTGGAAGGATTCCTAGGACAAGGATAGAGGTAATAGAGAAGGGAGCCGGTGCAGGTGGATCTTCGTTTACGTTACAAACATACAGAATCCGGTTGTGTCGGGTGTTGACTGTCCCTTTAAGTTCACAGTATTGAATGAGTTATCAACTTTATTTATCACAGAAAGTCCAGAGAAGAGAAAGTCATGTATACTATCTAGTGCTGCTGAATAGCAGGGCTGAGTGTGTTAGACATCATTAGCAACTAATCGGCTTGTATGCAAATATGTATCTCATTCTTTCCTCTGATGTTTATTAATATTAGAACAAACAGAGACTACTAAATGTGCCGTCAAATATCATGAGTTATATAAATAACTGTTATAGGAACGAACTACCTATGCTTGTAAAAATAATAAGTACCCCTCCGGTCAGGTCTAATGCGGTATACAAATTACAGCCGGTAACAGATGGAGTTCATAATATGACCTGTACTGGTTGCGTGTATATTTTGTAACTCCCAGTGTAATCTATATAACTGCACCAAAGTGATAAGCATGCTGAATTGTATCTCCAGTGAATTACAGATAAAGTTGAAATCCCCAGATTAGATTGATACTATTGCCACAATGGACATCAACACTCGTTACTGCATAGCGGAGCTGCAGAAGCTGTGAGGATGCAATTCACAGCATGGATCATAAATTAGCTTGTATGTAATGGCAACAGTATATTTAAATGCATACAAGAGAGTTATAGTATGCCAAAATTTGCTGGAGTTACTGTGATATGTGTGTCAATCACACAGGGCAGATATATTATCAAGCTGTAGATAGCGGTTTATTCAGCTCCGGTGTTATGCATACAAGTATAAGAGGCTAATGGTAAACGATATGTAAATGCCCAGTTAAATTAAAGTTTTAGGTTCAGACCTTTTATTGGTAGTTACAAACACAAGAGCAGAGACGATAATTAGGCTCCCCACATTAGAGCTGTACACTCCGTTTGTGTAAGTAGCTTCACATTACGAGTAAATATTATAAATATAACATGAGAGGGTATGTTTGAGATTAATTAGACCAAAATATAGATAACAGCTCCCTGAGGCAATTTAAAAACACAGGAGCTCCAGGACTCCTCACCAATTCCCTAACGTCCCTAACATGTTTCGCCCTAACGGCTTTTTCAGGTTTGGTCTGATGAAGGGGACGGTTTGATCTCCGAAACATCACAACAATAAACCACGTTTTGTTTTTTCAAAGTCCAATGAGTGCGGATCTATCTATCTATCGATCTATCTCTATATCTATATATATATATATATATATCTATATATATATATATATATATATATATATATATATATATATATATATATATATATATATATATATATATATATATATATATATATATATATATATAGATATAGTACACACACACATACACATACATGCACACACACACATATACACACACACATATATATATATATATATATATATATATATATATATATGTGTGTGTGTGTGTGTGTATATATATGTATGTGTGTGCGCATGTATGTATATATGTATGTGCGCGTGTGTGTGTGTGTTATATATATATATATATATATATATATATATATATATATATATATATATATATATATATATATATATATACTGGGAACACACAGTTCCCATAGACTGCAGTGTAAATGTACTTTTCAGTGACGTTTATTTTCTAGCACCCCACACCCACTAATCTTTACCCCTTAAAATTGCCTAGTGCAGTTTTTTTTTTTTAGGGAAAAAAAAAAAAAAATCTACATTGTTTTTTTTCCAGAAAAAAAATAATAATAAAAGACCCTCTATTTTGGGGGGCATTTGGTGCACTTTTAGAAAACTAACCAGAGATCTGAGATCGTGGTAGCAATAACCAGCCACTTGTAATGGATGTTTATTTATCGGGTGCCCGCAAGCGGGTTAATTTGCCCCTTTGCGGGCGCACAATAAAATAGCACTCCACTTGTAATCTAGCTCTTTATATTAAAATGTCAAGGTTTTTACTGTCCCTTTAACACAATTTGCACACATTAAGCAAAAGACATTAAATCACGGATAACTAGGTTATAACATGGCAGCGCCTATTTATAGCAGCTCTGGGGAACTGGAAAACTACAGGACAAGGAGACAAGGTCTTATGAAAGTACATTGTTAATTAAACATTCTCTGTCATTTTACAATAAAATATATTTTGTCCATTTTTAGCACACAAGCTAAAGAAAATTAACCCATTAGCATCTAAATCATGAGATATTCATGACACGTACGCTTTGTGATTTTGTGTTTTTCTTCCTATCTTATCACATTCTGTGCGTTTAACATATAAAGTGACAGAGTATGTTCTAAACTACAGGAAATAGCCATAGAATTGCTAATCCCACTGCACAAATAACTGTAATTTTACCTATAAAGTGACAGAGTATGTTCTAAACTACAGGAAATAGAGGAATTGCTAATTCCAGTGCACAAATAACTAACTTTACATATAAAGTGACCGAGTATTTTCTTTAAAATAGTTAGAGGATTGCCAATTCCACTGCACAAATAACTAACTTTACATAAAAGGTGACAGGGGCCGATTAATCATGGCCCGAATGGGGCCAAATACCCCTGAGGCTCGCAAGAAACAGGAGTTAAGAAACAGTGGTCTTAAGACCGTTGCTCCTTAACTCGTACACCTCTTCTGAGGCTGCGGACATCAATCCGCCTGATCTCATACAATTGGGTTGATTGACACCCCCTGCTAGCGACCGATTAGCCGCAAATCTACAGGGGGTTGCATTGCACAAGCAGTTCACCAGAACTGGTTGTGCAATGATAAATGCCGACAGCGTATGCTGTCTGCATTTATCGATATCTGGCGGACATGAACACTACAGCGGATCATGTCCGCCAGACAAATTATAAATTGGCCCCACAAAGTATGTTCTAAGATGCAGGAAATAGTTAGAGGATTGCTAATCCAAATGCACAAAAAACTTACTTTACATATAAGGCGACAAAGATTGTTCTAGAATGGAGAAAATTAGCACTGCAGAATCTGTTTAGCGCTGCGGAATCTGTTGGCGCTCTACAAATAACGGATAATAATAAATAGATAGAGGACTGCTAATCCCACTGCACAAATAACTGTACAACATCAGAAGACAGGAGGATATAATACAGGTGCTTGTTTCTGCCAGGTACAATTAAAAAATCCGCCACAGAATCTTTTTCTGCAGCTTGCGCAGTCGCTTTGATTAAGCTAAATACGGTCACGTTATGATCCCCCTTTTACTTGTACGAGCAAATGTTACAGGCAAATTATTTACTCAATTAAAGTGAATGTAAATTTAAATTAATCGGTGCCTGGTTTTTAATAATCATATTAAAAACAAGGGCACTTTAATTCATCAAAGTTTACATTTCACTCGTTTTCTTCAAATACTTACCTTTTAATCTTCAAAGCCGCTCCAGCGATTCCCCTGGCCGTCGGAAGCTTCTTCATACGTCAGAAATGACGAATCCGGCTTTCCTCCAATAACGACTTCCCCCCTGGGGGAATCTTGGCCTGAGGCAACGTTGTGATTGAAGGAAGCCAGATTCGTCATTTTGGACCCACAAAGAGGGCTTGCGACGGGCGGAGGAAGCGCTGCTGCGGCTGTCAGGATTAAAAAGGTAAGTATTTGAAGAAAACGAGTGAAAAGTAAATTTTGATGAATTAAAGTGCCCTTGTTTTTAATTAGATTATAAAAAACTGGGCACCAATACATCTAAATTGACATTCACTTTGAGCAATAAAACAGTTATTTCAATTTAAAAAATTATTGATTCTTAGTAATTATTGTGTATCTTTATAATTCTGATTTGTACAATACATTAGACCAGTTCTACATACCTCTCCTATGGCTATATACGACTATAAGGCTGACATACTGCCCATTGCTGTATGGGAATATAATATTATCATCATCAGGTATTTGTAGAGCGCCAACAGATTCCGCAGCGCTGTAAACATAGTCGGTATACAGGATAACTTTAGGGAGTGCTTGACGCTGTTAAAACTAGGGGAGAGTCTTGTGGAGCGAGGCAGGGAGTTCCACAAGATGGGGCCAGTCTGGAGAAGTCCTGTAAACGGGAATGTGAGGAAGTAACAAGAGAGGAGGAGAGTAGGAGATTGTGAGCAGATCGAAGGGGACGGGAGGGAGAGTATCTGGAGACAAGTTCTGACATGTAGGGGGGGAGCACTGCAGTCGAGGGCTTTGTATGTCAGAGTGAGGATTTTGTGTTTAATCCTAGAGGCAAGAGGAAGCCAATGAAAGGATTGGCAGAGTGGTGCAGCAGATGAAGAGCGACGTGTAAGGAAGATGAGCATGGCAGAGGCATTCAAAATGGATTGTAAAAGGAGCAATGCGGCAGCTAGGTAGACCAGAGAGGACAGAGTTGCAGTAGTCGAGGCGGGAAAGGATGCGAGAGTGGATTAAAATCTTAGTTGTGTCTTGTGTAAGGAAAAGTCTAATTTTAGAGATGTTTTTAAGGTGGAAGCGGCAGGCTTTAGCCAAGGACTGAATGTGAGGAGTGAAGGAAAGGTCTGAGTCAAGTGTGACCCCAAGATACACGGGGTAGGGGTAATGATTGAATTATCAACAGTTATAGAAAATTTGGGGGTGGAGATATTGGAAGAAGGGGGGAAAATAAGGAGTTCAGTTTTGGAGGGATTTAGCTTAAGGTAGTGAGAGGACATCCAAGATGAGATATGAGAAAGACAGTTAGTGACACGGGTTAGTAAGGAAGGAGGTAGGTCTGGTGCAGAGAAGTAGATGTGGGTGTCATCGGCATACAAATGATATTGAAACCCATGGGACTTTATTAAGGAACCTTATGATGACGTGTAGATTGAAAAGAGAAGGGGACCGAGGACAGAGCCTTGAGGTACCCCAACAGAAAGTGGTAATGGGGCAGAGGATGCTCCGGAGAAGGCTACACTAAATGTACAGTTAGTCAGATAGAAGAGAACCACCATAGAGCTGTGTCGCAGATGCCGAAGGATTGGAGGGTTTGGAGCAAAAGAGGGTGGTCAACAGTGTCAAAGGCTGCAGACAGGTCAAGGAGGATAAGCAGAGAGAAGTGGCCTTTGGATTTTGCTGTAAGTAGGTTGTTGGTAACCTTGACAATTGCTGTCTCTGTAGAGTGATGGGGACGAAATCCAGATTGCAGTGGGTCAAGAAGAGAGTTTAGTGTAAGGAAATGGGATAGACGTGCGTATACTAGCTTTTCGAGGAGCTTTGAAGCAAGAGGGAGTAGGGAAATATGGCGGTAGTTGGATGGGGAGGTTGGATCGTGGGAAGGTTTTTTTGAGGATAGGTGTGACCAGTGCATGTTTTAGAGATGAGGGAAATATACCAGTGCTGAGGGAGAGGTTGAAAATGTGTGTGAGTATGGAGGTGAGGGAGGGGAGTAGCTGTGAGGGGATGGGGTCGAGTGATATGGCAGAGTCCTTGTTAACAGGGGCAAAAGAGCTGCATTTTTGGATATTTGGGTTATTGAAGTTGCTGTCAAAATCTTGAGCTGAGAGAGAAGTTGTATTAGGATGTGGGGTGGGCGGAGAAGAGTATTGAACGTGGAAAACAAACGTTTTGGGTTAGAGGAAAGAGGTATTGTTGCTTATAAATATTAAGGGCAGAATAGTAGGAGTTCAGGATGAATTTGTAGAAACAATTGATATTTATGGATACACTTAGCGCCTACTGAAACTAGACCTTGGCTCTGGTAAATAGACTCCTAGTAGTCTACTAAAAAATAGATTAACAAAATTATAGATAACCAAACCGCCAATGAACAAGGCCAGGTCTGAATAATCTTGACGTGAAGGTTACAATAAATAACCTTAGCAATTATAATATTTCTCACATCTGACAGTAATCCATTCGCTTATCGTTTTGTTTATCGTTTGATCTCAGTTTGTTTCGTCACTAACTTGCACACCAATAGGATACTTGTTTTGCTGCTTTGCAATTTTTTTTGGACTTTATACTTTTATTTTTTATATAATTATATTTTTATCTTAGCACTCCATTTGACCACACTTTTTTTCACATTGGAGCATATTTTTAAATTTGGTTTGACACAATCAATTTATCCCATGATATTATACACACCTATACATCCTAGATTGACACTCTTACGTTGTTACACTTTTGATTTGTCTATGTTAAACACATAGATAGCACACAGCATTTTTTCATTCTTATTTATTTTATCTCACTGAGTTATGCAGTAGGGATTTTTGCATCAGCATTATTGTCGATTTAAAGTGAAGGTGTTGGAATATATCCAATACATTTATCATTTGTTATATACATAGTTGCAAGAAACAAGTTTGTTTCTACTTTGTATCCACTTGCACGAAGAGTTTATATATTGTTTTAAATAGAAATATCGCAGTTCTACATTCCATTTTAATAATTTTAATGAAATAATTTTCAAATTGTGAACTATTTTGTATAATTTTAATTGATGTATTGTCATTGTCATTTGCATTTTTAAAGTATTGTACATGGATCCATGATATTTGTCATATGTATGTAAATAAATATATATTTTAATTCATCTGCTATTTATTGTAACCTTCACGTCAAGATTATTCAGACCTAGCCTTGTTCATTGGCGGTTTGGTTATCTACAATTTTGTAGTGAAGAAAGTCAGCTGAACTCAAAGATTTCCTCCAGTGTCGCTCAGCAGTACGGGAACATCTGCATAGGTACCTTGTCAGAGGAGTATGCCAGGGCTGAGTATGAGAGTGTGGTTTCTGAGCTATGGTTAGAGGGGCCAGATTGTCAATGACCGATGTAAGGGTGGAGTTATAATGGCAGATAGATTGGTCAGGGCAGGAAAAGGAGGTGATGGATGAGAGGAGAAGTTTGAGAGAGCTAGTGAGCTGATCTAATGACTTAGTGCTTCTGTGAAGTTTGGTGTGAGGGGTAGAGGGAGGGGGAGGGAGGGGGAGTTGTAGGTAGGGAATTGATGTTGCAAGTTAGGAGATGATGGTCAAAAAGAGGAAAAGGGGAGTTTGTGAAATTTGAGATTAGGTAAAAATCAGATCAAGGGAATGACCATCTTTGTGAGTGGGAGAGTCAGTCCATTGTGAAAGGCCGAAAGAGAGGAAGTGAATTGAAGAAGTTGTTTTGCAGAGGAGGCAGTGAGATTGTCAAGAGGGATGTTGAAGTCGCCAAGAATGAGGGCAGGGGTGTCTGAGGAAAGGAAATAAGGAAGCCAGGCAGCAAAGTGATGTAAAAATTGAGTTGGGGAGCCAGGGGGGCAGTATATGACTGCAACACGTATAGAGAGGGGAGAAAATAAACAAATCATGTGTGCTTCAAATGACGAAAATATGAGAGAAGAGCTGTATTTGTTTAAAGGTGCAACGAGAGGAAAGTAAAATACCAACACCACCTCCTTGTCTACTGTCAGACCTAGGAGTGTGGCTGAAATGGAGACCCCCATGTGACAGTGCAGCAGTAGATGCTGTGTCTGAAGCAGAGAGACAGGTTTCTGTAAGAGCCAGAAGGTTAAGAGAGTGGGAGATAAAGAGATCATGAATAGAAGTGAGCTTGTTGCAAACAGAGAGAGAGTTCCAGACTGCACAAGTGAAGGGGGTGGTGGTTTTAGATGTAAGAGGAATGAGATTAAGGTTACCAGAGATTTGTTTATGAAGTCTACTGAAAGGCACACATGGATGTGAAAGGCTAGGAAGTTGTGGGGGACCAGGATTAGGGGAGATGTCGCCAGCAGCTAGTATGAGCAAGAGGGAGAGTGACATGAGATGAGAAACAGATTTGTAGTAATGAGACTGTTTTTGGGCTGAAGTTCAAGGGGGGGGGGGGGGAGAGTGTTTAGGAATAGGTAAAGTTCATGAGTACAAAAGTAAGGTGAGTATAAGCGAGATGGGCTAATGAACAGTGCAGGTGGATAATACCGACATACTGCCCCTTATTGCTGTATTGGAATAGAATACTGCCCCTCATTGCTGTATGGGAATATAATACTGACATACTGCTTCAGGGGTCAAGTCCTACAAAAAAAAAGTGTGGGAACTCACCATGACTTCCAACCCCCCCACTATTAATAGTTTTATACACACACACAGACTGTATTTACACGTATATAATCTATACACTCTGGTTAATGAAAGCAAATTCAAACTAATAAAGTGCTGAATGGATGCCTTTTCACCTGAGGATGGACACCCATGCTTACATTTTTACATGGCAGGGGTGAATTTTTTATTTGTAATTTATGATTCATCTAATACTGAATACTGAGAAGCCAGACACACACTTTTTAGAACACATGAAGCTGCATTTGTATATAGATGATGTTGACTAATCCAAAAAGCTAAGAGTCACTGCAGCTCTATGATAAAAGGAGAACTTTTTTTTATCATCCAACAAATGGAAAGAAATTTCAGATAAGAGATTATTTGACATGCAGATCTACATTTGTTATTTACTTAATCAAGTGTCCATGTGGACTTATCTATGTAGGTGAGACCTGTAGAGAGGTAAGGGAGAGGATAACGGAACATAAATCCAAAATTAGACGGAAGAACAAAGATGCACCAGTATCCTCTCACTTCCTCTCTATGGGTCACAATATAAGCCAGTTAAGATTCCAAATCATAGAACAGGTTGTCAGACCTAGAAGGGGATGAGATAGGGAACATCTATTAAAGGCCAGAGAGATGTTCTGGATTTATAAATTGTAGTCCCTTACTCCCAAGGGTCTCAACAAAGACTATGATTGGAGTTTGTTTCTTTAAATTGTTCTCTTATACTATGTCTATACATAACAATATTGCTCCCTAATTTTTCTGAGTAGACCCTGCTGTTAGTGCTATGATCTCCTTTTTTGTATATATATATATATATATATATATATATATATATATATATATATATATATATATATATATATATATATATATATATATATATATATATATATATATATATATATATCTCACTATCAAAGAAAAGAAAGTAACTCATAGTCCAGCACATATTCCCCTTCCACTTTTTTGGTTCACATTATTTAGGAGTGTAGTGCTGATACATTATATATATATATATATATATGTTTTATGTGTTTTAATGTTATTAACTAATATACAAAGATTATGCCCATGGGATCATCTGAATAATTACAAAGAGATTTAGTACTGTTTAGTACTGTTTTATATCCACAAGATGTCCCTATTGTGTTATAGATGTTCCCATGGTAACAGGTGAAGGTACAAAAGGCACAAACCTGTGTATAATCAAGTATACATGACTAAAGAATAAGGGTCTAGTAAAGGCCTAAACCGTTGTAATTTGTTTTCTCTGGACCCCATGTAAAGAATAAAGGTCTTTTTTTGCCAATTTGGAGGCTGAAATCATTATGTTACTGACTGAATACCGAGAAGCCAGACACATACTTTTTAGAACACATGAAGGGGCATTTGTATATAGATGATGTTGACTAATCCAAAAAGCTAAGAGCCTTAGTAACATTTTAGCAGAAGTTACTCCCTGGCTCTCAAGATGTTTGTAATGCAAACATCTGATATCATGATCTTAATAAGGTTTGTGTGTGCACATTGCAATAAAAAAAATATGATAACGTGATCTAAAGTAAAATTATGGTCACAAGGTGTCTGAGTGTCATTTTATTTTACCATTAACATGTATACCAAGTAAATGTTAAGCAAGTAACACTGGCAGAGGAAGCAGGAGGCATATGGGCACAGTAACATTGAAAGCAAAGGAGGTCACCTTGCACTTTGGGATGAAACTGGTAAGGTTGAATCTGCAGCAAATATATTATCTTGCACAGGTCAGCATTCTGCAGAGAACCTGGCCTGCTGACCATAAATTGATAGACATTGACAGACACTAAAATAGATACACAGACTGCATATACTATTGGTGTATAAAATAAAGTAATTGAGCTTATCCTACTACAAGATGTTTCACAAACACCTTTAATTGCAAGGACCATTTTCCTTTTTGTGTACACATGTATTTCCCTTGCAAACCTCATCCCAGCTATCTCTGGAAGAACTAAAAGAAATTCCAATAATTGAAAAAGCAGGAAGGATATGACTCTTCCCTGCTTGATGGGCACATTTTTTTATATAGTGAAACACTGAACTTTTTTTTAAAAAACAACTTTAAAATAACTTAACTAGACACATATGAATGCATGTTTAATGTCAAAATCCAGGAAGTCTATACTTTGTGTTTATCTCACATAGTACATAGCCAGATAAGCTTCAGTTCCTCACAACCTCCTTCCTCCCCAGGGCTGCCTGAGACCTCTGTGTCTGACAGCAACTCCAGACTCCTCCTCTGTCACAGAGTCTCACCCACTTAAGGTGTAATATTCCAATTTCTGCTGAGTGGAGCTAAATAACCCCAGAGCAAGCCACACATAAATGTAAGAACCATGTGTTTCACACAGTGCGGAGTGATTACACAGCATGACTGCTGACAGGCTTGCATTTAGTGTATATGTAGGAAGTGTTACTGCCCATTACTAGAGGATCTCACTATCCCTCTAACCAGACTGTGCTCCAGTTCCTCCCACCAGCATTGTTTACTGAAGCATTTCTGTTCTCTGACCAGGGGGGACTTAGTTCCTCCTGCAAAAATAGTGCAGGAACTCAGTTCCCATGCTTTCCTGCTGGGCTTGACCCCTGGCATGGGGCTATAATATTGACATACTGCCCCTTATAGCTGCATGGGGGTATAATACAAACATACTGCCCCCTATAGCTGCATGGGGGTATAATACTAACACACTGTCCCATATAGCTGTATGGGGTATAATGCTAACACACTGCCCCCTATAGCTGCATGGGGGTATAATGCTGACATACTGCCCCCTATTGCTGCATGGGGGTATAATGCATACATACTATACTGCCCCCTTTAGCTGCATGGGGGTATAATGCAGACATACTGCCCCCTATAGCTACATGGGGTATAATGCAGACATAATGCCCCCTATAGCTGCATGGGGGTATAATGCAGACATAATGCCCCCTATAGCTACATGGGGGTATAATGCAGACATAATGCCCCTATATCTGTGTGTGGGTATAATGCGGATACTGGCCCAAATAGCTATACAGGAGTATAAAGCTGAAATAAAGCCCCTTATAGCTGTATGATGGTATAATGCTGACATACCACCCACTATAGCTGTATGAGGCTATAATGCTGACAAACTGCCCTCTATAGCTGTATGAGGGTATAATGCTGACATATCAACCCCTATAGCTGAGGGTATACTGCTGACACACTGCCCCTTATAGCTGTATAAGAGTATAATGCTGACATACTGCCCCTCTAGAGTTTTATGGGCGTTAATTGCTGAAATATTGCCCCCTATAGCTGTATGGGGGGTTAAGTGCTGACATACTGCCACTATGGCTGTATCGGGGTAAAGTGCTGACATATTGCCCTCTTTGGCTGTATGGGGGTAAAGTGCTGGCATACTGCCCCCCTATAGCCTTATGAGGGTATAATGATTAATCGTGGGTCTGAAACGTCATCTATTTTTGTGTTTGGCTAAATGTATTCTTATGAATTGGTGGTGCTGCTGTGACTTTTCTAATTTGTGATATTTGGGGTTTAAGTGTAGACCCTTACAGCTTGCACATCTTGTTATTTATTTGCTGCCTGTGAAGTGTTGAATATTCTCATCTGCTGTATGAGAAATTCTGAATATAACACTGACATACTGCCCCCTATAGCTGAATGAGGGTATAATATTGACATACTGCCCCTATAGCTGTATGAGGGTATAATATTGACATACTGCCCCTATAGCTGTATGAGGGTATAATACTGAAATACTATGCCCCTATGAGGATAAAATAATGACATATTGTGCCCCATGGCTGTATGAGGGTATAATGCTGACATACTGCCCCCTATAGCTGTATGAGGGTATAATGCTGACATATTGCCCCAATGAGGGTATGATACTGACATACTGCCCCTATAAGGGTATAATGCTGACATACTGCCCCTCTATTAGGGTATAATGCTGAAATATTGCCCCTATTAGGGTAGAAAGCTTACATATTGCCCCTATGAGGGATACGTATAATGCTGACATATTGCCCATATGAGGATATAATGCTGACATATTGCCCCTATAGCTGTATGAGGGTATAATATTGACATACTGTCCCTATAGCTGTATGGGGGTATAATACTGACATACTGCCCGTATAGCTGTATGAGGGTATAATACTGACATACTGCCCCTATGAGGGTAAAATACTGACATATTGCCCCCTATGGCTGTACGAGGGTATAATGCTGACATTCTACCCCTATGAGGGTATAATGCTGACATACTGCTCCTATGAGGGTAGAAAGCTCACATATTGCCCCTATGAGGGATACATATAATGCTCACATATTGCCCCTATGAGGATATAATGCTGACATATTGCACCCTATAGCTGTATGAGGGTATAATGCTGACATACTGCTCCTATGAGGGTAGAAAGCTCACATATTGCCCCTATGAGGGATACGTATAATGCTCACATATTGCCCCTATGAGGATATAATGCTAACATATTGCACCCTATAGCTGTATGAGGGTATAATGCTGACATATTGCACCCTATACCTGTATGAGGGTATAATACTGACATACTGCCCCCTATAGCTGTATGAGGGTATAATACTGACATACTGCCCCCTATAGCTGTATGAGGGTATAATACTGACATATTGCCCCCTATAGCTGTATGAGGGTATAATACTGACATATTGCCCCCTATAGCTGTATGAGGGTATAATACTGACATACTGCCCCTATAGCTGTATGAGGGTATAATACTGACATACTGCCCCTATAGCTATATGAGGTTATAATACTGACATACTGCCCCTATGAGGGTAAAATACTGACATATTGACCCCTATGGCTGTATGAGGGTATAATGCTGACATACTGTCCCTATGAGGGTATAATGCTGAAATACTGCTCCTATGAGGGTAGAAAGCTCACATATTGCCCCTATGAGGGATACGTATAATGCTCACATATTGCCCCTATGAGGATATAATGCTGACATATTGCACCCTATAGCTGTATGAGGGTATAATGCTGACATATTGCCCCTATGAGGATATAATGCAAACATATTGCCCCCTATAGCTGTATGAGGGTATAATGTTGACAAACTGCCCCTATGGCTAGTTGGAGGTACATAATCAAAACAAACACTCACTAATAACACCCTCTAACAGAAAACTAAAATTTAATGAAGAGTCATGTGACAACTGTACCCGGCTGTGTCGGTATTTGTAGGTATCCGCTAGTCCCGTACCCGGAAGTCACTTTAACTGGGCGGAGTGAGCGGTGACATGAGGAAAAAGGTTTGTCTTTTAATTGGTTGGAGCTGTGATTGGCAGTTTTGAGCTCAATGGCACAGACAGACGGTTAGGCGGACCAACTTGTGATTGGCTAATACTGTGATTGCTGAACTCTTGGCTTCAGAATGATACACTATAGAGGTGTAATTTAACTGTGATTGGTTCGTCTAGGTATAGAAGATGACGGCTAGATAGAAGGAGGGGAAAGTGTATGATCGTTTCTTAGCGACAGTGCTTTTGATGCAGCGCGTTTACGTTACACCTTTGTTGACTAAACTTCTGATTGGCTAAACTTTATATAACGTCAAGGGATTGAGGCGAAGTAACGTGTGATTGGTTAATCTTTACGAAACGTCATAGTATTGAATGTGGTGTAGTTACTTCTGATTGGATTGCCTGTTTTACCTGGAATTGTGCTCAATGTGGCTTTAGAAGAATTGTTTCTTTCCTATAGGTGTCGAGAAGAGGTAAAATCTTAGTTTAGCGTTCTAAATTATTTTCTCAGCCATATCTCATTATTTTCCTACAAAAATTGGGGTGGGGGTTCAGATGAGGGCTACTAACAATGCTGCAATGTTTGTGTCTCCAGGAACAAAAAGGGGAGCCATATTTTGGGGTGTAAAGTCCCTGTTTTCCCCATAGATTTTCCACAGCCAGCCAGCTCTGCTCACCTACATGGATACATTGTATCAAACCCTCAGCCTACAGGTTTTTATACATTTGTAACTGTTTACTGTACACAGACACTTAAAGCAGACCTGTCGGTAACATCTGTACAAACTGCTGAGAAAATAATGTTCACACAGCCTTAAAGGGCAGGATAGCACCTGGTCACACAGTCTTAAAGGGACAGACAAAAAAAACCACACAGCCTTGAAAGGGTCAACTAGCACCACACACAACGTCTTAAAGGGACAGATCGCAGTAATGATCACGCAGCGCAACCTTAAAGGGCAGCTCAACACCTGCGCACACAGAGCCTTAAAGGGACAGATCGCCGCAATGTTCACGCAGCTTAACCTTAAAGGGCAGTTCGAAACCTGCCACAGAGCCTTAAAGCGACAGATCAACATAATGTGCATGCAGCACAACCTTAAAGGGCAGCTCGACACCTGCGCACAGAGCCTTAAAGGGACAGATCATCGTAATGTGCAGGCAGCGCAACCTTAAAGGGCAGCTCGACACCTGCGCACACAGCCTTAAAGGGACAGATCACCATAATGTACACAATGCTCAACCTTAAAGGGCAGCTCGACACCTGCGCACAGAGACTTAAAGGGACAGATCACCATAATGTACACGACGCTCAACCTTAAAGGGCAGCTCGACACATGCACACAGAGCCTTAAAGGGACAGATCACCATAATGTACACGCAGCTCAACCTTAAAGGGCAGCTTGACACCTGCGCACAAAGACTTAAAGGGACAGATCACCATAATGTACATGCAGCTCAACATTAAAGGGCAGCTCGACACCTGTGCACAGAGCCTTAAAGGGACAGATCACCATAATGTGCACGCAGCTCAACCTTAAAGGGCAGATCGACACCTGCGCACAGAGACTTAAAGGGACAGATCACCATAATGTACACACAGCGCAACCTTAAGGGGCAGCTCGACACCTGCACACACAGCCTTAAAGGGACAGATCACCATAATGTACACGCAGCACAACCTTAAAGGGCAGCTTGACACCTGCGCACAGAGATTTAAAGGGACAGATCACCATAATGTACACGCAGCGCAACCTTAAAGGGCAGCTTGACACCTGCGCACACAGCCTTAAAGGGACAGATCACCGTAATGTGCACCCAGCACAACCTTAAAGGGCAGCTTGACACCTGCACACAGAGCCTTAATGGGACAGATCACCGTAATGTGCACACAGCGCAACCTTAAGGGGCAGCTCGACACCTGCACACACAGCCTTAAAGGGACAGATCACCGTAATGTGCACACAGCGCAACCTTAAAGTGCAGCTCGGCACCTGCTCACAGTCTTAAAGGGGCAAGCACACACAACCTTTTAGTGAGTTTACACACAGTTTTAAAGGGAGCGATAGTATGCATCCCCATGTGATGCACGCAGCCGTAAAGGGACGCTCTGTCTTAACGGGACAGTGGCACGTGCACACACACAAACACACAGAGCACTCTCAGCCTTTAAAAGGACAACTTGCATCACATGCATACAGCCTAAAGGGGACAGATCACCGAAATGTTCATGCGGCACAACCTTAAAGGGAAGCTCGGCACCTGCGTACACAGTGTTTAAGGTACAGGCACACACAACCTTTAGTGTTTAAATGCACACAGTTTTAAAGTGAGCGATAGTATGCATCCAAACACAAAGCACACCGCCTTAAAGGGACGCTCTGTCTTAAAGGGACAGGGGCACATGCACAGCCTTTAAAAGGACAACTTGCACCATAACCACACAGTGTTAAAGGAACAGCTCACACCATGCACACCTAGCGCAGTCTTAAAGGGCAGCTCACGCCTGCTCAGTCTTAAAGGGGCAGGCACACACTACCTTTAGTGGGTAAAGTCACACCACACGCACACAGTCTTAAGCGATAACAGTATACATCCGCACACAGCCTTAAAGGAACATCTCACATGATGCACAGTCTTTAAGGGGCAGGCACACAGGCTTTCAAGCACACCCAAATGCACAAAGCCTTAAAGGGGCACCCAGTATTAAAGTGACAGACACAAACGCAGACTTTAAAGGGGAAGCTCACACCACACACCCACAGTTTTAATGGTACAGGTGCACAAACACAGCACACACAGTCTTAACAGCACCGATCATATTACGCTTGCACAGTCTTAAAGGCACTGACACCCCACACAATGCAGACAGTCCTTAAAGTGATAGTAAACTTTTCCCTTTGTCTAAACAAAACACAATTTATGCTTACCTGATAAATTTATTTCTCTTGTGGTGTATCCAGTCCACGGATCATCCATTACTTGTGGGATATTCTCATTCCCAACAGGAAGTTGCAAGAGGACACCCACAGCAGAGCTGTAATATAGCTCCTCCCCTAACTGTCATAGCCAGTCATTCGACCGAAAACAAGCCGAGAAAGGAGGAGCCATAGGGTGCAGTGGTTACTGTAGTTTAAATTTAAAAATTACCTGCCTTAAAATGACAGGGCGGGCCGTGGACTGGATACACCACAAGAGAAATAAATTTATCAGGTAAGCATAAATTGTGTTTTCTCTTGTAAGGTGTATCCAGTCCACGGATCATCCATTACTTGTGGGATACCAATACCAAAGCTAAAGTACACGGATGAAGGGAGGGACAAGGCAGGAACTTAAATGGAAGGAACCACTGCTCTTAAAACCTTTCTCCCAAATATAGCCTCAGAAGAAGCAAAAGTATCAAATTTGTAAAATTTTTAAAAAATATGAAGCGAAGACCAAGTCGTCGCCTTGCAAATCTGATCAAAAGAAGCCTCATTTTTAAAGGCCCAAGTGGAAGCCACAGCTCTAGTGGAATGAGCCGTAATTCTTTCAGGAGGCTGCTGTCCAGCAGTCTCATAGGCTAAGCGGATTAAGCTTCTTAGTCAAAAAGAAAAAGAGGTTGCCGAAGCCTTTTGACCTCTCCTCTGTCCAGAGTAGACAACAAACAAAGCAGATGTTTGACGAAAATCTTTAGTAGCTTGTAAGTAAAACTTTAAAGCACGGACCACGTCCAGATTGTGTAACACAAGGATGGAACAACAATCTCTTGATTGATATTCTTGTTAGATACCACCTTAGGTAAGAACCCAGGTTTGGTACGCAGGACTACCTTATCCGTATGAAAAATCAGATAAGGAGAATCACATTGTAAGGCAGATAGCTCAGAGACTCTACGAGCCGAGGAAATAGCTACCAAAAAAGAACTTTCCAAGATAAAAGCTTGATATCTATGGAATGAAGAGGTTCAAACGGAACTCCTTGAAGAACCTTAAGAACCAAGTTTAAGCTCCATGGTGGAGCAACAGGTTTAAACACAGGCTTCATTCTAACTAAAGCCTGACAAAATGCCTGAACGTCTGGAACATCTGCCAGACGCTTAACTAGCTGACAATCCTTTTTCCAAACCTTCTTGGAGAAAAGATAATATCCTAGCAATCCTGACCTTACTCCATGAGTAACCCTTGGATTCACACCAATAAAGATATCTACGCCATACCTTATGGTAAATTTTCCTGGTGACAGGCTTTCGTGCCTGTCTTAAGGTATCAATAACTGACTCGGAGAAGCCACGCTTTGATAAAATCAAGCGTTCAATCTCCAGGCAGTCAGCCTCAGAGAAATTAGATTTGGATGTTTGAAAGGACCCTGAAGTAGAAGGTCCTGTTTCAGAGGCAGAGACCATGGTGGAAAGGATGACATGTCCACTAGATCTGCATACCAGGTCCTGCGTGGCCACGCAGGTGCTATCAGAATCACTGATGCACTCTCCTGCTTGATCTTGGCAATCAGTCGAGGAAACGGTGGAAACACATAAGCCAGGTTGAAAGACCAGGGCGCTGCTAGAGCATCTATCAGTGTCGCCTTGGGATCCCTGGACCTGGATCCATAACACGGAAGCTTGGCGTTCTGGCGAGACGCCATGAGATCCAGTTCTGGTTTGCCCCAACAATGAATCAGTTGTGCAAATACCTCCGGATGGAGTTCCCACTCTCCCGGATGAAAAGTCTGACGACTTAGAAAATCCGCCTCCCAGTGCTCTAGACCTGGGATATGGATAGCTGATAGGTGGCAAGAGTGAATCTCTGCCCAGCGAATTCTTTTTGAAACTTCTAACATCTCAAGGGAACTTCTCATTCCCCCTTGATGGTTGATGTAAGATACAGTCGTGATGTTGTCCGACTGAAATCTGATGTACCTCAGAGTTGCTAACTGAGGCTAAGCCTGAAGAGCCTTGAATATCGCTCTTAGTTCCAGAATATTTAATGGAAGGAGAGACTCCTCCTGAGTCCACGATCCCTGAGCCTTCAGGGAGTTCCAGACTGCACCCCAACCTAGAAGGCTGGCATCTGTCGTAACAATTGTCCAATCTGGCATGCGAAAGGTCATACCTTTGGACAGATGGACCCGAGATAGCCACCAGAGAAGAGAATCCCTGGTCTCTTGGTCCAGATTCAGTTGAGGGGACAAATCTGTGTAATTCCCGTTCCACTGACTGAGCATGCATAGTTGCAGCGGTCTGAGATGTAAGCGTGCAAACGGCACTATATCCATTGCCGCTACCATTAAGCCGATTACTTCCATACACTGAACCACCGAAGGGCGCGGAATGGAATGAAGAACCCGGCAGGAATTTAGAAGCTTTGATAACCTGGACTCCGTCAGGTGAATTTTCATTTCTACAGAATCTATCAGAGTCCCTAGAAAGGAAACTCTTGTGAGTGGGGATAGAGAACTCTTTTCCTCGTTCACTGTCCACCAATGCGACCACAGAAATGCCAGTACTACGTCCGTATGAGACTTGGAAATTTGGAAGTTTGACGCCTGTATCAGGATGTCGTCTAAATAAGGGGCTACTGCTATGCCCCGCGGCCTTAGGACCGCCATAAGCGACCCTAGAACCTTTGTAAAGATTCTTGGGGCTGTAGCTAATCCCAAGGGAAGAGCTACAACTGGTAATGCCTGTCTTTAAAGGCAAACCTGAGAAACCGATGATGATCTTTGTGTATCGGAATGTGAAGATAAGCATCCTTTAGATCCACTGTAGTCATATATTGACCCTCCTGGATCAGTGGTAGTGTCATGATATGTTCAACTTTGCCTTTATGTGTTATTCTGATTGCCATTCCTGTACCTTTTAAATCATTTTACCAATTTGTCTCAGCTATATAAGCCTCCTCCCACATCATTACCTTGCTTGATATTGTTTCGCATTTCCTAAATGTGTTTCAGCTTGCCCTTACAGGGGATCCTATTGCTCCTAACAAGCTAATCCTCTGCCTTCAGCAGATTTCCACTCGGCTGCAGCTAACTTCGCTCCTGCAATAACCAGCTGTACAGGACAGCTGATCTCCTCCTACAGCTTCCGCTTGCGGTGACGTCACACGCCAACTTTGGCTAGCGCTGACCGCTCTGAACTGACATCAAGGATTTACCTCTCTAACCGCTCTGTCTAAGCGCTTTCAAAGTATTCAGTACCAGGTACCTGTTGATTCTTATGCTGATTGTATATACTTATCCTGCCAGCTAGAAATTTACCTTATCTTCATTGAATTCTATTATGCTGCCTGTCTCACATCACGCTGTGTTACTTTACACTGGTATATAGACAAGGGTTTTCTTGCTGCTTGTACCTCCCCAGTTGCCTTTTACAGCTATAGAAACTTCCTTGCTCTTGTATTACCTGCCAGCAATTGCTGTGATTAAACCTGTGTAATCATTATACATCCCTACAGTATTCACTGTTACTATCAGGTTCAATCCTGGCTACATATAAACCTCTTATATCTCAGCAGTTGTGGTTCAACAACCTATTACCTATCTTACCAGAATTAATCCGTTGTTACAGAATATCAAGCCATATATAAAGATGGACCCAGCTGAGATTTCAAGTACTATACAAACTCTCTCCCAGAAAGTGGACTTGTTAACTGATGGGCTTAATACATTAAAACAAGAAAATGTGGGGTTAAAAGCTTACATCAAAGATTTTGTTGATAGCAGAACTAGGTTCCAGGAACCTCAAGTTAGTCTCCCAGAGTTGTTTTCCGGTGATAGAAAACAATTTATGGATTTTAAGAATTCATGTCTCTTATTATTTGCACTAAAGCCTTATACTTACCCTAATGACAGAGTTAAAGTTATGACCACCATCTCCTATTTAAGGGCTGACCCTAGGAGCTGGGCTAACTCCTTTCTAGAAAATAATGATGATATTCTAAACTCCCTGGAATCTTTCTTTTCTGCACTTGGCCAGCTTTATGATGACCCATATAAGCAATTAACCGCTGAAACATCTATGCGGTCATTAAAACAGAAAAAAAGGGATGTAGAGGAATATATATCAGATTTTAAGAGGCTAGCCAAAGATACTCAGTGGAATAACTTATCACTAAAAAACCAATTCCGCCTAGGTTTGTCAGAACCTATTAAGGATGAGCTCTCACGTATAGAGATACCCCAGACCTTAGAGGAACTAATAAATTTATCTATTAGTATTGATAGAAGGCTGAGAGAGAGACAGCATGAGAGAGCATATCATGATAGCACATACAAAAAACATACTCCCTCAACTATCTCCTCCACTCATCATAAGACCACTACTGAACCCATGGACATCGCCTTCCTGAAGGGTCCCTTGAGCAACCAGGAAAAACTACGTCGACGCACCCTGAATTTGTGCATGTACTGTGCTTTGGATGAACACACGGTAAAGGCCTGTCCTATCTTACAGAAACAGAACAAGGGTAAGAGCTGCTATCCTTATTTTTCTATAAACACCGTCTCATATCCTAACACTTACTGTAACCTGCCTCTTTCCTTGCAGTGGGACCAACTCCGGCTGACCGTTACCGGGATAATTGACTCTGGTGCATCTGCCTCTTATATTGATGTGTTGTTTGCCACAAAAAATAAAATTCCACTAATAAAAAAAAAAAAAAGACTCCTGTTCCATTAAGGGGAATAGATGGGGAGGTCTTATCCTCAGGTCCTGTAGTACATGAAACTATACCCTTATTACTTACTATTCATGACCACCATAGGGAGAATATCTCTTTTGATGTCATTACATCCCCTGTCTATCCTCTCATTTTAGGTCTCCAATGGTTGAAACAGCATAATCCTTGCATTAACTAGTCCAATCTCACTGTAAAGTTTAATTCTGAGTATTGTATAAATACCTGCTTCCCTGCTTTATTATTACAAACTCCTGAAAAAATACAAGAAACTGTAATTCCTTCTGAGTATTCGGACTTTCTTGACGTATTTAGCAAAAAGGAGTCCCTAAACTTACCACCACATCGTAAATATGACTGCCCCATTGAACTCTTACCCGGGGCAGTCATACCGTGTAGGCATATCTTCCCTCTGTCCAAACCAGAGTTAGACCACTTAAAATCTTACATAGATGAAAATATACAGAAGGGTTTCATAAGACCATCTACCTCCCCTGCGGCTGCTGGGATGTTTTTTGTGAAAAATAAGGATGGCTCTCTTAGACTCATTGTAGACTATAGGCAACTAAACAAGATGACACTTAAGAACCGTTACCCATTGCCCCTTATTCCACAACTAATTGAACAACTGGAAGGTGCCAAAGTTTTCACTAAGCTGGACTTACGAGGTGCATATAATCTCGTACGTATGAGAGCCGGGGACGAGTGGCTGACGGCGTTTCGTACCCGTTACGGTCTATACGAATACACCTTCATGCCATTCGGTCTCTGCAACGCTCCGGCAACCTTCCAGCACTTTATCAACGATATTTTCAAGGATATCCTTGACACCTTCGTCGTGATCTACCTTGATGACATCTTGATATATTCCAAAACAACTAAGGACCATGTCATACATGTTAGACAAGTACTCTCACGACTTCGCGCACATTCTCTTTACGCTAAGGCTGAGAAGTGTATATTCCACACAAACAATATCTCATTCCTTGGATACAGGATCTCAGAGTCGGGTATACAGATGGATGACTCTAAAATTACCTCCATACTGAATTGGCCTCAACCGTCGAATAGGAAACAAGTACAGAGCTTTTTAGGCTTTGCAAATTTTTACAGAAAATTTATAAAAAAATTTGCTGTTATTGCCAAACCTCTCACTGATTTAACATAGTCTCTTCATAAATTCCTGTGGACCACAGCTTCACAAAACGCTTTTGATTTGTTAAAACAAAAATTTACCACGGCTCCTATCCTACGACACCCAAACAGTCAGCTCTAATTCGTATTGGAGGTTGATGCCTCAGATTGTACCATCGGTGCTGTGCTCTCACAAAGAGAAGATCTGAATAAACCATTACATCCAGTCGCCTATTATTCCAGATGTTTAACCACCCCAGAAACGCACTATCCTATTGGCGATAAGGAACTGCTCGCCATCAAGGTTGCCTTCGAACAGTGGCGCCACCTGCTGGGGGGTGTTACTCATCCTACCCTAGTCTTTACAGACCACCGCAATTTGCAGTACCTTAAATCCACGAAAACTCTTTCCGCTCGTCAAGTTCGATGGAACTTATACTTCTCCAGATTTGATTTCCTAATCACCTACAGACCTGCTGCAAAAAACGGAAAGGCAGACGCTCTTTCAAGGCTACCTGGACATTCATCCTTTTCTTTTCCAAAACAGTCTATCATACCTGAAAATTAGTTCCTCCTCTTTTTCCTTGATTCTATCCCTTATTTTCGGGAAGAACAACATCAAGATATAACAAAACCACTACATCTTTTAAAACAAAAAGATGATTCCTTGTACTATCATGGTGAAAGGTTATATGTACCACCCTCTACTAGAAAGTTGTTACTTCATTCTGCCCACGACTCTCCACTTGCAGGTCATACTGGCATACACAAAACCCAGGATCTTATTAACAGGTCGTATTGGTGGCCTGATATGAGCACTGACATATCGGACTATATCAACTCTTGTTCTATCTGTGCCACTTCCAAAAGATCAAAACATCGACCCTATGGGTTACTAATCCCTCTTCCTACTCCAACACGACCATGGGCAGAGATTGCCTTAGATTATATTGTGGATCTTCCAAGATCAAATCATAATATCACAATCCTAGTTGTGGTAGATTTGTTCAGCAAAATGTTGCATCTGATACCTTTTCATAAGTTACCTTCTGCTGCGGAAACGATACAATTACTTCTACATAACGTTTTCAGACTACATGGCCTTCCACAACGGATTGTTTCTGACCGAGGTTCCCAGTTTACTAGTGGCTTGTGGTCAGAATTCTGCAAGGTCTTCAACATTGACAAACGGCTCTCAACTTCTTACCATCCCCAGACCAACGGGCAGACCGAGAGGTCTAACCAAAGCATAGAACAATTCCTACGATGCTACTGCCAAGTCAACCAGGATACCTGGTCCCAACATCTCCCTTACGCAGAATTTGCGTTCAATAACACTATTCATTCCACTACCAAACAGTCACCTTTTTTCATAAATTATGGCTTCCATCCTACTTTCCAACTACTTCCAGAAGGAACCTCTTCACCACATATCAGTGATCTCTCTAACATAATCTCTTTGAATTTCACGATAGTTTCTCAGGCTATAGAAGAAGCAAAAAACAAACAAAAGAAATACTACGACCTAAGAAGGTGTACTCCACCCTGTTATTCACTCGGTGATTTGGTATGGTTGTCTACCAAGAACCTGAGGCTAAATACTCCTAGTAAAAAACTCACACCTCTATACATCGGTCCTTATCCCATAACCAAAATCATCAATGATAACGCTGTTCGCCTACAACTACCAAGCACTCTCAAGATACACCCAGCGTTCCATGTCTCCTTGATTAAACCTTATCAAACCGTTCGGGACCCAACTCCCAACCAACGGATTTGTCCTGTGATCATCGATCCCAACGTTGAATATGAGGTCCACTCTATCTTGGATTCCAGGGTCTCCCGTGGACATCTACAGTACTTGATAAGATGGAAGGGTTATTCTGAGGAACATAACTCCTGGGAACCAGCTGTTAACATATCTGCCCCCAGGCTTATTTCTCGCTTTCACCAGAGGAACCCTGACCGTCCGCGTCCATGAGCCTCTGAGCGGCTCATTTGGGTGGGGCATCCTGTCATGATATGTTCAACTTTGCCTTTATGTGTTATTCTGATTGCCATTCCTGTACCTTTAAATCATTTTACCAATTTGTCTCAGCTATATAAGCCTCCTCCCACATCATTACCTTGCTTGATATTGTTTCGCATTTCCTAAATGTGTTTCAGCTTGCCCTTACAGGGGATCCTATTGCTCCTAACAAGATAATCCTCTGCCTTCAGCAGATTTCCACTCTGCTGCAGCTAACTTCGCTCCTGCAATAACCAGCTGTACAGGACAGCTGATCTCCTCCTACAGCTTCCGCTTGCAGTGACATCACACGCCAACTTCGGCTAGCGCTGACCGCTCTGAACTGACATCAAGGATTTACCTCTCTAACCGCTCTGTCTAAGCGCTTTCAAAGTATTCAGTACCAGGTACCTGTTGATTCTTATGCTGATTGTATATACTTATCCTGCCAGCTAGAAATTTACCTTATCTTCATTTTCATTGAATTCTATTATGCTGCCCGTCTCACACATCACGCTGTTACTTTACACTGGTATATAGACAAGGGTTTTCTTGCTGCTTGTACCTCCCCAGTTGCCTTTTACAGCTATAGAAACTTCCTTGCTCTTGTATTACCTGCCAGCAATTGCTGTGATTAAACCTGTGTAATCATTATACATCCCTACAGTATTCACTGTTACTATCAGGTTCAATCCTTGCTACATATAAACCTCATATCTCAGCAGTTGTGGTTCAACAACCTATTACCTATCTTACCAGAATTAATCCGTTGTTACAGGTAGGATGGTACGAATAGTTTCCATCTTGAACGACGGAACTTTGAGGAATTTGTTTAAGATCTTTAGATCCAAAATTGGTCTGAAGGTTCCCTCTTTTTTGGGAACCACAAACAGATTTGAGTAAAAACCCTGTCCCTGTTCCTCCTTTGGAACTGGATGGATCACTCCCATAACTAGGAGGTCTCGTACACAGTGTAAGAATGCCTCTCTCTTTATCTGGTGTGCAGATAATTGTGATAGGTGAAATTTCCCTTTTGGGGGGAAGCTTTGAAGTCCAGAAGATATCCCTGGGATATAATTTCCTACGCCCAGGGATCCTGAACATCTCTTGCCCACGCCTTGGCAAAGAGTGAAAGTCTGCCCCCTACTAGATCCGTTCCCGGATAGGGGGCCGTTCCTTCATGCTGTCTTAGCGGCAGCAGCAGGCTTTTTTACCTGCTTACCTTTTTTCCAGGTCAGGTTTGGTCTCCAGACCGTCTTGGATTGAGCAAAAGTTCCCTCTTATTTATTATTAGAGGAAGTTGATGCCGCACCTGCCTTGAAGTTCTGAAAGGCACGAAAATTAGACTGTTTGGCCCTAGATTTGGACCTGTCCTGAGGAAGGGCATGACCTTTTCCTCCAGTGATATCAGCAATAATTTCCTTCAACCAGGCCCGAATAGGGTCTGCCCCTTGAAGGGAATGTTAAGTAGCTTAGATTTTGAAGTCACGTCAGCTGACCATGATCTAAGCCATAGCGCTCTGCGCGCCTGTATAGCAAAACCAGAATTCTTAGCCGTTAGTTTAGTCAAATGAACAATGGCATCAGAATAAAAGAATTGGCTAGCTTAAGTGCTCTAAGTTTGCCAAGTATGTCATCCAATGGAGTCGCTACCTGTAAAGCCTCTTCCAGAGACTCAAACCAGTACGCCGCAGCAGCAGTAACAGGGGCAATGCATGCAAGGGGCTGTAGGATAAAACCTTGTTGAATAAATATTTTCTTATGGTAACCTCTAATTTTTTATCCATTGGATCTAAAAAAAAAGCACAACTGTCCTCGACAGGGATAGTAGTACGCTTTACTAGAGTAGAAACTGCTCCCTCCACCTTAGGGACTGTCTGCCATAAGTCCCGTGTGGTGGCGTCTATTGGAAACATTTTTCTAAAAATAGGAGGGGAAGAGAACGGCACACCTGGTCTATCCCATTCCTTATTAATAATTTCTGTAAACCTTTTAGGTATTTGGAAAAACATCAGTACACACCGGCACTGCAAAGTATTATCCAGTCTACACAATTTCTCTGGCCCTGCAATGGTATCACAGTCATTCAGAGCAGCTAAAACCTCCCTAAGCAACACGCGGAGGTGTTCAAGCTTAAATTTAAATGTAGAAATATTAGAATCAGGTATCTTTCCTGAGTCATTAACATCACCCACTGACTGAAGCTCTCTTTCCTCAGCTTCTGCATATTGTGAGGCAGTATCAGACATGGTTCTTAAAGCGTCAGTATGCTCTGCATTTTGTCTCACCCCAGAGCTATCTCGCTTACCTCTAAGTTCAGGTAGTCTGGCTAATACCGCTGACAGTGTATTATCCATGACTGCTGCCATGTCTTGTAAAGTAAACGCTATGGACGCCCTAGATGTACTTGGCGCCATTTGAGCGTGAGTCCCTTAAGCGGGAGTCAAAGGGTCTGACACGTGGGGAAAGTTAGTCGGCATAACTTCCCCCTCGTCAGATTCCTCTGGTGATAAATCATAGGCCTTATGGAACAGGTTTTTCCCCAGGATCAGATCTCACACAAAGGGGGAGGGAAAAAGTCCAAGACACAGACTTATCACAACTCGCAGGGACAGCAGAGATACCAGCTGAGACAAGCCAAATTAATCTCAAAGTACAAATAAATGCTACATATAACAATGTCATTAATTTATCATCCACATTGCTTACTGTTGATCAATTAAAAGTACTTAGTCTGGGGCTTAACTTTTCACCTACCAATGACTTTGATGTGTTTAAAACCTTATTGGATCTAAATAAATTTACCAGGAATATAACTTTAAAAAAAAAATTTTCCACTACTAGTGAAGTCAGTGATAATGAACAACAGGGGACTTCGACTTATACTGAGTCTCTCTCCTTCTCACAAACATGTGATGTGGTCTCTTTGCAACAATTACAGTCAGAATCTATTCACAATTCGCAAGGCACTCTTAGTAGAGGCCCCCTGATGAAGGGTAAGTCCACCTTTTACCCTATACAGGTTAAGGGTAATGTTATAGAAACTTTTTACAACAGGGTTGAACAAGATCTTATTGCTCTTAAACAGTCCAATAAACGACCCAAGAACAACCTAAGTTTCAGGGAAAGAGCAGCAGTCAAGGAGTTAAAAGATAACTCCAGCATTACCATAAGAAAAGCCGATAAAGGCGGTATGACTGTTGTTCTTGACCGGGAAGCTTATGTGGCTGAAGCATTAAGGCAACTCAACAATAGGGATGAATATTCCATCCTTAAAGGTGATCCCACCTCTATCTTCAGGAGGGAACTTGTGGATCTTTTGGATGAGGGTGTGGAATCAGGGTTTATTGACCCAACTACCTTTGCATATTTGGTTCCTGATTTTCCAAAAATTCCTGCCTTCCATCATTTTCCTAAAGTCCACAAGTCCCTCCAGGAAGTCAAGGGTCGCCCAATTGTAAGTGGGGTTGATTCCCTGCTGTGTAATTTATCTGAGTGGGTGGACAGCATCCTACAGCCAATTGTAACTTCATTACCCTCGCATTTGCGAGACACAAAACATGTTTTGCAGTTAATGGAAAATGTTGTCTGGACATCACAATCCAGATGGTTGACTGTGGATGCTGTCTCACTCTACTCTTGTATACCCCATGACACAGGTTTGAAGGCAATTTGTTTTTTCTTAGACAACTTTGGCAATTATACTGATGATTTCAATTGTTTCATTGTGAAGGTTGTGGGGTTCCTCCTTACACACAATTTTTTTGTGTTCGAGGGGGTATACTATCTCCAGAGGTGTGGAACAGCGATGGGGGCAAAATTTGCCCCCTCGTATGCAAATCTGTTCCTAGGATTCTGGGAGTTCTTCCACATCATTGGAGATAGTAACCCCTTCCGTGTCTATATATCCACATATAAGAGATATATAGACGATTTGATCTTCATATGGACAGGAACCCAACAGCAAGCTATAGAATTCTGTTCATCCCTCAATTCGAATGACATGAATCTTAAATTTACATTTGAATTTAATGACAAAAGTGCCAATTTCCTAGATCTACCCTTATAGGGCTCCCAGATGGAAAAGTTAAAACAGTTTCCTATAGGAAACCCATCTCAGGGAATTCAGTCCTGTTTGGCACAAGTTGCCATCCGAAACATGTCCCAGAAGCAATTGCTAAAGGGGAGATGATCAGACTAAAAAGAAACTGCTCAGATGACAGTGACTTTAAGACTTTAGCCAGGGATCTTGAATCCAGGTTACAACAACGCAGATATCCAATAAGAGCCATTCGTAAGGCCAAACACTTGGTGAGCTCCAAAACTAGAGACAGTCTCTTGGTAGACAGACAGAAAACTGATTCTAAGCCCTTTGATGGAGTGACTTTTGTCACCACACACAGTGGACAATATAATGATATTTGTTCTATTATACGCAAGCACTTTAAGATCCTTAAGGCTGATGATAAACTAATTGAAACGGTTAAAAGTGGTGTTAGGTGTGCATACAGGAAAAGTCCTACATTGGGCTCTCTGCTGTCTCCCACTATGCTGCCCACTAAGACTAATGATGCCTGTGCTTGGATCAGACATCAGGGCATGCATAAATGCGGCCATAGGAAGTGCAAACCGTGTGATTTTGCACGCACGGGAAACACATTTACCAGTTATGTTACAGGAAAAACATTTAACATCAAAACACTCTTAAATTGTACATGTACCAATGTGATTTATGTACTTAATTGCTCCTCATGTAAAATTCAATACATAGGTCTCACCTCCAGAGAAGTAAACACCAGAATTAGGGAACACCTTTCCTCTTTCACTACAGTTAAATCGAGTACCCCTGTAGTCCAGCATTTTGGGGTATACCATGGAGGGAATCTTTCTTCCTTTTCCTGGAGTGCTATAGAAAGGGTTCACAGACCCAAAAGGGGTGGCTCCATAGATCGCATACTGGAGTTGAGAGAGGCGCATTGGATTTTTACAATGGGCACTCGTATTCCAAATGGTCTCAACTCCAAGTATGATATCATGAATTTGTGGTAATTGTTTAGGGCATTTCTTTATACCGGCTCTCTTGGAGCCACTATCATGCATGTCACACATACCATTTTAAGAACTTGTGTAATGATTTGTGCTATTTAGGTAGTCTTACCTTACAAATATACCTTATCCTTCAATATTTAGGACAATCATGCATTATTGTATTAGAAATTTCACCCCCCGTTACTCCATATCATTATCTTACTTATAATCATGCTATAGGGTCAGGGTCCATTTTAAATATATCTTTCAATGTGCAATACACGTTTATGTTTGCCCTCTGACCCCTTATACTATGTGATGTATTGATCACTTGTACATTTAACTGTGGTACACTTTTTTGATTTTTTGGTTTTTGCATTATTTGGTCTTTCTGATTGTATATCGCATTACCATTATTTTGTCTTCATTTGTTAATCATTACTCAGTATTGTTCTATTGAGTTTATTGTGTGTATTTTTCTCATTTCACTATGTCTATTTCCCTGTCATATAGAATCGTGTAACTGGCACTTTTGTTAGTGCTTAATTGCTTTGGAGGTTTTGTATAAATTAGTTTCACTATGTATAGAGTAGGTAATTAACAGGTGTGTTTTATTTTTTAACCAATGGGATTTTAGGTATGGGTATTTAGAAAGGTGTGTCACATAGCACTATAGGCTATGACTACGGCTCCTAGCCGAAACGCGTAAGCCAGACAGTGCCACACCTGTTATGCTTTTACTTGTGTTTGCCATTCGCTTTTAATCTGAGTTTGAAATAAAGACGTTTTAATTATACTCTCCAGGACTACCGCTTTTCTATATTTCGATAAATTTTTTAAGACAGAAAATTATCTTTATTGCATAAAATAAAATCAGTACATTTGGTACACATTCTAAGAGGGAGTTCCACCATGGCTTTTAAACATAATAAACAAGGAGTTTCTTCTATGTCAGACATGTTTATACAGAATAGCAATGAGACTAGCAAGCTTGGAAAACACTTTAAATCAAGTTAACAAGCAAATATGTACTGTGCCTTTAAGAGAAACAAATTTTGTCAGAATTTGAAAAACAGTGAAAAAATGCAGTAAATCAAACGAAATTTTTACAGTGTGTATAATAGGCTAACAGAGCATTGCACCCACTTGCAAATGGATGATTAACCCCTTAGTTCAAAAAACGGATAAAAAAAACAAAATAGACGTTTTTTAACAGTCACAACCAACTGCCACAGCAAGCTGTGGCCCTACCTTCCCCAATAAACGACTTTGGAAAGCCTTTGGGCCCTTTAGAGATGTCCTATAGCATTCAGAGGGCCTTTGAGGGAAGCTGGATGTCACAGTTTGTAATTTTAACTGCACAAACTGTAACTTTTATACTACAACAGTGGAAATTGTTTCTAGTCAAAATTTAAGCCAGCCATGTGGAAAAAACTAGGCCCCAATAAAGTTTTATCACCAAAGCATATATAAAAACGATTAAACATGCCAGCAAACGTTTTATATTGCAATATCATAAGGGTATTACCCCTGGGAGTAAGCATGATACCAGTCGTTATTAAATCACTGTATTCAGGCTTAACTTACATTAATCCGGTATCAGCAGCATTTTCTAGTGTTTTCCATCTCTAGAAAAAATTATAACTGCACATACCTGATAGCAGAATAAACTGCACGCCATTCTCTCGCTGAAGTTACCTCATCTGTGTAATCCCCTCAGACATATGTGAGAACAGCAATGGATCTTAGTTACAACCTGCTAAGATCATAGAAACCTCAGGCAGATTCTTCTTCTATTTACTGCCTGAGATAAAATAGCACAACTCCGGTACTATTTAAAAATAACAAACTTTTGATTGAAGAAAATAAACTAGCTATATTTAACCACTCTCTCCTACAACGTCCTTGCTTGTTGAGAGTTGCAAGAGAATGACTGGGTATGACAGTTAGGGGAGGAGCTATATTACAGCTCTGCTGTGGGTGTCCTCTTGCAACTTCCTATTGGAAATGAGAATATCCCACAAGTAATGGATGATCCGTGGACTGGATACACCTTACAAGAGAAATCTGGAATGTTATAGATATTTTAAAAGGAGTTTAACTCTTCAGTTGTTATGAAGATGCGCTATAACTTACTTTTTAATGTAGCGCTGAAATCCAAATACCCTGCCCTCTGGCCACCAACTTGAAAAGTAATATTTTTATTGAACTAACAGTTTGAAATATTTTCCAATCATCTTTCTAAAACAAAGGTGCTGTATGACTAGAGAGCTGATTGGGGAATCATTCAAACTGTTAGCTCAACAACAACAAAAAACACACACACTCACAGACTAAAAGCACAGCTCATGGCTTTGTGTGAAAGCCATAAAATCTCTATAACTCTTTTTATGATTGCCTTGAGCCATCTCTAAGGGGCCAATTTAATAAAGTACGGACGGACATGATACAATGTAGCGTATCATGTCCCCCGCACATCGATAAATGCTGACAGCATACGCTTTTGGCATTTATCATTGCACAAGCAATTTTTGTGAACTGCTTGTGCAATGGCACCCCCTGCAGATTCGCGGCCAATCGGACGCTAGCAGGGGGTGTCAATCAGCCTGATCGTATAGGATCGGGTGTATTGAAGTCCGCAGCCTCAGAGGCAGCAGATCAGTTATGGAGCAGCGATCTTTAGACCGCTGCTTCATAACTGCCGTTTCTGGCGAGCCTGAAGGCTTGCATGGAAACGGGGCATCCATTTGGAACTTGATAATTCGGCCCCTAAGTCTGTGTGTACCATAAACCATCCATTTATAGCATTTAAGGCTGTGCGTGAATGCCATGAGCTGTCCTTTTTGTGTGAACATTGTGGCACCTGTACCATTACAACTGTGTGTGTGTGTGGTGTGAGCTCCATCTTTAAAGTCTGCCTTTGTGTCTGTCACTTTAATACTGGGTGCCCCTTTAAGGCTGTGTGCATTTGGGTGTGCTTAAAAGCCTGTGTGCCTGCCCCTTAAAAACTGTGCATGGTGTTAGATGTTCCTTTAAGGCTGTGTGCATTGCGTGTGGATGTATATTGTTATCGCTCCCTTAAAGACTTTGTGCGTGTGGTGTGACTTTACCCACTAAAGGTTGTGTGTGCCTGCCCCTTTAAGACTGTGTGAGCAGGCGGTGAACTGCCCTTTAAGGCTGCGCTAGGTGTGCATGGTGTGAGCTGTTCCGTTAACACTGTGTGGTTATGGTGCAAGTCAGTGGTGGCTGGTGACTTTTGAAGATGGGGGGAGCACTAGCCCCGCCCCTCAGATGGCTCCGCCCATATATATATATATATATACACTGAGTACAAGAGTCCTGTCACTGGGGCAGCCGCAGTATAAGGATATATATATATATATATATATATATATATAGAGTATATAGTATATAAGGTAGAAGAAGGCACTCACTGGTCTTTTCATCAAATGTTTATTATCAAGTGTGACGTTTCGGGGACACACTCCCCTTCCACAGAAAAACAAAAACAAACAATGACTGAAAATATAAAGCCAAACAAGCCCCTCCCCAGTGCAAAATTGCGCCAAAAGTGGTTACCATAGTGATCCTCAACAACAAAGGAATCCCTAATGAATTCCACATACAGTGCAGGTATTAGCAGCTGCTCATCATACAGGCAGTACACATTAAACAAACATTTAAAACAAAGTGTGTGTAATCAAGAGAGCACATATCCTATATATTCATATGTGTATCATTATGTGGTGGAATCCAGTGAATATACAAAGTGAGCATATTTCTAACATACTCTTATATGTACCATAAATTTACATGTGTCATACCCGTGTATCATAACACATATGCTGAATCCACATGTGTTGTATACTAATGCATAGTGTACTGTGATCGGTTTATAAGGACAGCCCCATGGATACAGTCAAATGGAATAAGAATACATAAAGGCATCATGAGATCAAATTATAAACTGATAGGAACAACAGACAGAGTTATCTGATCCAGTAGCTACCTTAAAGGATCCTACGTCTACCGCTGGTAAAATATACTAAATGAGCTGTATCAATGGGATACTACATATCAACTAGCCACCTACTTCAAAGTCAAAAATTGTATAGCATGTGGGATATTGTACAATAAATATTGCTGTACCCGATCGTGCTTCTTCGGATCAATAATGGCGAACGCTTAGGCTGAGACGCACACCCGGCTCTGTGTGGTGACGTCATAAGCCGACAAGCCTCACAAATTAAACGGTTGCCACAGCAACGGTAAACGAACTGCATGGTGGTGAAAAGTTGTAAAGTGTGAATTGGTCCCCATACCATCAACAAGTTTCGGCAACAACCCAGATACTGAGATAGTGTATGAATGTTCAATTCCCAGTTTTGTTTGGCATCTACTCCTGGTTGTCTTTCCATTCGCCTCCTCCCACAGTGTGGGACCCACACACATAGTCAGCTCAGCAGCAGCTCTTAGTGTGCGAGTGTCACGTGACAGCTGGCTCCCGCACACTAAGAGCTGTGCGAACAGGAAGGCTATGGGCTGGCCTGTAGGTGGCGCTGCAGTCAATGCAGTTTTAAAGTGGAAACTGCTTTTGCCTATACTTCTATGTATCGCACTGCACAGCATGTGCGATACATAGAAGTATAGGCAAAACAGCCCTTGCTTTCCACTTTCAGGTTTCAGCCTAAAGAGTTAAAAATAAAATTTTGAATGTTTTTTTATTCAAAACTGCAGTGGAGCCTGGAGGAATTATTCATTTTAATAAGCAAAAAAGGTTGAAAAATATATATTTTTTATTTCTCACTTTTTTTTTTTTTTTAGTGAGTGGTCAGGGGGATCCAGGGGGTTGGGGTTCCAGGGGGTTCACATGCTCAAGTGCTCCTATAGAGGAGCCTACACTGGTGCAAGTTGTCCTTTTAAAGGCTGTGCACATGCACCTGTCCCTTTAAGACAGAGTGTCCCTTTAAGGCGCTGTGCTTTGCATGTCGATGCATACTATCGCTCCCTTTAAAACTGTGTGCGTTTAACCACTGAAGGTGGTGTGTGCCTGTACCTTAAAGTGTGTGCAGGTGCCAAGCTGCCCTTTAATGTTACGCTGCGTGCACATTATGGTGATCTGTCCCTTTTAAGGCCCTGTGCACAGGTGTCGAGCTGCCCTTTAAGGTTGCGCTGCCTGCACATTACAGTGATCTGTCCCTTTAAGTCTCTGTGTGCAGGTGTCGAGCTGCCCTTTAAGGTTGCGCTGCGTGGACATTATGGTGATCTGTCCCTTTAAGGCTCTGCGCGCAGGTGTCGAGCTGCCCTTTAAGGTTACGCTGCGTGCACATTACAGTGATCTTTCCCTTTAAGGCTATGTGCGCAGGTGTCGAGCTGCCCTTTAAGGTTGCGCTGCCTGCACATTACAGTGATCTGTCCCTTTAAGGCTCTGTGTGCAGTTGTCGAGCTGCCCTTTAAGGTTGTGCTGCGTGCACATTACGGTGATCTGTCCCTTTAAGGCTGTGTGCGCAGGTGTCAAGCTGTCCTTTAAGGTTGCGCTGCATGCACATTACGGTGATCTGTTCCTTTAAGGCTCTGTGCACAGGTGTCGAGCTGCCCTTTAAGGTTGTGCTGCATGCACATTACGGTGATCTGTCCCTTTAAGGCTGTGTGCGCAGGTGTCGAGCTGTCCTTTAAGGTTGCACAGCGTGCACATTACAGTGATCTGTCCCTTTAAGGCTCTGTGCACAGGTGTTGAGCTTCCCTTTAAGGTTGCGCTGCATGAACATTACTGAAACCTGTCCCTTTAAGACTGTGTGCGTGTGGTGCTAGTTGACCCTTTCAAGGCTGTGTTTTTTTTGTCTGTCCCTTTAAGATTGTGTGACCAGGTGCTATCCTGCCCTTTAAGGCTGTGTGAACATTATTTCCTCAGCAGTTTGTACAGTTGTTACTGAGAGGGCTGCTTTAAGTGTCTGTGTACAGTAAACGGTTACAAATGTATAAAAACCTGTAGGCTGAGGGTTTGATACAATGTATCCATGTAGGTGAGCAGAGCTGGCTGTGGAAAGTCTATGGGGAAAACAGGGACTTTATACCCCAAAATATGGCTCCCCTTTTTGTTCCTGGAGACACAAACACTGCAGCATTGTTGGTAGGCCTCATCTGAACCCCCACCCCAATTTTTGTAGGTAAATAATGAGCTATGGCTGCGTAAATAATTTAGAACGCTAAACTAAGATTTTACCCGAGAAAATATACATTCCTACCAGTAGGAGGCAAAGTTTCCCAAACCTCAAAAGCCTATAAATACCCTTTGCCTAAGGTGACCAGATTTTTAAAATGAAATCCGGGGACACTTTTTTTTTTTTTATTGGCAAATGGTAAAAAAATAGTTTATTAGCATATTTTCCTCAAATTATATTTGCAGTGTATGTGGTATGTGTTTATGCAGTGATTGTATGATATATACGTTATTTCTCAAATTTTTTCCATGATATTAAAAAAAAAAAAATACTTAGAATTTTTTGAGACATGACTACCAAATGTTAAGAAGATAAGACAGAGAAAAAATGTTTCAATGCATATTATGTATTTTTTTCTTACCGCAGAACACACACAATCACGTACACCCCCACACATGCATTCACAGTCAATCACACACACACCCAGACATGCATACACAGTCAATCACACACACATACATTCATACACAGTCAATCACACACACACACACACACCAAGACATGCATACACAGTCAATCACACACACACAGACATGCATAGTTAATCTCTCAAACACACCCAGACATGCATACACAGTCAATCACACACACACAGACATGCATAGTTAATCTCTCAAACACACCCAGACATGCATACACAGTCAATCACGCACCCACACACCAAGACATGCATACACAGTCAATCACGCACCCACACACACACCAAGACATGCATACACAGTCAATCACACACACACACAGACATGCATAGTTAATCTCTCAAACACACCCAGACATGCATACACAGTCAATCACACACACACATAGCCAGTCTTGCATACACAGTAAATCACACACACACACACACACACACACACAGCCAGACATGCATACATAGTAAATCACACACACACACATAGCCAGTCATGCATACACAGTAAATCACACACACAGCCAGACATGCATACATAGTAAATCTCACACACACAGCCAGACATGCATACATAGTAAATCTCACACACACACAGCCAGACATACATACATGCATAGTAAATCACACACACACAGCCAGACATGCATACACAGTAAATCACACACACCCAGACATGCATACACAGTAAATCACACACACACACACCCAGACATGCATACACAGTAAATCACACACACACATAGCCAGTCATGCATACACAGTAAATCACACACAGCCAGACATGCATACATAGTAAATCTCACACACACACACAGCCAGACATGCATACATAGTAAATCTCACACACACACATAGCCAGACATGCATACATAGTAAATCTCACACACACACACACAGCCAGACATGCATACATAGTAAATCACACACAGCCAGACATGCATACATAGTAAATCTCACACACACACATAGCCAGACATGCATACATAGTAAATCTCACACACACACATAGCCAGACATGCATACATAGTAAATCTCACACACACACATAGCCAGACATGCATACATAGTAAATCTCACACACACACATAGCCAGACATGCATACATAGTAAATCTCACACACACACACAGCCAGACATGCATACATAGTAAATCTCACACACACACATAGCCAGACATACATGCATAGTAAATCACACACACACAGCCAGACATGCATACATAGTAAATCTCACACACACACATAGCCAGACATACATGCATAGTAAATCACACACACACAGCCAGACATGCATACACAGTAAATCTCACACACACACATAGCCAGACATGCATACATAGTAAATCTCACACACACACACAGCCAGACATGCATACATAGTAAATCTCACACACACACATAGCCAGACATGCATACATAGTAAATCTCACACACACACACAGCCAGACATGCATACATAGTAAATCTCACACACACACACAGCCAGACATGCATACATAGTAAATCTCACACACACACATAGCCAGACATACATGCATAGTAAATCACACACACACAGCCAGACATGCATACACAGTAAATCACACACACACAGCCAGACATGCATACACAGTAAATCACACACACACACAGCCAGACATGCATACACTGTTAATGTAACACACATAGCCAGACACACACATTTTTGTTCTGCTTGAGTGTAAACAATCCCAACATTTGGCTATAATAAACCACACATGGAAACTTCAGTTTTCTCAGGAGCAGCATTGTGCATTTATTAGCAGTATTGATATTCAAAAGCAGTTATTTTATCCACTCAAGCAGAACAAAAATTACATACTTCTCAAAGCCTCAACATCCAATTTGAACAGTCAGTAAAGACACTGGGATGGACAATACCAGTGAGCTGTTTGAGACCTCTGTCTGGTCAGGAAGGGGTTAATAAAGGAAAGAGAGGGTCAGATTGTTTATTTAACAGGGGCACTGCATGGCATAACCTGTAAGAGTCCAGCACCATCATAAAGATTAATTACAGCTGTGATTTATCAAGCAGATGAGACCAAACAAAACTATGTATAACTTAGCTGACAGCAAACTGAATGCATCCTCATTGGGAACACTCAGTGCCTCACAGTGTTGTCCCCATGCAAAGATCTGAGCTCTTACTGCTCTCACTATCCTTCAAATGTTATTCTCTGACTGACACAATATGTGCACGCAGGGCTCCTAAATGCGGGCACTAAATACACTGTACTGCCAGTGCCTACCTCTCTCATAGCCAGCTCTGTTAGTCCTTTCCTCCCCAGCATTAGAAGACTGCTGCTCTGCACTGACTGAACCCTCCCCTTCCACTCGGGTGGGAGCCCCTCCCTCACACTCTGATTTGCTGGTCCTTGCTCCAATGCATTCTGGAACATGTAGTTTCGGCCCTTCAGTTCAGAGACTAGGCCCAAAAGCTCCGGACTAAATTTCTGGAGTGGCGGTTAGACGGAGGGCCCTGTAGAGGTCCCAAACTACTTGCCAATACCCAGTCAGGTCCAGGCCCTCTCCCAGTGGGCCCCTGACTGGAATCACCCATTTCACCCCCTGATGGCAGCCCTGCTTCCCGGGGACATTTGTCCGGGGACAGTCTCCTCAATCCGGATACTGTCCCCGGAAATCGGGGATGTCTGGTCACCTTACCTTTGCCTCCTTAGGAGGTCGTTGAAGCATAATGTGCATTGTGCTTACTTTCTTCAGTGTAAGGTGCTTCAGAGCATATTGAAGCCCAGTTCCCCTCAGAGTACATTGCTTGTCAGAGGGAAGTGAAGGGAGTACTGCCTCATGTCACCATGTTTTCCTCTTCTTGCACCCATTCCGAACTGGGGTTAACTGCCTGTGACTCTGGTGACAGCACAGCTTTTTTGGAGTGCTATTTAAGCACCCAGGGCTGGGATGTTGCAGAGTCATTGTATATGTACCCGGTCCGGTCTTGGAGTGCAGTCTCCTTCCGTGTCTTGTATTTCTCTGGGTGATTACATATACCTGTGAACCCCTCCCTTGTTCCCAGTTTGTTTGGCTTTGTAAGCGTGCATTGTGTGGCTGTGTTAGGGACTCAGGCAGTGGAAAGGACCTTGACGAGGTGCCTGAGCTTTTCCCATTTGGCCAGATGCGGTAACTAACCTTTCCAGTTGTGTTTTTAAATATTAGCTGTGAGCTAGTTGGTGAGTGCTGGGTATCTCTATGTATTGTATTATTGTTTGTTTGTAATCCCCCTATGTTTCTTGCACCCATTCCGAACTGGGGTTAACTGCCTGTGACTCTGGTGACAGCACAGCTTTTGGGAGTGCTATTTAAGCACCCAGGGCTGGGATGTTGCAGAGTCATTGGATATGTACCCGGTCCGGTACGGTCTTGGAGTGCAGTCTCCTTCCGTGTCTTGTATTTCTCTGGGTGATTACATATACCTGTGCACCCCTCCCTTGTTCCCAGTTTGTTTGGCTTTGTAAGCGCGCATTGTGTGGCTGTGTTAGGGACTCAGGCAGTGGAAAGGACCTTGACGAGGTGCTTGAGCTTTTCCCATTTGGCCAGATGCGGTAACTAACCTTTCCAGTTGTGTTTTTAAATCTTAGCTGTGAGCTAGTTGGTGAGTGCTGAGTATCTCTATGTGTTGTATTATTATTTGTTTGTAATCCCTCTATGTTTCTTGCACCCATTCCGAACTGGGGTTAACTGCCTGTGACTTTGGTGACAGCACAGCTTTTTGGGAGTGCTATTTAAGCACCCAGGGCTGAAATGTTGCAGAGTCATTGGATATGTTCCCGGTCCGGTCTTGGAGTGCAGTCTCCTTCCCTGTCTTATAGAAGATGACGGCTAGATAGAAGGCGGGGAAAGTGTATGATCGTTTCTTAGCGACAGTGCTTTTGATGCAGTGCATTTACGTTACACCTTTGTTGACTAAACTTCTGATTGGCTAAACTTTATATAACGTCAAGGGATTGAGGCGAAGTAACGTGTGATTGGTTAATCTTTACGAAACGTCATAGTATTGAATGTGGTGGAGTTACTCCTGATTGGATTACCTGTTTTACCTGGAATTGTGCTCAATGTGGCTTTAGAAGAATTGTTTCTTTCCTATAGGTGGCGAGAAGATATACATTCCTACCAGTAGGAGGCAAAGTTTCCCAAACCTCAAAAGCCTATAAATACCCTTTGCCTCCTTAGGAGGTGGTTGAAGCATAATGTGCATTGTGCTTACTTTCTTCAGTGTAAGGTGCTTCAGAGCATATTGAAGCCCAGTACCCCTCAGAGTACATTGCTTGTCAGAGGGAAGTGAATGGAGTACTACCTCATGACACCATGTTTTCCTCTCAGAGTACAGTGCTTGTCAGAGGGAAGTGAAGGGAGTACTGCCTCATGACACCATGTTTTACCCTCAGAGTACAGTGCTTGTCAGAGGGAAGTGAAGGGAGTACTGCCTCATGACACCATGTTTTCACCCCTCAGAGTACAGTGCTTGTCAGAGGAAAGTGAATGGAGTACTGCCTCATGACACCATGTTTTCCCCTCAGAGTACAGTGCTTGTCAGAGGGAAGTGAAGGGAGTACTGCCTCATGACACCATGTTTTCCTCTCAGAGTACAGTGCTTGTCAGAGGAAAGTGAATGGAGTACTGCCTCATGACACCATGTTTTCCCCTCAGAGTACAGTGCTTGTCAGAGGTAAGTGAAGGGAGTACTGCCTCATGTCACCATGTTTTCACCCCTCGGAGTACAGTGCTTGTCAGTGGGAAGTGAAGGGAGTACTGCCTCATGACACCATGATTTCACCCCTCAGTGTCCAGTGTTTGTCAGAGGGAAGTGAAGGGAGTACTGCCTTATGGCACCATATTTTCGCCCCTCAGAATACAGTGCTTGTCAGAGGGAAGTGAAGGGAGTACTGCCTCATGACACCATGTTTTTCGCCTCATGGGAAATCTGTTCATAAGGCTCTCTGTAAATTTGGTTGCAGGGTGTGACGAACCAAGGTTATCCAACCCTGCGCCAGTCACTTATTTGGTACAGAAAGGGTTATCAGCCCCCTTTTTCTGTCAACAATAGGTCACAATCTTGCCACACCAGTGTCAGTATATTTATGAAAATCTAAGTAGTGCTCTCCAAATAATATATCAGCTTATGGCAGGTTTACAACACAATATACTTAATAATTATCCTTAAAACTAGAAACTCTTAATCAACATGCATCTACTAGAAACCATACAATTAATATAAACATCTGAATTCTTTTATTTAGTTAATATCCATGAACACTTTGAAATATATTTGTAATAAAAGGAATATGAAATAATATTATATGCGCTTGAAAACTATTTAAATATGCTATGCAAAGTTCATACACGCTTACCTTTAAAACCAACCTTATTTATAAATAGCCTTCTATTTAGTTAACACAACGAGACTAAAGTCTTTATCTTTTAACATCCAAGCGATACAATTTTAAACAGTGCTTATTCATTTAGCCTAACAGAAAGTTTATATTTCATAGTCATATCACATCAAAGTAACTTCCATATCTTCATCTCACTATATTTTAAGAGATGTATTTAAAACTTTATAAACATTTATTGCACATTCATATGATATGACAGTGTCATTTTTTTTTTTAGGTTCACAACTATCTATTCATATTCTTAAAAACACAGAGGCTGAGGTATTTAGTGCACCTCTTTCTAAGTGCATAGATTGATGCCCATGACCAATGGTTGTCTGCAATAAAAATATAAATAATTATTAGAAATGATCCAAGCATTCATATGTATTTGATGTAGTCATTACTCAACATAGCAATCATTCATTTAATATAAAATGTCTCAGTCCCATATATATACATATCTGGGTTATTTGAATTGTTCCAAACACATATGAAACTAGTATTGTTCCCTTTGCAAAAATGTATTTATTATTATTTAAAATCTAAATACAGTTGTTTTGAAACCATGTGCTGTTATCCTAACGTCTTCACTGCCCTTTCAGTACTCAGTTTCCAGACTTTTTGTCTCTTACTCACCACATGGGGTCCCCTGCACCTAAGTGCAAATGCTGAAACTCTCACAAGATTTGTCACCTGAGCTAGATTCTTAGGTACATTGGGAGGGGTAAATAGATTTTATCTCACATTCCCAAGCAATCACACATATGGTTTCTGAAACTGTGGCTACATTTTAATTAAATCAAATGCCTTAGTGTCAAGCCTTTGGAGACATCCTGGAGATGTGTATTCAGAATTTTACCTGTGTTAATTTTCAGTTCCTTGTGTTTATACAATTGCATAATTTAGCATATTGAGTGTGGGAGATCTCTAAATGAATTATTTGATGTGCACATCCACAGACTTATTAAATAAAGACAAATATACTTGTATATATTATTTAATAATATTTTAAATACCTTGACATAAATCCCCCTTTCCAATTCAAAAACATGTTGGACACATGTATTTGAATTGGATCAAAGTCAGTGGTACTCGGTGAGGATATTGGCCGTATACATCATAGGCAGTCCTTTAAATAGAAAGTCCGTTATTTTTTTGAGCCAGTCATCTTCAAACTACAGTATGTCTTTAGTGCAGTTGGGGATATGACACTTCATTCTCCCTCTATAACTTGTAGTTGGGATCTTGGATGACATGCTCGCAATTGATTGATATGGACCCATTTATCTATGAAACTTTCATTTTTGGGGATCCGTATTTTATAGGCCACTGGAGATATTTTGTCAGTAATGACAAAAGGACCTTTCCATGAGGGAAGAAATTTCTTCTCCCTAACCTGATCTCTTCCAAAGTTATAAAGATAAACGTTATCATTTATTTCATATTCCTTTTTGGACGTTTTGAGATCATAATAGGTATAATAAACGTCCTGTGGAGGATAGTTTTAAATACAGTAAATGTAAGGATCTCAACTGCAGATCTTTTTTAAACTAAATATATTTGTGTTTGTAAATTCCCTGCAAGGTGGTGAAGGATGAAACATATATGATTCTTTATATTTCGCAGGAGTCTTTACAGATTAATCTATGGCTGTTGGTGAACAACTGTATACAATTCTTATATACAGAAGAATATCCTTGCCAAACACACTCATGAGTTGAATATATATATATATATATATATATATATATATATATATATATATTAGTCTTAATAAACTTATAAAGTTAATATGGGGCGATAGAAACATGTACTAGAAATGTTTGATAGAAAAAATAAAAAAAATAAAGTAATGGATAAAGTGAATAATGTCAAGCATAAATTGTTAATACGTTTGAGAGATAACAAAGTACTTGCAGATTGTAGGCTGTAGTTAATTAGTATGTTTAGGAGCGGCAAGCAGCTTAGCAGGTATTAGGCAAGGATTAAATAACAAATGTTTGAGAAGCAGCATAAGTTGAAAAAAGGTAGATGAGTTCTGACCTGTGCTGACAGTTTGTAGTGTGGAGCGAGAGCGGGCTGAAGCGACAACAGCTGATTGAGAACGGTCGGCGTGTGACGTCACCGCGTGAGGATCAGAAACCTGCGTCGATCAGCTGGACCTGGAGGATAGTTAAGCCAGAGGTAGCGTAGACAGATCTTAATAGGAAATGTCAGTTCAGTTAGTTCCAGAAGGAGGGGCTTGACACGGAGCTCAAGGAGCAGAATCAATACCAAGCAAAGAGGAGAGCTGTAAGGTGAGCTTTATAGCAAGAGCAATGATCCAATTACAGATTTAATGCACAATTAGATATGAAAGCACTTAAAATTAAATTATATGTTGATATGACAATATGTTTTAGTGGCAGTTGCGGCTCTCTCTAAATTCCTTTGAGCAAATGCAAATGCATATTGCAGGTGCTTTCTTAGGTTTTCCACATATTGATGTGTATTGGCAGCGTTTATCAAGTTTTCGTCTGATGTACGGTACAGCAGATGCTGAGGTAGAACCATTCTTCTACCAGTCATCAGCTCAAAAGGTGACATCTTGGTAGCAGTACTTGGAGTTGCTCTTAATGCCATTAAGACTAGAGGTAGTTTTACATCCCAGTCTTTACCCGTTTCACTCACAAACTTTTTGAGGATTTTAACGATGGACTGGTTGTAACGCTCTACACCACCACTTGAGGCAGCTCTATAAGCAATATGGAGCTCTTTTAACCCCTAGTATTTTCCACATTTTGGTCATCACTTCGCTAGTGAAGTGGGTCCCCCGATCTGACTCGATTCTTTGGGGTAAACCAAATCTGGAAAATACATGGTTAATGAGCAACACTGCAGATGTTTCAGCACTGTTAGGTGCGCTAATGCACTCTACCCATTTAGTGAACAGGCATGTCACGGTTAATATGTATTTGTTACCTCTTGATGACCTTGTTACCGGACCAATAAAATCAATTTGTATATCTGACCATGGCATTACCATCCCCCTTTTCTGCAATGGCACTCAATGCGTTGGTGCAGTGGGTTGGAACTGTGGGCAGATTAAACACCCTTGACAGTAGGTTTGAACATCTTTCAACATGTGTGGCCAAAAAGCGTAGTCACGCAATATTTCGTACGTGAGTTTGGCACCACGATGACCAGATGTGGGAGCATCATGGGCATGTTGAAGCATTAGACCTCTGAACTTGGTGGGTACTACCCACTGCTGGATGCCAGTTTTGGAGGTTCTAATTAATAAACCATCCTGTAACTTGAATTGTGATCTAGATTTTATTAAGATTCTAAGATCTTCTTTGCCAATACAATCATCTTTTGAGATGGAGTTGTTTTCAGGATCTTCTATGTGTTTATAGAAGATGCCTACAATGGGGTCTTCTTTTTGACTAGTGATCAGGTCCTCACTAAGAGAATCCTGACTCCATTGTACAAAGTTAGGCTCACTCTGTTGTTTTGCCTGGTTTCTGGTAATGGCTTCTACCAGAATTGCACCCATTAAGTGGTCAATATTAAGGAGTTCTCCAGTTATGGCTCCTTGTTTGGCTAATGAGTCCGCAAGGTCATTGCCTTCCTTATCCGGATCTAGAACTCTGGAATGACCCTTGGTCTTTTTCCAGTGTATGGTTAAATCATTGGATACCACCAGATTATCAATCTCGCAGAACAACTTGCCATGCTTGACTGGTTTGTTATTGCTTTTCTGCATGCCATTTCTTTTCCAAGTTGGCAGGTATTCAACAAAACTGTCACGCACATAATTTGAGTCAGTTATGATCACAAATTCATGAATACCATGTTCAATAGCCATTTCAATGGTTTTGAAAATAGCAGTTCTGCAACTTGACTGGATCTTGGTCCAATGTTGAAACCTATAGATATATTTGGGAATCCATTTGGCCCAGTTATACCAATGCCAGCGACTAATCTGCGCTCATTATCAATAGTGGCATGGTAAGAACAACCATCAACATACACCCAAGGTAATGTTTGGCAATTTTCCTCATTGTACATTTTATATGGGGAAAGCAATTGTTCCTCCAGAAAATCATCTTCTGATAATTCTTCCCCAGGATCTCTGGCAGTACAGTCGTGGAGCTCAGCAAGCCCTTGTGCGACTGGATTCTTTTTATTCTGTTTGTAGCGAATTTCTAATGGCCAGCCTTGCAAGGAAAGAGTCCACGCTGTTATGCGGCTATTTGACAAATTCCCATCTCTTATTCTTTCACTTTGCAAATATAGCAAAAGGTTGGTGGGCCGTTTCTACAATAATTTTCTCGCCCTGTATATAGCTGCGGAAATTTTGTAGAGCCCATACAGTAGATAAGAGGGCTTTTTCGCAATCGTTAAACTTTATTTCTACTGGGGATAGATTTTTGCTTGCATAAGCAATGGCTTTGTTCAAATTATCATGCTTTTGGTATAAAACAGCACTCATGCTTATATCTGTGTAACCTGTCTCTAAGAAGAAAGGTTTACCACCTTCAGGGTACGCTAAGCAAGGTGCTTGAGTGAGTTTTCTCTTCAGCTCTCTGATGGCTGTCTCTTGAGACTCACTCCAGTGCCATTTCACATCTTTCTTTAGACGAAGTAGTAGTGGTTTAGCTAATTCCGTATAATTATCAATGAATTTGCGAGAATAATTTGTCATACCCAGGAATGATCTCAATTCCTTTAAGTTAGTTGGGTTTTTAGAATTCACTATAGCTTCCACCTTTTTCTTCTGGGGATTCAATCCTTCAGAGGTAACTTCATGTCCCAAGAAGTTTACACGAGTGCGGCACCATTGAGCTTTTTGTAGGGATGATTTGACACCTGCCCTTCTAAGTTGGCTGAGGACGTGTTTAAGCTCTGAGACGTGTTTTTCAAAGTCTGTGCTTTTCATTAAAACATCATCAACATAAGATAAAGTCCCCCTTTCCAGTTGTCAGAGTCAGTACTGTTACGGTTGCCTCCAGGCTGGCTGGAAGTTGGACCGTAGAAAAGGATGCTCCTAGCGCTCACCAAAGAATCATCAGCACCATAGTCAGCAATCCCTGTAGTGATATTAGCTGAAGCTGTCCCCTACAAACATGAGTCAAAGCTGCAAGTTAGAGGGACAGAAAATAGGTCTGATGTGCTGGAGCACACAGCCTCCTTTTTATTGAGGTTACATGCAAAACAGGACACTCTCAGGGGGAGGCATAAAATCCCCCATCACACATTTGATATTAGATAGAGAGACACTCCCTTTGACAGGCCACAACATTTACTTCAGCAGATAACATTACACACAATAAAACAATGCAGTCCACCTTATCAATACTAGTCTGATTAGACAATGGGAAAGTTGATCACTAAACCTAATTAGAGCTAATCCCAGCAGACTTGTATTTAGAATAGGTTTCTTGAAGCTGAACAAAATTTAACTCTTAATGGCACACAATGAAACTGAACCAAGTGGGAGAAAGCCAGGGACAAGTCATTTCACAGGTCTGGGGACATAGTCTTAAAGGGGGCATTGTTCACCAGAGTCACAATATGTCCCCAGACGTTTCCCAAAGGGCCACACACACCCAACAAAAGTCAATATACTCTCAGGGGCACAATCTTCCAGGGGCCATAGTCATGAGGAAGGAGGCTGGCAAATAGGCTTCTCCAAAATCCAGGGAAGCAGGGCAACCTTCCATTTAAAGGGCCAGTCACAAATAGCAGTTTGTAACATATCTCCCCTTTTGGAGGGAGACTAACAAGGCACCTGACCTTCTGTCGGTCAGTGCCTAAGTTAGTCTCGCAACCCACCCACAAATAAACACTAGCAGCAAAGCAGCCCCCCCACAACAAGTAGCACTGGCCTGTAGGTTCCAGGTTATAGGATGAAAGTGTAGCATCCTCTGCCTTCCTGGCGCAGCTGTGCAAATAGCTGATGGTACTTGGGGGGCAGAGGCCAGCGGCACTCTGCCCTGGTGCCAGCGCTTCTGCTGGGGTGAGGGGTTTGCAGGCCAGTCCTGTAACAAGGGGGTCTGTAGGGCAGAGGCCAGCAGCGCTCTGTTCTGATGCCAGCTCTTCTGCTGGGGGAATTGGGGCATAGTCCTGCCCGGTGGCAAAGGGAACGTGGGGGTCAGTGGGGGTTAACATCTCCACTGTTAACCCTGGGCCCAAGTTAGGAGTTAGCTGGGGAGGGGGAGATTGGCTTACCTCCTCCTCCTGATACTCCGGTGGCCGTTGGGAAGGGAGGTCGATGCTCTCCGCTTCCTGTGGAACATGCTGCGGCTGGGGAGAGAGACCGGTTGTCTCCTCTCCCTGGAAGGCACACTCCGGCTGGGGAGGGAGGTCGATGCTCTCCCCTCCCTGTAGCTGGGTCTGTCGCTGGGGATCTGGGCCGCCTGCCCAGCATCCCTGTAGGGCCGGTAGAGAGACTGCGGTCCCATCTCCACCTGCCTGCTGGGGGTCCTCCCAGGACCAGTCTATGAGGCCTGCTGCCTCTGGTATCTCTGGCTGGGGAAGGGGACTGGTTGTCTCTTCCCTCTGCACGGTATACTGCCGCTGGGGAGGGAGGTCGCTGCTCTCCTCTCCCTGTAACTCTGGCTGCCGCTGGGAAGGGAGGTCGTTGCTCTCCGCTCCCTGTGACTCACTTTCTCGCTGGAGACCAGGTGTCCAGACCCTCAAACTCCACAGTTGGCGCTCAAAGGCTCGTGCTGCTTCGTTCTCAGTAGCCAATTCCCGGATGAGGCGACTGACTACCTCCTGCGCAGGGTCTGGACCATATCGGACTAGCCGCCTCTTTACCTCTGGAACGAAATCCGCACCCTCATAGCGACGGATCAGGTTGAGGTGCTCTTCACAGGGTTCTGACCAGTATCTTGTCAGCTCCATGCTGCTGTAGGTAGGGACGCTGTGCAGTGGCTAGCGTTGCCCTCAATAACTTTCCTACGATACCAGTGCTGTTGTGGTGCTGCTCCTTGCGCTAGGACGCCAATCCCACCGCTGCCGCCAAATGTTACGGTTGCCTCCAGGCTGGCTGGAAGTTGGACCGTAGAAAAGGATGCTCCTAGCGCTCACCAAAGAATCATCAGCACCATAGTCAGCAATCCCTGTAGTGATATTAGCTGAAGCTGTCCCCTACAAACATGAGTCAAAGCTGCAAGTTAGAGGGACAGAAAATAGGTCTGATGTGCTGGAGCACACAGCCTCCTTTTTATTGAGGTTACATGCAAAACAGGACACTCTCAGGGGGAGGCATAAAATCCCCCATCACACATTTGATATTAGATAGAGAGACACTCCCTTTGACAGGCCACAACATTTACTTCAGCAGATAACATTACACACAATAAAACAATGCAGTCCACCTTATCAATACTAGTCTGATTAGACAATGGGAAAGTTGATCACTAAACCTAATTAGAGCTAATCCCAGCAGACTTGTATTTAGAATAGGTTTCTTGAAGCTGAACAAAATTTAACTCTTAATGGCACACAATGAAACTGAACCAAGTGGGAGAAAGCCAGGGACAAGTCATTTCACAGGTCTGGGGACATAGTCTTAAAGGGGGCATTGTTCACCAGAGTCACAATATGTCCCCAGACGTTTCCCAAAGGGCCACACACACCCAACAAAAGTCAATATACTCTCAGGGGCACAATCTTCCAGGGGCCATAGTCATGAGGAAGGAGGCTGGCAAATAGGCTTCTCCAAAATCCAGGGAAGCAGGGCAACCTTCCATTTAAAGGGCCAGTCACAAATAGCAGTTTGTAACAAGTACCTTTTAGGACCCTGCAGCATTGTTACATTCCCTCTCTAGCTAATAAATCACCTGGGCTCACAGCGCTCTGCGCTTAGTATTCTAACTGTTGTATGCAAGATACTGCTCTCTGAGCGAATTCCCTACTTGGATTACAAGGATTATTCTAAGGAGTCTTTACTACTGCTCTAACATCTTTTGTATAACTCCAGCACTGGACTGCCTTAAGAACAGTGGGGTTGCGATCCTAACTGAGGTCAGTTACATCTACCTATTCTTCTAACAAGCCGCTGGAGCCTCCTATTCCTTCCTCCCTGTATTTCCGCAAATACACAGTCTCCAGCATAACAAGCTCTGTCTCCTTACGCTGCACAGCGCTGCCTGCAGCGGATCCTTCTCACTATCAGTGAGTCACCGGAACAGCGCAATCCTCAGCCTCTTACAGCAGCCTTACTCAGCGTCTCTCCAGATCACAGCTGGTGTCATATTGCAGCATGGAGGCTGCAGCATAAGCCTCTCTGCTCCGGGTACTGCTGGAGATTCCTTTTCTGAACGCTTACCAAGATCTGTACCTCTGCTGAATTCCGGATTTCAAGTAAGACTGTTTGTTTTATTTATTATTCACTTGGAGTCCTCCATATTAACTTTAATTAGTAATTTGGAGTTATATATTGCTGTTCTCTCCTCAAGGATCTAATAACAGCCTCAGTGGTAACTACAATAGTACTAGTAAATCTACTCTATTGTGCTAATTGGACTCATAGTTATTAGTCTGTGAACTTATTAGTTGAGTCCAGCTTACACTCCTCTAAATCCCCTGAGATTTACCACAAGACTAAATTCACTTCCTTGTTGATTATAGCACATGTTCAGTAGTGCTGTATGCAAGGAGCTGAAACATTCTAATCATTTATATACACCTCATCCACCTTGGTACACTGCAGTTGTGCTCCAACACCCCTGCCCCAACATTCTCACTCTTTGAGAGTATCAGTGAGAATACATAACACCAGTGCATCAGGCATAGCCTTATGCATGAATACAGCAAATTCATGTCCAGAATTTATGTATCCAAAAGTCTTTGAAATGCATATTGAACCTTTTGGAAGGAGAATACCAGCTTATACTGGTCCTCCTCATGTACCTTGATGGTCCAATATCCCTGCGCACAATCAATGGCAGTGAATATTTTGGATCCCTGCATTTGTGCTAAGCAGTGGTCAATATATGGCACAGGCCAGCCAGACATGTACACTCGTTTGTTTAGCTGTCTTAAGTCAGCACACAAACGCCATTGTCCATTGGGCTTAAGGACACCTAGAATAGGATTATTATAAGAGCTGTGAATCTGTCTGATAATACCTCTTTCTTCCAAATTCCTTATGATCTCTGCAAGAGAATCATACGAGGCTAAGGGAAGTCTGTATTGTTTGACAAATACAGGTGGTGCATCGGGATCTGTTTGTATTCTTGCAATGTGCAAGTCTGTAGTACCACAGTCATACGAATCCTTAGCAAAAATATCCTTGTACTCCATCAGGAGTTCTCGCAGCTGTTGGCGTTCATCATCACTGGAACAGCCATTAGCTAAGGATATTTGCTCTTTGACTATTTGCTGAAATCCTGGAAAGATTTCAGGCTGTCCTATTTCATAGGCTTCTTCCAACCTAGAGGTGAGATCCCTTAATTATAGTTTACATTGCTCCCATGACTCTGGGAATTGGGGTAATCTTGCTGTTCGATTGGCTGATCAAACACTAGAGAGGCTTCTTCAATTTTACAGATGCCTTCCTCTGAGCTGAAGGGATAAATAGACTGAACATTAAATAGACCCTCTGGCATAGATGCAAAGGATTGTTCTATTAATTGTTCTTCAGTTAGGTATCCTTCAGGTATTAGCCCAATTACATTATTCTGGAATCCAAAAGTGTAATAACTTGATTCCAGTGCATATCCTATGGTAGTTCCCTTGGATAATGTTATATCCTGTGGGGTCATGTTATGCACAACAATATGTATGGGAGCAGTTCCAATATTCACCATAGGAGTGTAGGTCACTGTGACACCCAGATTTTGTATTCTATGGGAGAGGCAAATCAGTGTTTCAGAAGTTTTTAATTTCTGACCTCTCTTTACCTGTAAGGGTAAGAGAAATTTATCAGCCCCAGCAGGAATTATAACATCGCTAGATACCTGCATATTCACAGCATATGGCAATTGCTGGTTTGACTTCAGGGCTGCATTTTCATCCTGAAATACTTCAGGGTCCCCCTTTAACCTGCTCCAGAGGCAAGAGTTAATCAAATCTATTTGGCCTAGATTTGGAGTTTGGCGGTAAAAGGGCTGTTAACGCTCCGCGGGTTTTTTTCTGGCCGCACCATAAATTTAACTCTGGTATCGAGAGTTCAAACAAATGCTGCGTTAGGCTCCAAAAAAGGAGCGTAGAGCATATTTACCGCAAATGCAACTCTCGATACCAGAGTTGCTTACGGACGCGGCCGGCATCAAAAACGTGCTCGTGCACGATTCTCCCATAGGAAACAATGGGGCAGTTTGAGCTGAAAAAAAACCTAACACCTGCAAAAAAGCAGCGTTCAGCTCTTAACGCAGCCCCATTGTTTCCTATGGGGAAACACTTCCTACGTCTGCACCTAACACTCTAACATGTACCCCGAGTCTAAACACCCCTAACCTTACACTTATTAACCCCTAATCTGCCGCCCCCGCTATCGCTGACCCCTGCATATTATTTTTAACCCCTAATCTGCCGCTCCGTAAACCGCCGCCACCTACGTTATCCCTATGTACCCCTAATCTGCTGCCCTAACATCGCCGACCCCTATGTTATATTTATTAACCCCTAATCTGCCCCCCACAACGTCGCCGACACCTGCCTACACTTATTAACCCCTAATCTGCCGAGCGGACCTGAGCGCTACTATAATAAAGTTATTAACCCCTAATCCGCCTCACTAACCCTATCATAAATAGTATTAACCCCTAATCTGCCCTCCCTAACATCGCCGACACCTACCTTCAATTATTAACCCCTAATCTGCCGACCGGAGCTCACCGCTATTCTAATAAATGTATTAACCCCTAAAGCTAAGTCTAACCCTAACACTAACACCCCCCTAAGTTAAATATAATTTTTATCTAACGAAATAAATTAACTCTTATTAAATAAATGATTCCTATTTAAAGCTAAATACTTACCTGTAAAATAAATCCTAATATAGCTACAATATAAATTATAATTATATTATAGCTATTTTAGGATTAATATTTATTTTACAGGCAACTTTGTAATTATTTTAACCAGGTACAATAGCTATTAAATAGTTAAGAACTATTTAATAGTTACCTAGTTAAAATAATAACAAATTTACCTGTAAAATAAATCCTAACCTAAGATATAATTAAACCTAACACTACCCTATCAATAAAATAATTAAATAAACTACCTACAATTACCTACAATTAACCTAACACTACACTATCAATAAATTAATTAAACACAATTGCTACAAATAAATAAAATTAAATAAACTATCTAAAGTACAAAAAATAAAAAAGAACTAAGTTACAGAAAATAATAAAATATTTACAAACATAAGAAAAATATTACAACAATTTTAAACTAATTACACCTACTCTAAGCCCCCTAATAAAATAACAAAGCCCCCCAAAATAAAAAATTCACTACCCTATTCTAAAATACAAATATTACAAGCTCTTTTACCTTACCAGCCCTGAACAGGGCCCTTTGCGGGGCATGCCCCAAGAATTTCAGCTCTTTTGCCTGTAAAAAAAAACATACAATACCCCCCCCCCCAACATTACAACCCACCACCCACATACCCCTAATCTAACCCAAACCCCCCTTAAATAAACCTAACACTACCCCCTGATGATCTTCCTACCTTGTCTTCACCATGCCAGGTTCACCGATCCGTCCTGGCTCCAAGATCTTCATCCAACCCAAGCGGGGGCTAGACATCCACTGAAGAAGTCCAGAAGAGGGTCCAAAGTCTTCCTCCTATCCGGCAAGAAGAGGACATCCGGACCGGCAAACATCTTCTCCAAGCGGCATCTTCTATCTTCTTCCATCCGATGACGACCGGCTCCATCTTGAAGACCTCCAGCGCGGATCCATCCTCTTCTTCCGACGACTAGACGACGAATGACGGTTCCTTTAAGGGACGTCATCCAAGATGGCGTCCCTCGAATTCCGATTGGCTGATAGGATTCTATCAGCCAATCGGAATTAAGGTAGGAATTTTCTGATTGGCTGATGGAATCAGCCAATCAGAATATAGTTCAATCCGATTGGCTGATCCAATCAGCCAATCAGATTGAGCTCGCATTCTATTGGCTGTTCCGATCAGCCAATAGAATTCGAGCTCAATCTGATTGGCTGATTGGATCAGCCAATCGGATTGAACTATATTCTGATTGGCTGATTCCATCAGCCAATCAGAAAATTCCTACCTTAATTCCGATTGGCTGATAGAATCCTATCAGCCAATCGGAATTCGAGGGACGCCATCTTGGATGACGTCCCTTAAAGGAACCGTCATTCGTCGTCTAGTCGTCGGAAGAAGAGGATGGATCCGCGCTGGAGGTCTTCAAGATGGAGCCGGTCGTCATCGGATGGAAGAAGATAGAAGATGCCGCTTGGAGAAGATGTTTGCCGGTCCGGATGTCCTCTTCTTGCCGGATAGGAGGAAGACTTTGGACCCTCTTCTGGACTTCTTCAGTGGATGTCTAGCCCCCGCTTGGGTTGGATGAAGATCTTGGAGCCAGGACGGATCGGTGAACCTGGCATGGTGAAGACAAGGTAGGAAGATCATCAGGGGGGTAGTGTTAGGTTTATTTAAGGGGGGTTTGGGTTAGATTAGGGGTATGTGGGTGGTGGGTTGTAATGTTGGGGGGGGGGTATTGTATGTTTTTTTTTACAGGCAAAAGAGCTGAAATTCTTGGGGCATGCCCCGCAAAGGGCCCTGTTCAGGGCTGGTAAGGTAAAAGAGCTTGTAATATTTGTATTTTAGAATAGGGTAGGGAATTTTTTATTTTGGGGGGCTTTGTTATTTTATTAGGGGGCTTAGAGTAGGTGTAATTAGTTTAAAATTGTTGTAATATTTTTCTTATGTTTGTAAATATTTTATTATTTTCTGTAACTTAGTTCTTTTTTATTTTTTGTACTTTAGATAGTTTATTTAATTTTATTTATTTGTAGGAATTGTGTTTAATTAATTTATTGATAGTGTAGTGTTAGGTTAATTGTAGGTAATTGTAGGTAGTTTATTTAATTATTTTATTGATAGGGTAGTGTTAGGTTTAATTATATCTTAGGTTAGGATTTATTTTACAGGTAAATTTGTTATTATTTTAACTAGGTAACTATTAAATAGTTCTTAACTATTTAATAGCTATTGTACCTGGTTAAAATAATTACAAAGTTGCCTGTAAAATAAATATTAATCCTAAAATAGCTATAATATAATTATAATTTATATTGTAGCTATATTAGGATGTATTTTACAGGTAAGTATTTAGCTTTAAATAGGAATTATTTATTTAATAAGAGTTAATTTATTTCGTTAGATAAAAATTATATTTAACTTAGGGGGGTGTTAGTGTTAGGGTTAGACTTAGCTTTAGGGGTTAATACATTTATTAGAATAGCGGTGAGCTCCGGTCGGCAGATTAGGGGTTAATAATTGAAGGTAGGTGTCGGCGATGTTAGGGAGGGCAGATTAGGGGTTAATACTATTTATGATAGGGTTAGTGAGGCGGATTAGGGGTTAATAACTTTATTATAGTAGCGCTCAGGTCCGCTCGGCAGATTAGGGGTTAATAAGTGTAGGCAGGTGTCGGCGACGTTGAGGGGGGCAGATTAGGGGTTAATAAATATAACATAGGGGTCGGCGATGTTAGGGCAGCAGATTAGGGGTACATAGGGATAACGTAGGTGGCGGCGATTTGCGGTCGGAAGATTAGGGGTTAATTATTTTAAGTAGCTTGCGGCGACGTTGTGGGGGGCAAGTTAGGGGTTAATAGATATAATACAGGGGTCGGCGGTGTTAGGGGCAGCAGATTAGGGGTACATAAGTATAACGTAGGTGGCGGTCGGCAGATTAGGGGTTAAAAATTTTAATCGAGTGGCGGCGATGTGGGGGGACCTCGGTTTAGGGGTACATAGGTAGTTTATGGGTGTTAGTGTACTTTAGGGTACAGTAGTTAAGAGCTTTATAAACCGGCGTTAGCCAGAAAGCTCTTAACTCCTGCTATTTTCAGGCGGCTGGAATCTTGTCGTTAGAGCTCTAACGCTCACTGCAGAAACGACTCTAAATACCAGCGTTAGGAAGATCCCATTGAAAAGATAGGCTACGCAAATGGCGTAGGGGGATCTGCGGTATGGAAAAGTCGCGGCTGTAAAGTGAGCGTTAGACCCTTTAATCACTGACTCCAAATACCAGCGGGCGCCCAAAACCAGCGTTAGGAGCCTCTAACGCTGGTTTTGACGGCTACCGCCGAACTCTAAATCTAGGCCTTTGTATGGCATATCTATGTAAGATATCATTGCCAATGTATATTTGATTATGGGGAGTATTTAAAACTAAAAACAGGTGCTTCACTGACTTATTACCAATAGAGATAGATAATAAGCACTTAGCTGTGATGTTATAGCTTTCAGACCTGTCATCCAGGCCGTTGACACAGTGGTCTTGGGGAGAAAGATATTTAAATCACTTTAGGTTCAGCTATTTGCGCTAATAAACCTTCGCTTATATAGCTAGCTTCCTGTTTTAAGTTTATTTTAGCATACTTGGTTTTACCAAGGTCATGTACTTGTATAGGGATAAATAGATCCTCTTTAACTCTCTCAATCCCTGTGAGGTATTGAGCGTGGCCTCCCCCCTTGTGGAGTGATATGGTTAATACATCGCCATCTAGGGAAATATTCGCTATCTTTCCAGGCGATATTTTAAACGTATTACCATCAGAGCCACTAAAAGGAGTCTGCTCATCTATTTGTAGAATAGTGATTTCAGGTACAGAGTTATTCCTGAAATGAATCTCCACAGCATCTGGTTTCTCTTCCACCACGTGACAGCTATGTCGGGTGCGAGATATACCAGATTTTTCATAATTGATGGGTCTTCTAACTTGTGACCAAATTACATTATTTATGCAATCAATTATGGTGCTTAATCGCTTCATGAGATCACTACCAATAATTAAACGATCAGTTGGCAGATCCACTATAATGACAGGGTGTCTTATGACCCTGTTTCCCAATTTAAATTTTAACCAGGCAGTACCGTAAACTTTTAGGGAGTCACTCCCTGAGATCCGGTGTCAATTAATCCCATGATAGGGTTGGAGACTGAATCTTGCAGCTCAACTAATACATAGTACCTTCCTGCAGTTTCTACCATTTCACACATAAAGTTGGCGTTATCATACATTTGTGGGCTTCGCCACGTGTTACCTGAATTCGCCGTATTTTCCGATGCAGAAGAAACTTCATACCTACCAGTCTCTTCTATGACAGGGCCGGCTGGATTCTTGCGTACTGCATCTGTGGAAATAAGGTTAAGAGAGTGCTGCAAAGGAAGAGGTTTGTTAATTTTTCCCGGATGAGGTTGCCTGTCATCACAGCTAAATTGTCCGTTTCCGGTCTGTGGGGAGAGAACATGATTAGTATCATTGATATTTATCATTACATTTTGCATATCTCTCCCCTCCCTCTCAGGTGATGCTGCAGTATTTATGACTGTGCCTGTGGTCCACTGCTGACCACTGGCTGCACCCCTAAAAAAGTATTGTTCAAAGGTGATGGCCAACAGACTTAAACGTATAATCCCGACAATGATTCACCCGGACCAAGTAGGTTTTATTATGGGTAGGGAAGCCCCCGACAACGTGAGAAGAATGACGATGATGACGGACCATTTGACTGACGGGGGAGTGCCTTCTCTGCTCCTGTCATTGGACGCGGAGAAGGCATTCGACAGAGTAGACTGGCAGTACATGTGGACGATGCTTGAGAGGAGAGGGATTCATGGTTCCTTTCTAGTAGCACTTAAGAATATGTATTCCACCCCCACTGCACGCATAAGGGCCATAGGACATCACTCCAAACCCATTAAGATTCTTAACGGGACCAGACAGGGCTGTCCCTTATCGCCACTCCTCTTTGCGCTATGCATAGAGCCATTGGCAGCCTCAATCCGAAACAATCCAGACATATCGGGAGTTCAGATAGGGAAATTTAATCACAAGATAACTCTGTTTGCAGATGACATCCTATTGACGGTAACCAAGCCACTAATGTCGCTCCCAAATCTGTACAAAACTATTCAGGAATTTTCTTTGGTCTCGGGGTATAAAATTAACTTGGATAAGTGCGAGGCACTTCCCCTTAACCTCCCAAAAAATACCATTAAAATTATTGAAACTAATTTCGCATTTAAATGGACCAGAAATAGCATCAAATACCTCGGAATAAATTTGACCCCCCACTCATCTAATCTCTACATGCATAACTACTCCCCATTATTCAAGAAAATTCGGTCAGACCTTAAAAAATGGCAGACTTATAGATTCTCTTGGTATGGAAGACTAACTTCTATTAAAATGAACATATTACCGAGACTACTATACTTATTTAGAGTCTTGCCAATAAAGATTAACTCACAGGACCTTGATTCTATCCAGTCAGCTCTACACTCTTACCTCAGAGATAAGAAACAAGCTAGGATCCAGGCCAGGGTTCTGGCAAGACATAGACAACTGGGAGGGGTGGGGTTGCCCAATCTGCAAGATTATTATAGGGCATCTAGACTGGCCCAGATCTCTATATGCAGTAGGAGGGATGCAAACATCCTTTGGCCGTCCCTGGAATCTGAGCTGGGGGAGCTCAGCTCCCCTGAGGATATCATATGGGATTCGAGGTTGGGAGGGGTGGAAGCCACACATATTGCCCCAATTATTAGATTGTCGATAAGGGATTGGAACTCAGCAATTGGGACTGCAGGCATCTTTCCTGTAAACTCGTTGAAAAAAACCCTGAAATATTTGATAAACCCAGATCTTAGACCCACCATAAGTAAATGGGAAAATAAGGGACTCTATAGGGTGGCAGACTTTGTTAATAATGGAGCTCCTATCTCCTTTGCACAGCTGAGCTTAAAAATAGACCCCTTGCCACTACAGTGGTTTTTGTATCTACAAATAGCTTCCGTGACCCGCGCTTACATTGCCAATAAAACTCCACAACCCACTACAAACTTAGAAAGACTTAGCTGCACTCCTAATAGACCCAAACACGCAATCTCACTCATATATATTGACTTACAAAAAACCAGGATTAATTCCAAGTCAACGCTAACACTCAGATGGGAGACTGATTTGGGGGCGGAGAAGGATCAGGAAGTTTGGGAAAAATTGTTCTATGACTCGGGCAAAAATTTATTAAGTGCGGACCTCAGGGAAAATATTATTAAGACCTCCTTTAGGTGGTACCTAACACCCATCCAAACAGCACACTCCGTTAGAAATGGAACTAGACTCTGCTATAGGGGCTGTGGGGAGGTGGGAACCTACCTTCACATGTGGTGGGAATGCCCGGGGGTCAGAGATATATGGAAAAATCTATCTAGACTTTTAAGCAACTTGTTAGACGAGAACATACACCTAGAAAGCTCGCAGGCCCTCTTGCATGAAAACTTACCCGCTCTTAATAAACATATTAATGCTTTCATTAGGATACTTTGCACTATTACCAGAACAAGCATAGCGAGATACTGGAAGACGGGTGTGCCCACCTGGGCGGAAATATTGGCCAAAATTAAACAGACATACTGCATGTACGAGTCAGCTGCTCAGGTACAGAACACTTCGGATTCCTTTCAGAAAATATGGTACTATTGGATGCTAGGACAGGTAGATGTGGGAATAGTATTGACAGACCCTGACCCATAGAAATGGGATTCTGGGGGCAGTGGAGGGGAGCGGTGGAGGCTCACAACTAGGGGTGCTTAAAGATGACCGTGACGTGGTGGCAATTATAGGTTTACGAACAGGTGGAAGTAGCTTATTTGGAACGACTTGTTAATGTTGAAAGTTCTTATTTGATGTTTCAAGTTTTAGAGTGTTTTTAATGATGTGATTGGTCATTTATATAGAACTAGGGAGTCCCTCCCTTTGTTCTCCATAAACTTTATCAACCATTCATTTGTCCTTTACTAATATGCCTGATGGCCTTCAAGATACCCACAGTGCTACTGGGGCAGTATAACTACCCAAACAAAACCTAAGACATGGAAGATGGAACCCAATGTAAAATGAGGACTTAAGCTTTATAATCAGAAGTAGCTACTCGTTGGTACCACAGAAAGACTCTGAACTCTTGCCATAACATTGTCCCATTTGAACCAATTACTTGTAAAGGCCAGATGACTAGCAGATGGCTAATTATGATTGTTATGTTCTGTATTTTAACTTTTAAATGCTCAATAAAAAAGATTTAATCTAAAAAAGTATTGTTTGGTTGCTGAGCCGTAGAAATTTGACTCATATTAGCGAATTGTTCGCTCAACCGATTTAACTGGGTAAACAGCATATCTACCTGATTGTACAAGCTACCTCTACCCCTGGGCCTATCTCTTGGTGCCCCATAATAATGATTCCTGGACCATTGGGTTCCCTCAGAGTCATGGCCGCTATTTCTATTCTGGTGTGGTTGCCCCTGGGGTTCAGCTTGCTCAGTATTAGTACTTTGGGGAGCAATATATACCTGGGGTGTCTGGTTACCCTGAGAATATCTTCGCCGTCTATTGTATCTACCCTTGCGCGGATACTAATTATTTGGTGAGTATTCTCTTTGAGTAATTATTCACCTGATTATGTCCCCCACTTTGGTTATAGTCTCCCTGCGCCTCAACCCGTGTAGGGGAGGGGGCAGAGTTAAACCTCTGTGGAGATGGCCTGTTTTGACTGGCCACCTCCGCATAGGTTCTCTTTTTAGACTCCAAATTCAGGGGGCTAGGTGACACCCTAGTTTCTGCTACAATTTTGGGTTTTGACTACTTTTTCACCCCTTGTTCACTGGACTGCTGAATAGAGTATAATTTTGTACTCTCTTTGATCAGCCATTCCAATGAGCAGTCCTCATCAAAATCTCTAGCTAAGTTAATTTTGATGGGTGTAGGCAGTGCTTCAAAAAATAAATTCACAAATTCTGAGCCATCAAATCTGGGATGATCTTCAGCCATACTGTACGTATTTTTCAATACCGAAAGGAATTCGACTGGACTCCTATTCGCACGACACTTTAAACCATATACCGCTATTTTCGCAGCAGTTTTAGTGCAATATTGCCCGAATTCTTTTCTGCATTGTCGTTTTATCCCATTCCAGGAATGAATATTCATATCCTTTAGTGAAGCAAATAATTTGTGATGCTTACTGTCAAATACCCAGGGCAGAAATTCAATTTTCAATTTCTCACTTGTAACATTCATTATAGCTAATGCATTTTCAAAAGCCTCTAAATGATCAATTACAGATGTTGTTCCCTTATTGGAGAATATAGGTACTGCACGTTGTACGAAGGTGATTATTTTATGGGAATCATATACTTTATCAAACTTACTCTGGGATTCTCTGTTAGAGTTTCCCTCCCCCGCACCAGCTGCGTTACAGCAGTCCTCTGGATTTATATCATGAGGTGACTGCCTATTTGGGAAATCTATTTCTGACCCATTAGGGGTCATTTGTCTATACTGTTCCATATATTTTTGTACCTCGTCCCTGACGCGTTCGCTAAAGGAGTTAGCATTATCTGTATTATTCTCACTGTTAATATAAGGGTTTTCATTATGGCGATATGACCTTTTTAAATTGCTTAATTCTCTCTGGCTTTGCGCAAGCTGTTTATTTAAATCTTGTATCTGTGCGAGTAAGTCTATATTATTCTTATCTAAGGCGGTTAGGTTTTGGGCAAATTCATCCATTTTATTTTTGGCTATTTTTAAATCCTCTTCGCGTCTGCGTGAGGAACGAATACTATTTTCTAGCTCCTGTATTTGCAATCGTTTGTCTATGACACAAAACGACATTTCGTCAATAATGCATATTAAAAGGGGCCAAGATTTTAGTATTAGTTCCTCTCGCTTTTTGGGAGTTTTGCATTGATTAATCATTAATAATTCTTGGAAGAATTCATTCTCTTCATTCCACATATTATTATTAACGGTAATATTTTTAGCTCTAGTTTCAAGCATATCCATAAAATCATTTAATTCACCCGCAATATTAAACTTCCCTTTAATGTAACTTAAGATATCTTTCTTAAGGATCTGACCTTTAGTAATGGGTATTGTTATGGGACCATTTTCAATGCTATGTACGGAATTAAATGAGTCGCTTCTGGCTACAGACATTATTATATTGGTTTAGTATTCAGTTAAATTAAAACGCTAATACAATTTTTTACCAATAAAAAGAGAGAGAAAAAAATTATATTAAAAAAAAAAATAGTATTAATTTTGAAATATGAAAAATTAATATTTCGAAATATGAAAAATTTATATTTTTGTTTAACTTTGAAAATATGAAAAATTAATATTTTTGATTAATTTTGAAATATGAAAAATTAATATTTTTATTAATCTTTCAAAAATTAATCTTTAATAATATTTCAAGATATTAATATCAATCTCAAAATATGAAAATTAATATTTCAACTTTTCAAACATTATATCTTCAAAATATTAATATCGAAATATGAAAAAAAAATTCTCTTTTATAATAATTTCTATTTACTACAAAGATATTATATCAAATATGATGAATATTAATAAATCTCAGCAGTGCCTCCATATATTATGTCAGTATATTTATGAAAATCTAAGTAGTGCTCTCCAAATAATATATCAGCTTATGGCAGGGTTACAACACAATATACTTAATAATTATCCTTAAAAATAGAAACCCGTAATCAACATGCATCTACTAGAAACCATACAATTAATATAAATATCTGAATTATTTTATTTAGTTAATATCCATGAACACTTTGAAATATATTTGTAATAAAAGGAATATGAAATAATATTATATGCACTTGAAAACTATTTAAATATGCTATGCAAAGTTCATACACGCTTACCTTTAAAACCAACCTTATTTATAAATAGCCTTCTATTTAGTTAACACAACGAGACTTAAGTCTTTATCTTTTAACATCCAAGCGATACAATTTTAAACAGTGCTTATAAACAATAGGATAATATATATATTATGCTATTTAACTGCAATTTATCCTAATACAATATTGATTTAAAACACCAGAACTTTCATAGATAAATCACTTAGCCTACAAAAACAAACTTAACACCATATAGGACTATGAGACATTAATTAAAATACAAACTGCTCTCTTAATCTATCAGCTGTAATTTAAACTGCAGTGACTTGAAAATATCATATGTAATTAGCAGCCCTTTTCTTATACTTTACCAAAATGATCGAAATCGATAATTCAGTTACCAGAAATTTCTTGTTTCATCTCAGAAGACAGATAAGTAACTTTTGCAATCAATGAGAAAGAGGTAGTCAGCTTGTTCAGAATGGTTTCAAAATGCCCAGCAGCAGATATCATCCAAAGTTAAACAGCCTTTTTTCTATCTCTCTCTTGCTTACTTATATATGTTTTCACTCATTGAAGACATCATGTGGGTGGCACTACGGGAGCTGACCTTCTGTAGAATCTGCTAACTTTTTAGTTACTATTTTCACACTAATATTACCTTTAGCTTAGGAAATCAGGACGCTGCTTTAAGAAATTATATCTTTTATTAGACAGAAAATAAGTATTTACATAGAAACAAGTTACTGACTAATGTAAGGGGAGGAAAGGTAAGGTGGAAAAGGGGAGAGAGAGAGATGGAAGGGGAGAGGTGAGTGAGAAGAGAGCTTACCCTAGCCTACAATGGCAACTAACTTTTATAGTCATTCATTCTCTTACATAGCCCAGCCCACACTCATCTATAAATTCTTCAGTCAGAGACCAGATGACATCATTATATGAATGGGGGTAGAAGTCACTTCCTTAGGCTATTGGTGAAAGAGATAAAATCAGGGCCTTATAGTTTATGACACCACCTGTGCTGAAATGCTAAAATGTTTGTAAGGGTTGTAAAATGTCTTAGTGAATCCTGTGGTATCCTTTTGATCTATTGTTTACATGCAGTGGTTCATCAGATTTCCAACTGGTTTCCACTTGTCTTGTCACCTCTGAACTGGAACTGTAGGTCAGTGTGCATTTAACCCTTTGTATAGACAAATGTCCCTTAGCATTTCATTATTCAATAATGTCCATGGAAATAACAGTCTGATATTAAAGTTAGGTGTGTTCATTAAATACAACACCTTCCCATTGGTCACCTGGGAAGTCTAATCGGATTGGCCCTTGGAAATTTCATTTTTAACAGCCAAAAAGCCTTCTGGCTGTAGTTCTCGCAACATAACACCGGGGGCAGAGTGATGGACAGACACAGCAATATATACAGCATTTTTAGACAGTGAAATTATTATTTCTTTAAAATATGTAATAACTGCCATAATTTCTTGTATTAATCTTTCACAATTTTCATTTTATATGGGGCAGGATCACGTCACCTCTCTGATCCTTTTGATATGAAACATCAAATATATCTAACATTATATTAAAATAATTTATATTTCATTTAGCCTAACAGAAAGTTTATATTTCATAGTCATATCACATCAAAGTAACTTCCATATCTTCATCTTACTATATTTTAAGAGATGTATTTAAAACTTTATAAACATTTATTGCACATTCATATGATATGACAGTGTCATTTATTAAATTTTTTTTAGGTTCACAAATATCTATTCATATTCTTAAAAACACAGAGGCTGAGGTATTTAGTGCACCTCTTTCTAAGTGCATGGATTGATGCCCATGACCAATGGTTGTCTGCAATAAAAATAGAAATAATTATTAGAAATGATCCAAGCATTCATATGTATTTGATTTAGTCATTACTCAACAAAGCAATCATTCATTTAATATAAAATGTCTCAGTCCCATATATATACATATCTGGGTTATTTGAATTGTTCCAAACACATATGAAACTAGTATTGTTCCCTTTGCAAAAATGTATTTATTTTTATTTAAAATCTAAATAAAGTTGTTTTGAAACCATGTGCTGTTATCCTAACGTCTTCACTGCCCTTTCAGTACTCAGTTTCCAGACTTTTTGTCTCTTACTCACCACATGGGGTCCCCTGCACCTAAGTGCAAATGCTGAAACTCTCACAAGATTTGTCACCTGAGCTAGATTCTTAGGTACATTGGGAGGGGTAAATAGATTTTATCTCACATTCCCAAGCAATCACACATATGGTTTCTGAAACTGTGGCTACATTTTAATTAAATCAAATGCCTTAGTGTCAAGCCTTTGGAGACATCCTGGAGATGTGTATTCAGAATTTTACCTGTGTTAATTTTCAGTTCCTTGTGTTTATACAATTGCATAATTTAGCATATTGAGTGTGGGAGATCTCTAAATGAATTATTTGATGTGCACACCCACAGACTTATTAAATAAAGACAAATATACTTGTATATATTATTTAATAATATTTTAAATACCTTGACACCAGGTAAGCTTGTGATTCAGTTTAGTGGGTGCAAGGGTTAACCACACTCCCTAGTCTGTACTAGACGTAAGAGAAATGCCCTAAACTCCCTTTTAATGCCACCCACACTAAACCAACAATCCTATAGCTCCAATACTGCCACCACTTAATATTTATTAAAGGGAAAATCCTAAGAAAAAACCCAGACTTTACACATTAACCCTCTAAATACAATTTAGCAGAAAATAACCTAAATTATACAGTTCTAATATTCCAGTCTCTTTCAGTAACATGGTTCAATTATTAGACAAAGGCCAAACTTAATAAAGGAATTATTTATTATGCTAAAATATTATGCACAATGCATTATTAATAAAAGTTGGTACAAATAACATGACACATTAGCAAACAGTGTTTTAAAATAAAATAGGAGAAAAATAACAGACCTAATACTTCACTAGCTTATGAGTCTGCCCCCAGGGAGATAGGCAAGAAGAAAAGTTGTCACTCACGCTGTAGCAAGCCTCCCATGTAGAATGAACACCTTATTGTTAAAAATATAAGATTCTTATACCATTTTCCAGAGATTAGGTTGCCTGACCACACCCTCCTGGGCGGGCTAAGAAACCCCCCTGTCTTTATGCCCTTCAATAGACTAAGTTCTTGCCTGAAATTATACAATCCATTATAATTTCTGCTAGGTAACTATTTCTATATTTACATATCGAGAACCTCTTAGTTTCATTGGGAGAATCGGTTTGATATCAAATATGCCATAGGTAGTCATAATTACCTTCATTTAAGGTTATAACAGTTTTAACACACATATGTACATAATATACCAATGTCCTTTCAGTGACCTGGTCAGTTTTTGTGATGGAGGCCCTGTTTTGCATCATGCATTCTATTGACAACCTAAGCCATAAACCCTTTCCTGTGTATTTTCTGAAACTAAGATCTTGAGTGGCTTTATAACTCAATGCATACACAATAACACTTGGTGGGGCTATTTAGGAGGCTCCTGGCACTTCAAAGAAAACACACAATTCTTCTTGAAAAACAAATAACTGTTTTGAGTTCAAGCTACACAGAATTAACCCCTTCTTAGTTAAAGTCTGAGGTTTTCATGACACCTCCCCCAATAAGAGACGCAAAAGGGAGTGGCTACAAGCCACTCCCGATGCGTATCAAAGGGAGCTTCCCCTTGCGGTGATAATGCCATTGCCAGACAAATTGCACATAGCAGTTTTGCCAGCAGGATGCCCTCCTTTTAAAAGTGACACACTACAGGGAGTGCAGAATTATTAGGCAAGTTCTATTTTTGAGGATTAATTTTATTATTGAACAACAACCATGTTCTCAATGAACTCAAAAAAACTCATTAATATCAAAGCTGAATAGTTTTGGAAGTAGTTTTTAGTTTGTTTTTAGTTATAGCTATTTTAGGGGGCTATCTGTGTGTGCAGGTGACTATTACTGTGCATAATTATTAGGCAACTTAACAAAAAACAAATATATACCCATTTCAATTATTTATTTTTACCAGTGAAACCAATATAACATCTCAACATTCACAAATATACATTTCTGACATTCAAAAACAAAACAAAAACAAATCAGTGACCAATATAGCCACCTTTCTTTGCAAGGACACTCAAAAGCCTGCCATCCATGGATTCTGTCAGTGTTTTGATCTGTTCACCATCAACATTGCGTGCAGCAGCAACCACAGCCTCCCAGACACTGTTCAGAGAGGTGTACTGTTTTCCCTCCTTGTAAATCTCACATTTGATGATGGACCACAGGTTCTCAATGGGGTTCAGATCAGGTGAACAAGGAGGCCATGTCATTAGATTTTCTTCTTTTATACCCTTTCTTGCCAGCCACGCTGTGGAGTACTTGGACGCGTGTGATGGAGCATTGTCCTGCATGAAAATCATGTTTTTCTTGAAGGATGCAGACTTCTTCCTGTACCACTGCTCGAAGAAGGTGTCTTCCAGAAACTGGCAGTAGGACTGGGAGTTGAGCTTGACTCCATCCTCAACCCGAAAAGGCCCCACAAGCTCATCTTTGATGATACCAGCCCAAACCAGTACTCCACCTCCACCTTGCTGGCGTCTGAGTCGGACTGGAGCTCTCTGCCCTTTACCAATCCAGCCACGGGCCCATCCATCTGGCCCATCAAGACTCACTCTCATTTCATCAGTCCATAAAACCTTAGAAAAATCAGTCTTGAGATATTTCTTGGCCCAGTCTTGACGTTTCAGCTGGGGTGTCTTGTTCAGTGGTGGTCGTCTTTCAGCCTTTCTTACCTTGGCCATGTCTCTGAGTATTGCACACCTTGTTCTTTTGGGCACTCCAGTGATGTTGCAGCTCTGAAATTTGGCCAAACTGGTGGCAAGTGGCATCTTGGCAGCTGCACGCTTGACTTTTCTCAGTTCATGGGCAGTTATTTTGCGCCTTGGTTTTTCCACACGTTTCTTGCCACCCTGTTGACTATTTTGAATGAAACGCTTGATTGTTCGATGATCACGCTTCAGAAGCTTTGCAATTTTAAGAGTGCTGCATCCCTCTGCAAGATATCTCACTATTTTTGACTTTTCTGAGCCTGTCAAGTCCTTCTTTTGACCCATTTTGCCAAAGGAAAGGAAGTTGCCTAATAATTTTGCACACCTGATATAGGGTGTTGATGTCATTAGACCACACCCCTTCTCATTACAGAGATGCACATCACCTAATATGCTTAATTGGTAGTAGGCTTTCAAGCCTATACAGCTTGGAGTAAGACAACATGCATAAAGAGGATGATGTGGTCAAAATACTCATTTGCCTAATAATTCTGCACACAGTGTAGTTGCTCTACCCAACTGATGGAATATATTGCAGGGCCCCTCCCATGCAGCCTGTAGCTGGTTCTGCCTCATGGGTGTTAGTACCAGAACATTTTGCCCCATCTCATATACTCCCTCTCTGACAGTAAAATCCTGCAACTGTTTTTGTGGGAATATGGCATCTCTGGGTTTTGCAGGTACCTTCCCCAATAAGGCTTGCATCTTATCCCTGGATAACACATCATCCCTTGTTACAGAGGTGCCTGTGAAACCTAGGGTCTTGCTACTTATGGTGTGCTCTCTGAACATATTGTGTGCTGTCAGTTGCTGCTTAACTACCATAGGATCTTTCCCTCCCACTGGAGTAGAATTCCTGTACTCCTGCACTCTGTTATGGTTGGTAGGGGGTTGACTAACTCCACCCCTCCTCTTCACTGTGGGTCCCAGCTGCTGAGCCTGCACGCCTACCACTGTATTTGCTGACTGGCACTGTGGGGCTGTGTAAATACACTTCTCTGTACTCCCCCCCCCTGTGCCTGCAGTCTGTGTCAGTCTCTGTCCCCTAGTCTGTGAAGTCTGTGTATAGGTCACAGCTGAGGTTACTGGGGTCTCTGTCACCCACAATCTTTCACACTCACTCTGGGGGTCCCTCAAAGAGTATCCTGTACCCTCCTCCCCCACACACTCTATGACAGAAGCAGCAGAGCCACAGATTTCAGAGTGGGCTAGCTTGCCCTCCTGCTCTCTCTCACAGTCAGCCATTTTGCGTCCTCACACAGAATCTGGGACCCTTCTAACACTGGTGCAGACAAGCACACATCTTCCTTCTGCCCTTTATCCCAAATATTGTGTCTTTTCACAGGGAACGGAATTGTCCCTGGCAGAGACTGGCACACATCATCCAGCGGCCCAGTCACCCAGTCATTCTCTCCCCCATCAATCTCACCTCCTTCTATAGAATCCACTGATTCAATCACAGACAGACACGCACCCCTCATCTGCCTCCTATCACAAACAGTTTCTCCCTGTACCGTTAAACTTGGTTCAGGCACAGACAGACCCACACAGTCTATCTGCCTTTCTCCCCCATCAGTTTCTCCTCTTACAGGTTCACCTCTCAGCACAGACACCCCCAGTTCAGGCACAGCCCTGCGCACACATGCACTCTGTCCTCCCTCCTGGTCATAATGTCTCTGAGCATTTTTACACACAGCCCTTTCCACATAAGGGTCTACCCACACTAAACCAACAATCCTATAGCTCCAATACAGCCACAACTTAATATTTATTAAAGGGAAAATCCTAAGAAAAAACCCAGACTTTACACATTAACCCTCTAAATACAATTTAGCAGAAAATAACCTAAATTATACAGTTCTAATATTCAAGTCTCTTTCAGTAACGTGGTTCAATTATTAGACAAAGGCCAAACTTAATAAAGGAATTATTTATTATGCCAAAAATATTATGCACAATGCATTATTAATAAAAGTTGGTACAAATAACATGACACGTTAGCAAACAGTGTTTTAAAATAAAATATGAGAAAAATAACAGACCTAATACTTCACTAGTTTATGAGTCTGCCCCCAGGGAAATGGGCAAGAAGAAAAGTTGTCACTCACGCTGTAGCAAGCAGCCTCCCATGTAGAATGAACACCTTATTGTTAAAAACATAAGATTCTTATACCATTTTCCAGAGATTAGGTTGCCTGACCACACCCTCCTGGGCGGGCTAAGAAACAGTTTTAACACACATAAGTACATAATATACCAATGTCCTTTCAGTGACCTGGTCAGTTTTTGTGATGGAGGCCCTGTTTTGCATCATGCATTCTATTAACAACCTAAGCCTTAAACCCTTTCCTGTGTATTTTCTGAAACTAAGAGCTTGAGTGGCTTTATGACTCAATGCATACACAATAACACTTGGTGGGGCTATTTAGGAGGCTCCTGGCACTTCAAAGAAAACACACAATTCTTCTTGAAAAACAAATAACTGTTTTGAGTTCAAGCTACACAGAATTAACCCCTTCTTAGTTAAAGCCTGAGGTTTTCGTGACACAGGGATTCATCTTCTACCTCCCTTTACAGATCATCATTATACTCCTCTACCATTATGAGGAGAAGGAACGAGCAGGCACTACAAAAAGGTGCTATAAAGAATGTAAAATGTATTTATTGAAAAAAACAAATAAAAAGACTATAACGTCCAAATTAGTACACAGACATGAAACATGACAAACAGACAGGACGTCTGACGTGTTTCGCCCCCCCTACATGCGCTTACTCAGACATACCCTATATACAGATAGTGTCATATTTATACCCACACCAAGACACAATTAACTTCATAGTAACCACATAAAAATACAATAAAACCAACCTTATTGTGTCAAATGGCAATAGAGATACAAAGACACAAGTATAGTTTGACAGATCCATAAATAATTATACAATATCCATACAGACAAAAGTTATATCAAACAAAGTTCTTAAATAAATATATCTATGAGTACCTCTGCTATGTTTCACTACTAGTTTGGCTGACTGCTATCAGTGGCCAAGTGTCTAAAAAGCTAAGTATTCATTTTATTACTAAGGACACTCATAGCTGTGGACTGGGCTCTTATCACATACTATTTTATATATAGAGCCCAGGGAAAGGCATTGCTCTCTTTCATGCATTAAAGATTCTTTTTTAGGTTTTTGGAAAAGTTTGTAACAAAGGGCTTTATTTAACTATACAGCTATTTGTTTATTGGGGTCATACCTTTTCATCAGACTCATGGGACTGACTCTCTCACGAGCGCGCCCGCCACGTCACATGTTTTTACAGTACCGCTGTGACGTCACTGATGCATCATTTTATTTCCGCACACATTTCATGTCAGAAATATGTTTAATTTGAAATCTTTTTTATTAACATTTTAAGAAGATACAACAGGTGACATACCATTGACATATTCTTAAGTTTAATTTTCCCAATTACTGAGCTACCAACATAGTGGGCATACATAGGGGCTGATTTATCATATGTCCACCTGACATCGCTGAATGCCGACAGCATATGCAGTCGGCATTTAGCATTGCACAAGCAGTTCTGGTGAACTGCTTGAGCAATGCCGCCCCCTGCAGATTTGGCAGGGGTGTCAATCAACCCGATCGTATTCAATCGGGGTGATTGCTATTCGCCGCGTCAGAGGTGGCAGACCAGTTAAGGAGCAGCGGTCTTAAGACTGCTGCTTCTTATCAGCTGTTTCCGGCGAGCCTGAAGGCTAGCGTGGAAACAGTTGCATTAGGGCCAATTGACCGCTTGTTTCCGCAATCACAGGTGTTAGACTTTTTTTTGCCGGCTCTCCCCATTGATGTCTATGGGGAAAGCGTGCACAAGCACGTCAAACACAGCGCTTGTTTTGGTAACGGTATGGATCTTAAAATCTCCATATCGCCCGCACAAGCAGTGTTTTTTAAACTTGTAATAGCAGCACTATAGGGAATTAAATAACGCCACTTTTGTGGTGTTCTTTACTTTCCCTATAGCGCTCAAAACTCGTAATCTAGGTGTAAGTTAGATACTTATTTATTACGAATTTACGTAATATATACAGATTTATTTGTATAGGAACTATAAGCCTAGATTATACTGTTATTCTGGCAAGTTATTATGAATAGAGTGTGAACTTACTTGTTTTTATTATGGGTGAATAGAATATAATGTTCTCATGAATCGTAAACACATTAACCTATTAATTCACTCCCTGGTATAGGTCTATATACCATCTCTTATTTAGACTCTTTGGTTCCATTGTATCCATATAAAATATCAATTTTGCTTCTCTGTCTAATAACAGTTTCATTCTATCTCCTCCTCTATATGGTTTGGGGATAACGTCTTTAGCCAGAAATTCAAAGGCTTTCTTTTTTTCTTCATGCAAGTTAAAATGTTTGCCTATCGGGGTCCGAGGGGGATCTTGATCTATTGCATTTAGATGTTCTTGCATCCTAACTTTCAGAAACCTGCTTGTGCATCCTATGTATTGCTTGTTGCAAATCTTGCAATTTATTACATATATGACAAATTTACTATTACAGTCTGTCCTCAGATTAATTTGGTATTGTATACCTGTAGAGTTTGAACTAAACACATTTGTCATTTTAGCATATTTACAATTTAGGCACGGATTTCTACCACATCTAAAATGGCCTTTCCTTGTAAGCCAATTTTCTTTTGAACCTGTTTGCTTCTCACTTTTATACTCAAACTTTGTTAGTTGTAATTCTAGTGTTTTTGCCTTTGTCGCAGAAAATTTAATTCCTTTGGTTATCTTATCTTTTAATTTTGTGTCCTGTTCTAGTATCTCAATATTGTTCTTTATTATGTTGCATATCTGTCTATATTGATGGCTATATGTAGTCACAAAATAAATGCTGTCTTTATGGTCTCTATTCTTATGTTTCTTGGAAGATTTATTTTCTCTCACAAGAATCTCCATGGGTATTTTCCTCACTTCTCTATTGATATTATTACGTTTCTCTCTATCATATCCTCTGTCAATTAGTTGTTTTTCTAATTTATGTGCATCATATTTAGTTAAGTCTGTACGGTTTTGTTTAATTTGGACAAATTGTCCTTTAGGTATACCTTTTTTGAGGTGTGGTGGGTGACATGAGTCAGCTCTGATTATGGTGTTCCCTGAGATTTTCTTTCTATAAAGTTCAGACTCTATCTTATGAGTTTTAGTGTTGCCCGGCCAGGGCCGCCACTAGAAATTTTGGGGCCCCTGACTCAACCCCCCCGCTCCTTTGACATGTGCAATTTTTGACCAAGTGACTAAAACGTATATTTAAACTTGGAAATGTAGTAAAAGTAGTAACATACACACACAGACACACTCATACACTGAAACACACAAACACACTCGCACATAAGGATTCACATATAGACACTCTAGCAGACACGCAAAGAAACACACTCAGACACAGAAACCCAAACAGACACTTAGCACTTGTTTACATTGACCTGACAAGTAATGAGGTAAACTACAGTTTTGTAAAAAAAAATGGAGATTTAGAAAACAAAATATGGAGTTCTGATTATCTTTTTGTAAAGGAAGAGGACAGCTAAATTATGACAACAGCATGCAGTGGCTGAAAGGAAGGGCCCTGAACTGACTAAACAATAATTTAAAGGTTAAATGGTGGATTGGTTACTTCCGGAAAGGTCTTGTTAGTCTCAAAGTCTGTAGAAAGATGTGAATAATTAGTAGTAAGGTAAAAATGTCCTAAAAAGGAACAGACAATGGACGCCCACACACAAACTCAAACTTGCACATACATCCAAGGAAACACCGACAGAGACAGCCTCAGAAAACACACAAAGACATACACACACACACACACACACACACACACAGACAACCACCTGAAAAACACAGAAAGACATACATACACACACCCTCAATGAGACATCCACAGAAAACACACAAAGATATACACACACCCTCACAGAGACACCCACAGAAAACACAGACATACATACACACACACTCTCACAGAGACACCCATAGAAAAAGCTTGAAGACATATGCACACACACTCACAGACATCCACAGAAAATGCACAAAGACATACACACCCACCCTCACAGAGAGACCCACAGATAAAAAATACATACACACTCATAGAGACACAAACCAAAGCACAAAGACATAAACACATACACCCACAGAAACACTCACAGGAGGAAACATTTATGCACCTTGCATCCCCTAAATCAACAGTGTGTGACATGCATGATAAAAAAAATGCAGAAATTAAGAGATCACTTTTTAAAGAATCATATTTGTAAATGTACAAACAAAAATAATTCTGTGAATTCAAAATTGTACATTAATGAGCTGGGTAGATGGCTAGATGAAGAAAAGTACTTTTAAAAGGTTGACATATGTTTGTTTGTTTTTTCCCTATTTTCCCCAACCAAGAGCACCACTTCAAATATAGTGTACAAATGTTACCATCTGTCAGCTGTACTTATGGATTTTGAAAATGCTGTACTCTATATGGTCTTAGTGGGACCATAAGCTGTGGTACTCATACCATTAGATCTGGTTAAATGCAGGATTTAGGCTTGTTGGTATGTATTTCAAAACTAAATCAGCTGTAGTGTAAACTGAACAGTTTTAAGTTAACCTGTCTCATTTCAAACACTGAGCAATCTTAGTCTGAGAGTATAAAATTTTATGCAGATGTAAAAATCTTAGATAAGATGCCTCCTTGCATCTGGAAAGTCCTTGCATAAAGGGGCAATAAACTGGAATGTAATATATATATATATATATATATATATATATATAAAATGCATATCTGCCAAAAGGGCATCTACCATTTGTGTATTGAGTAGGAAACATTTCTGCATGGTTTTAAATATAGCATTTCTACAGCATTGTGAAATAATCATAAATACACTGCTGCTAAAAAAAATGTGTTTTTATGGACCCCTAGCCCCACCATACAACTACTACCATACTGAAGTTGCAATCCAAAATTGCACAAAGAAATAAAAAACATTTGCTAAGTAAGTCCTACCTCCTCTTCAAATTAAAGTGATCTGCCGTCTGACTCAGGCACACACTGTACAAAGTGCCAAGTCTGTCTCACACTGAGCATAGTGGTTTAGTGCACACTAAGAAATCCTCTCAAATGCTAATACTTTACTCTTTGTAATAACATTTCCCATGCTCAATTAGCACTCTGCTGTAGTTCTTCCCTCATGGGGCCCCCCTGGCTCATTGGGCCCCTGACAGGAGTCACCCCTGTCACCCCCTGATGGCGGCCCTGGTTGCCCCTCAGTGTCACATCCAAAAAATGTATTTCCTCCCTTGCAGTTTCAAAAGTGAATTTAAGATTGAGAATGTTATCATTAAGATGTGCTACAAAACGTAGTGTATCATGTGTGTCTCCTTTCCAAATTATCAGTAAATCGTCTATATACCTGATATATAGACATATTGCACCCTGAAATCTGTTACTATCTCCTAAAATGCGGCCCACTTCCATCTATCCAAGATACAAATTAGCATATGTTGGTGAAAATTTACACCGGCCTAACCCCTCTCAGGCTGGCCGGACTTCTGGAACTCCCGGTCGGCCACAGCAGGACACCCGCTAACTTTACCCCTGGTCGCTCCAGCAGTCCTTTGCCCCAGAGCTCCGCTCTTGTGGGGATTGGTAGCCCCTAAGGAGGACAAGAGCTGGGGAAATTATCGGAGGGGAACTCCTTTGATAACTGGGGGTTTTGGACACCCCTAACCCCATAACTTCAACGGACTACTACAGGCTGTGGTCACTTGCCAGCTACATAGCTGCAGTCGGCAGGGAGGAAGCAGGACCCGTTTGGCGGAGCTACCCAGTCGGGGTAGCCGGGGTATCCGTCACAGATGCTTTAGCTTTTGGTTTTGCACCTTGTGCTTTTTTGCTTATCGGCTGTTCCTCTTCTGACTCTGTGTAGTCTGTAACATCTTCATCATGTGACTGTATAGGAGTTGATACAGAATAACTGCTAGCTTCTCTGCTGGTATACGAGAAGCTTACTTTCTTATTTCAGCTGTAATGTCCCTTGTTTTTGTTGGACTTTTTATGACCTTTATTCTTCCTCTTGTCTGCTTGGTCCCATGTGTTTCTTCTAATACTATGCAAATTATACACCATATTTAGTTGGTAATCTTTCTCATCTCTTTCATATTTGGAGACCTTTCTTTCTTGAATTTCTTTCTCTAATTTCTCCAAGTTTTTTTTCTAAATCTTCATCCAATTTTTTGTATTCAGGGTCCTCCTTCTTAATCCTCAGTTTCACTTGTAGGGCTTTAATTTCTATTAGTATATCATCCCTCTTTGATTTCTTGTGTTTAATCAATTGTTTCATCATAATAATTGAACAGTTTGACAGATTTTCTGTCCACTCGTTCATAAATTCTTTATCTTCGTCTTCCATAATTGGAAGAGACCTCTTGGTATTATTTGACTTTGTACATACTTTTCAAAGAACATTATTTCATACCAGAGCTTCAGCTCTTTTATTCTGATATTATTCATCAGACCAAATACTGCCTTCAAATCATTAACATCTGCTGTGAGGTGTGTGTGTTGTAATAAGCTTTCAAGTATATTCAGATGCATGGAAACATCCTCCAATGCCTTGCCTGTTGCCATGATTCTTGTAATTATAAATAAATGTGATTATATAATCATCAATGATTGACTTAGCCTGGGATTTAGATACAGAGTCCTTTTATTTGTGCTTAATTACACTCCAATATAGGCGGCTATTCAATACTGTGACCTTCAAAATTGTAATCTTAAGTCTTCAAAACACTCTCTGGCATCTGTGTGCAGTGCAAATACCAATTGTTATATGGGAAACATAGTTTATATTATGAATACTTCATCCGCATAAGAATTCCTTTCTTATTGGTGTATTGTTATTTATATAACGTTATGTTAGTTTATAGGATTTTCTTTTATCTCCTTAACCCTTTCGTGACAGGGTTCAAGTGCCTACATCGGAACAACTGTTCCGATGTAGACAAATTGAAACTACGCGATCGTGCATACGATCGCGAGATTTCAATTATTGGATCGCATCTGGGGGGCGTCCCTACAATCCTAGGAACGCCCTCTAGACCGCGATTAAATCCTAGAAGCACAGAAGGCTTCAGGACAGCCGTTAGCTATGACGTTCTATTCCGTCATAACGGCTTTAAAGCCCAGTCTAATTATGACGGAATAGAACGTCATAACGGCTTTAAAAGGTTAAGTCTGAGTGTAATTGCAGTAATTCTGTTCTTGTGTGTCAAACTAATGAACAAGGAAAATTGCAGTCTGCGGTCAGTGTCAGCTTCAAACAGGCTTAACTCTAATAGCATACCAAAAAACAAGAGGTTAAACACTCACTGCATTCAATTCCACACGAAAATTCCTGAACAGCTGTGGTCCCCGTGTGCAGGATTCCCGGAGGTCAATTCGGGGAAAGCCTGGCCCCATAGCTCTTGCCACAGCAAGTAAGAAACACAGTATTCAAATTACCTCCTCTCCGTAACCCCAACAACAGTAGTTCAATTGCTGGTCGAAAAAGGCACAGGCTCCGCTTTTCAAATTGAAACTATTCATATTACATTATTAATTTGTTACAATTGCTCAAACAAATCACACACACCTCTCTGCTCGCTCAGAGTCATCTGACGCGTTTTGCGCCTCTGATTGGCGCTTTCTCAAAGATGACGTAACTCATGAGGGTTCAGTCTTTTAACTAAACTCCTCCCCTCCCCTGTTCCTACGTAAGGGATTTACTATTTTACTCTTTACATGGCACAGTCTAATTATTGGGTAACTAACAGTATGTAACATTAGATAACCGTCAATGCTATTTAAATAGCCAATAGAATGCTATTTGAATAGCCAATAGAATAAGAGCTACTGACATTCTATTGGCTATTCAAATCAGCCAGTAGAATTACAGTAGCTCTTATTCTATTGGCTATTCAAATCAGCCAATAGAATTACAGTTGCTCACATCCGATTGGCTGATTTGAATTTGAAGGCTCAAATCAGCCAATAGGAATTCAAGGGACGCCATTTTTAATCGCTTACCTTGAATTCCTATTCAGTGTACGGCGGAGATCGTATGAAGAGGATCCTGCACGCTCCATGGCTCCGCGGTCTTCAGCTCCAGCGTTGCCGATCTTCAGTTCTACCGTTGCCGGTCTTCAGTTCCAGAGTCGACGGTTTTAAGCTCTGCGGTCATCGGTCTTCAACTCCTCCGCTCCGCGCCGGCTGGTTCCTGGAAGAAGAGGTCGCCGCTTGGAAGAAGACTTCACCGCCTGGAACAGGACCTTCTCCGCCGGTTTTCAGGACAGTTAAGGACCACTTGCGGGTTAGACTTAGGTTTTTTTAAGGGGGGATCGGGTGGGTTTTAGAGTAGGGGTGTGTGGGTTGTAATTTGGGGGGGGTATTGTTCTTTTTTTTACAGGTAAAAGAGCTGATTACTTTGGGGCAATGCCCCGCAAAAGGCCCTTTTAAGGGCTGTTAATAGAGCTGATTACTTTGGGGCAATTCCCCGCAAAAGGCCCCTTTAAGGGCTATTTGTAATTTAGTTTAGGGTAGGGAAATTTTATTATTTTGGGGGGCTTTTTTATTTTATTAGGGGGCTTAGATTAGGTGTAATTAGCTTTAAATTCTTGTAATTTTTTTTATTTTTTGTAATTTAGTGTTTTTTTTTGTAATCTAGTTTAGTTTATTTAATTGTATTTTAGTTTAGATAATTGTAGTTTATTTAATTTATTGATAGTGTAGTGTTAGGTTTATTTGTAACTTAGGTTAGGATTTATTTTACAGGTAATTTTGTAATTATTTTAACTAGGTAGCTATTAAATAGTTATTAACTATTTAATAGCTATTGTACCTAGTTAAAATAAATACAAAGTTACCTGTAAAATAAATATAAACCCTAAAATAGCTACAATGTAATTATTAATTATATTGTAGCTATTTTAGGATTTATTTTATAGGTAAGTATTTAGTTTTAAATAGGAATAATTTAGTTAATAATATTAATATTATTTTGATTTATTTAAATAATAATTAAGTTAGGGGTTGTTAGGGTTAGACGTTTTGTTAGGTTTAGGGGTTAATATATTTAATATAGGTGGCGGTGGTGTAAGGGGGTCAGATTAGGGGGTAATATATTTAATATAGGTGGCGGCGGTGTAGGGGAGTCAGATTAGGGGGTAATACATTTAATGTAGGTGGCGGCGGGGTCCGGGAGCGGCGGTTTAGGGGTTAATAGACTTTATTAGGTATTGCGGTGGGGGATTGTGGTTGACAGGTAGATAGACATTGTGCATGCGTTAGGTGTTAGGTTTTATTTTGCAGGCAGTTTAGGGAGTTATGGTGCTCCAATACTCAGCGCAAGGCTTCCTACGCCTGCATTTTGTGGCGAGGTGAAAATGGAGTAAGATTTCTCCATTTTCACCACGTAAGTCCTTACGCTGTATATTGGATACCAAACTGCACGTGTTTTCTATGTCCGTCTATGGGGGTAAAAACTACGGGCGAAGGCAAAAATATACAAGCATAACTTCTATGTTACGCCATATATGTGATACCAAAACCGTGCAAAACCTGGCGTTGCCGGCTTCTGCGGGCGACGCTGCATATCGGATGGGGCCCCAGGTTGGATCTCTATCACTAACTATCATGAACAGCTGACACCTTTGTATTCAAAAAAACATAATTTATGCTTACCTGATAAATTTATTTCTCTTGTAGTGTATCCAGTCCACGGATCATCCATTACTTGTGGGATATTCTCCTTCCCAACAGGAAGTTGCAAGAGGATCACCCACAGCAGAGCTGCTATATAGCTCCTCCGCTCACTGCCATATCCAGTCATTCGACCGAAACAAGACGAGAAAGGAGAAACCATAGGGTGCAGTGGTGACTGTAGTTTAATTAAAATTTAGACCTGCCTGAAAAGGACAGGGCGGGCCGTGGACTGGATACACTACAAGAGAAATAAATTTATCAGGTAAGCATAAATTATGTTTTCTCTTGTTAAGTGTATCCAGTCCACGGATCATCCATTACTTGTGGGATACCAATACCAAAGCTAAAGTACACGGATGATGGGAGGGACAAGGCAGGAACTTAAACGGAAGGAACCACTGCCTGTAGCACCTTTCTCCCAAAAACAGCCTCCGAAGAAGCAAAAGTATCAAATTTGGAAAATTTGGAAAAAGTATGAAGCGAAGACCAAGTCGCAGCCTTGCAAATCTGTTCAACAGAGGCCTCAATTTTAAAGGCCCAGGTGGAAGCCACAGCTCTAGTAGAATGAGCTGTAATCCTTTCAGGAGGCTGCTGTCCAGCAGTCTCATAGGCTAAACGGATTATACTCCTAAGCCAAAAAGAAAGAGAGGTTGCCGAGGCCTTTTGACCTCTCCTCTGTCCAGAGTAAACAACAAACAGGTTAGATGTTTGACAAAAATCTTTAGTAGCCTGTAAGTAAAACTTCAAGGCACGGACTACGTCTAGATTATGCAAAAGACGTTCCTTCTTTGAAGAAGGATTAGGACATAATGATGGAACAACAATCTCTTGATTGATATCTTGTTAGAAACCACCTTAGGTAAAAACCCAGGTTTTGTACGCAGAACAACTTTATATGAATGAAAGATCAGATAAGGAGAATCACAATGTAAGGCAGATAACTCTGAGACTCTTCGAGCCGAGGAAATAGCCATCAGAAAAAGAACTTTCCATGATAGAAGTTTGATATCAATAGAATGAAGGGGTTCAAACGGAACCCCTTGAAGAACTTTAAGAACCAAGTTTAAGCTCCATGGAGGAGCAACAGGTTTAAACACAGGCTTAATTCTAACTAAAGCCTGACAAAATGCCTGAACGTCTGGAACTTCTGCCAGACGCTTGTGTAAAAGAATAGACAGAGCAGAAATCTGTCCCTTTAAAGAACTAGCTGATAATCCTTTGTTCAAACCCTCTTGGAGGAAGGACAATATCCTAGGAATCCTAACCCTACTCCATGAGTAATTCTTGGATTCACACCAATGAAGATATTTACGCCATATCTTGTGGTAAATTTTCCTGGTGACAGGCTTTTGTGCCTGTATTAAGGTATCAATTACTGACTCGGAGAAGCCACGCTTTGATAGGATCGAGCGTTCAATGTCCATGCAGTCAGTCTCAGAGAAAGTAGATTCAGATGATTGAAAGGACCTTGTATTAGAAGGTCTTGTCTCAGAGGCAGAGTCCATAGTGGAAAGGATGACATGTCCACTAGGTCTGCATACCAGGTCACCGATGCTCTTTCCTGTTTGATTTTGGCAATCAGACGAGGGAGCAGAGGAAACGGTGGAAACACATAAGCCAGGTTGAAGAACCAAGGCGCTGCTAGAGCATCTATCAGTGCCGCTTCTGGGTCCCTGGACCTGGATCCGTAACAAGGAAGCTTGGCGTTCTGGCGAGACGCCATGAGATCCAATTCTGGTTTGCCCCAACGGAGAACCAATTGAGCAAACACCTCCGGATGGAGTTCCCATTCCCCCGGATGAAAAGTCTGACGACTTAGAAAATCCGCCTGCCAGTTCTCTACACCTGGGATATGGATCGCTGACAGGTGGCAAGAGTGAGTTTCTGCCCAGTGAATTATCTTGGAGACTTCTGACATCGCTAGGGAACTCCTGGTTCCCCCTTGATGGTTGATGTAAGCCACAGTCGTGATGTTGTCCGACTGAAATCTGATGAACCTCAGTGTTGCTAGCTGAGGCCTAGCCAGAAGAGCATTGAATATTGCTCTTAACTCCAGAATATTTATTGGGAGGAGTTTCTCCTCCTGAGTCCATGAACCCTGAGCCTTCAGGGAGTTCCAGACTGCACCCCAACCTAGAAGGCTGGCATCTGTTGTTACAATTGTCCAATCTGGTCTGCGAAAGGTCATACCCTTGGACAGATGGGCCCGAGATAACCACCAGAGAAGAGAATCTCTGGTTTCCTGATCCAGATTTAGTAGAGGGGACAAATCTGTGTAATCACCATTCCACTGACTGAGCATGCATAATTGCAGCGGTCTGAGATGCAGGCGCGCGAATGGCACTATGTCCATCGCCGCTACCATTAAGCCGATTACTTCCATGCACTGAGCCACCGTGGGGCGCGGAATGGAGTGAAGAACACGGCAAGCATTTAGAAGTTTTGATAACCTGGACTCCGTCAGGTAAATTTTCATTTCTACAGAATCTATTAGAGTCCCTAGGAAGGAAACCCTCGTGAGAGGAGATAGAGAACCCTTTTCTTTGTTCACTTTCCACCCATGTGACCTCAGGAATGTCAGGAACTATCTCTGTATGAGATTTGGCAATTTGAATGCTTGACGCCTGTATCAGGATATCGTCCAGGTTAGGAGCCACCGCTATGCCTCGCGGTCTTAGGACCGCCAGAAGTGAGCCCAGAACCTTTGTAAAAATTCTTGGGGCTGTAGCCAACCCGAATGGAAGAGCTACAAATTGGTAATGCCTGTCTAGAAAGGCAAACCTCAGGAACTGATGATGATTCTTGGGAGTCGGAATGTGAAGGTAGGCATCCTTTAAGTCCACTGTGGTCATGTACTGACCCTCTTGGATCATGGGTAAAATGGTTCGAATAGTTTCCATCTTGAATGACGGAACTCTGAGGAATTTGTTTAGGATATTTAAATCCAAAATTGGTCTGAAGGTTCCCTCTTTTTTGGGAACCACAAACAGATTTGAATAAAACCCCTGTCCTTGTTCCGTCCGCGGAACTGGATGGATCACTCCCATTACAAGGAGATCTTGTACGCAGCTTAGGAATGCCTCTTTCTTTATCTGGTTTGCAGATAATCTTGAAAGGTGAAATCTCCCTTGTGGAGGAGAAGCTTTGAAGTCCAGAAGATATCCCTGAGATATGATCTCCAACGCCCAGGGATCCTGAATATCTCTTGCCCACGCCTGGGCGAAGAGAGAGAGTCTGCCCCCTACTAGATCCGTTGTCGGATAGGGGGCCACTCCTTCATGCTGTCTTAGAGGCAGCAGCAGGCTTTCTGGCCTGCTTGCCCTTGTTCCAGGACTGGTTAGGTTTCCAGGCCTGCTTGGATTGAGCAAAAGTTCCCTCTTGTTTTGAAGCAGAGGAAGTTGATGCTGCACCTGCCTTGAAATTTCGAAAGGCACGAAAATTAGACTGTTTGGCCTTTGATTTGGCCCTGTCCTGAGGAAGGGTATGACCCTTACCTCCAGTAATGTCAGCAATAATTTCTTTCAAACCAGGCCCGAATAAGGTCTGCCCCTTGAAAGGAATGTTGAGTAATTTAGACTTTTGAAGTCACATCAGCTGACCAGGATTTGAGCCATAGCGCCCTACGCGCCTGGATGGCGAATCCGGAATTCTTAGCCGTTAGTTTAGTCAAATGAACAATGGCATCAGAAACAAATGAGTTAGCTAGCTTAAGAGTTCTAAGCTTGTCAACAATTTCAGTCAATGGAGCTGTATGGATGGCCTCTTCCAGGGCCTCAAACCAGAATGCCGCCGCAGCAGTGACAGGCGCAATGCATGCAAGGGGCTGTAAAATAAAACCTTGTTGAATAAACATTTTCTTAAGGTAACCCTCTAATTTTTTTATCCATTGGATCTGAAAAAGCACAACTGTCCTCAACCGGGATAGTGGTACGCTTTGCTAAAGTAGAAACTGCTCCCTCCACCTTAGGGACAGTCTGCCATAAGTCCCGTGTAGTGGCATCTATTGGAAACATTTTTCTAAATATAGGAGGTGGGGAAAAGGGCACACCGGGCCTATCCCACTCCTTACTAATAATTTCTGTAAGCCTTTTAGGTATTGGAAAAACATCAGTACTCACCGGCACTGCATAATATTTATCCAGCCTACACAATTTCTCTGGCACTGCAATTGTGTCACAGTCATTCAGAGCAGCTAATACCTCCCCAAGCAATACACGGAGGTTCTCAAGCTTAAATTTAAAATTAGAAATCTCTGAATCAGGTCTCCCCGATTCAGAGATCTCACCCACAGACTGAAGCTCTCCGTCCTCAGGTTCTGCATATTGTGACGCAGTATCAGACATGGCTCTTACAGCATCTACGCGCTCTGTATCTCGTCTAACCCCAGAGCTATCGCGCTTGCCTCTCAATTCAGGCAATCTGGATAATACCTCTGACAGGGTATTATTCATGATTGCAGCCATGTCCTGCAAAGTTATCGCTATAGGCGTCCCTGATGTACTTGGCGCCATATTAGCGTGCGTCCCTTGAGTGGGAGGCGAAGGGTCCGACACGTGGGGAGAGTTAGTCGGCATAACTTCCCCCTCGACAGACCCCTCTGGTGACAATTCTTTTATAGATAAAGACTGATCTTTACTGTTTAAGGTGAAATCAATACATTTAGTACACATTCTCCTATGGGGCTCCACCATGGCTTTTAAACATAATGAACAAGTATCCTCTGTTTCAGACATGTTTGTACAGACTAGCAATGAGACTAGCAAGCTTGGAAAACACTTTAAAGCAAGTTAACAAGCAATATAAAAAACGTTACTGTGCCTTTAAGAGAAACAAATTTTGACAAAATTTGAAAGAACAGTGAAAAAAGGCAGTTACACTAACAAAATTTTTACAGTGTATGTAACAAGTCAGCAGAGCATTGCACCCACTTGCAAATGGATGATTAACCCCTTAATAACAAAAACAGAATAATAAATGACAAAAACGTTTTTTAAACACAGTCACAACAACTGCCACAGTCTACTGTGATTGTTACCCTCCTGAAACATGACTTTGAAGCCTTTTGAGCCCTTCAGAGATGTCCTGGATCATGCAGGAAGAAGCTGAATGTCTCTGTCAGTATTTTTAGCTGCACAGAAAAGCACTAAAATAGGCCCTTCCCACTCATATTGCAACAGTGGAAAGCCTCAGGAACTGTTTCTAGGCAAAAATCAAACCAGCCATGTGAAAAAAAACTAGGCCCCAATAAGTTTTGTCACCAAACATATATAAAAACGATTAAACATGCCAGCAAACGTTTTATATTACACTTTTATAAGAGTATGTATCTCTATTAATAAGCCTGATACCAGTCGCTATCACTGCATTTAAGGCTTTACTTACATTAATCCGGTATCAGCAGCATTTTCTAGCAAATTCCATCCCTAGAAAAATATTAACTGCACATACCTTATTGCAGGAAAACCTGCACGCCATTCCCTCTCTGAAGTTACCTCACTCCTCAGAATATGTGAGAACAGCAATGGATCTTAGTTACTTCTGCTAAGATCATAGAAATCACAGGCAGATTCTTCTTCTAATGCTGCCTGAGATGAAACAGTACACTCCGGTACCATTTAAAAATAACAAACTTTTGATTGAAGTTAAAAAACTAACTATAATACACCACTCTCCTCTTACTACGTCCATCTTTGTTGAGAGTTGCAAGAGAATGACTGGATATGGCAGTGAGGGGAGGAGCTATATAGCAGCTCTGCTGTGGGTGATCCTCTTGCAACTTCCTATTGGGAAGGAGAATATCCCACAAGTAATGGATGATCCGTGGACTGGATACACTTAACAAGAGAAATAAGTGTTTGTGTAGCTATTCCTTTTTTTCAGCTTATGCAGGGTTAAATAAGCTGATTTACTCCCTTTCCCGCTGGTACTTGCTGCCTGCGGGTCATATCCCTACTCCTTTTTCCCACATCGGTTATAGCTAGCATTTCCCTAGGAGAGGAGCTTCCTCAGAAGTCCCCAATATCCCACACTTACTGATATCCCCGCTCTTGCATAACTTTATGATGGTCAAAACCAGCATACTCCCCTAATCTCCTGGCTCCAGTGATGTGCAGTCACTAGAGGCAGGTGAGGCAGGTGAGGCAGTGCTTCTCCTCTCATATGGGCAAAAATATATATATTTTTTTTATTGGCTTTAAAAAAAAAATTGTAATTTTTTTTTCCCAGCATTTTTTTTTTCACAGCTATATGTTGTGCAATGGAGAGGCACAATCAGGTCTGCCCACCATTATACAACATGCTGCGCCACCTACTGGATGAAAGTGGTTAAGATCATTGCATGGCCCATTAACTGCTTATTTGAGGCAGTCCTATTTGGGCTGAACCAATCCATTGAGAGGCATTAGTAAGTGGAACTTAGGGTTGGGGCTGGATGTTAAATCATATAAAACAAAACAAAAACGGAAAAAAACAACTTTCATATATTTTGTTGCTGTCCTGTGAACCTGCTAGCTTTGCTAAAGTGAAAAATAGAGTTCTGTTCTTCCCCACTAAGATGCTGCGCACATATCTTCAGCACTGTCATCAAAATAGGGAGTCAGCAATTCCTGGAACCCCGCCCACACATCTCCAGTAAGATAAAACACACTATACCCAACGTCCGCCCGAAAAAGTACAGGAGTATAATACTATAATTGCAGCAGCACTATCGGTCCATTACACGTCTCAGAATACTTATTCTAGGTCCCCTCTCTTGATTTTTCCTTTAACATCCTGAATCCCAGTTCTCAGCTCCTTTAACCAACGCTTGTTGTTATAAAAAAATAAATACATCTGTTTTTATTGGAACATCTGTCCCCAAGTCAAGTTGGTTGAGAAGGCAGTATAGTATGTGTGCTGTGCTTATGATCTGATTTTTGTAAGTACGAAATACAGGGCACGTGACAAGCTGCCACAAATAATATGTTGTGAATATAGTAAATGTGACAGCTCATCTGTCCCAACGTAGCTGGGTGGCATTTTGGAGGAGTGGTGAGGCTATCCTGGGTGGAGTTTAGTAGACGTTGGAGGTATCCTGGGCGGACGTTAGGCATAGTGTGTTTTATCTTACTGGAGATGTGTGGGCGGGTTAGAGATGTGTGGGCGGGGTTCCGGGAATTGCCGACTCCCTATTTTGATGATGGTGCTGAAGCTATGTGAGCGGCATCTTAGTGCATAACTGTGTAAGGATTCCAGGCCACCTTTTCTTTCTCTCCCTTACCTGCACTCCCTACCTGCTTTTAAGTCGTCACCTGACTGCAAACAGGTGCTTAGTAATTAGACTTGCAGCAGCTAACAGCATCACAGCAACTTTGCTCCTGTGAATCAGAATTAAGCCTAAATCTTTGGATTACAAAATCTACTTGCAAAGATTCAACTTATATCATCTTTTCCAGTATTGGATTACTAACTTGGGATTGCTTTGTTTCTATAAAGGAGTCTCTGTTTCTTGTCTACATTCGCAAGTGCCGCTCTACTCTGAGATATCCTAATCCTGTTTAAAACATCTTGGATATTAAGCCTTTCCTTCAGTGACTTTCTATGGCAGATTGAAGCTACTGGCTTATATAACTCCCTTTGCACCTAAGTTCAAGCAACTTAATATTCTGAGCCGTATACTCAAACAGCGTAAACCGCTGTCACTCAAATTCACTGACTGCATAACGTCATCGTTTGTCCGGAGCTACAGACTACAAGCTGCTGTCACTCAAAGGTCTGTTCCGCCCACTCCTCCTCTCAGCTCCGCTCTGTAGCGGCTACGGTTTTTCACCTGTCAGTAACAGAGTCGGCTCTGCTCAGAACACGCTTGTAAGTGTAAAGACTCCAGCTGCTCACAACTAGTGACTATTCTCTATGCAACAGGTTTCTAATTTGTACCAACTCCTGAAGTGCCGTTGTCACTCTGGCTTATGCGCTCTTAAGTAATTAAGTCTGCAGCTCCTACTAGCTTATTCCTCTTACCACCACTATTTGAAATACTCATAGCATTACCTGTTGTTTCTTCTGACAAGTGTCAGTAGTAAACATAACATAATACTGAAAGTAAGCATTGATACTTCCTCCCGGTATCCTTTGTTGAAAGACATACTTTCTACTTTCTTATTTAAAAATAACATTAACTTATTTTCACTTAATATCGACCAGTCTATGCTGATTAATAGCCTGAAGTATATTGGTGATACAACACTTTATGTGTTCAAGTCTGCAGTTGTGATCTTTTGCTTTACCTTTTAAGGGGATCACCTCTGAAAGCTTACAGAATTACTAGGCCACTATGGATCCAGCAGACTTGCCAAATTTTGTCTACAATTTGTCCCACAGGGTGGATGAACTCACTCAGGGGATGAGAGATTTAAAGGCAGAAAATGACACTCTAAAGAAAGCATTTCAAGATATGACTGCCTCCAAAGCTCATACATCAGAATCTTCAATTGAACCTTTTATCTCCTCTCCAGAACCTTTTAATGGAGATAGAGCTTTATACCGGCAATATAGAAATGCTTGCCTTTTGACTTTTACTCTAAAACCTACCACTTATCCAAATGATAGAGTGAAGGTCTTAACCATGATTTCTTATCTTCGTGGGGAACCCCGTATTTGGGCTGATACCCTCTTTGAGACCAACAGTACAATCCTCTCATCTCTAGATTCTTTTCTGGCTGTATTGGATGAACTTTACTCTGATTCAAACGTACAATTAACAGCTGAAACAAAATTAAGGAAACTGAAACAAGGCAACCGGCCAGTGGAATGTTATATAACTGACTTCAAACAATATGCAACTGATAGTCAATGGAACACCGCTGCATTAAAAAATCAATTCCGCCTTGGCCTCGCGGAACAAGTAAAAGATGAACTGGCTCGCACTGAGCTCCCAGAAACCTTAGAAGGCCTTATCAGACTTTCCATGCAGCTTGACCGACGTCTCAGAGAAAGAAAATCTGAACGCCAATTTGCTGAATCTGCTCCTAGAAGACCACCCGTCTCGTACCCTACTCCTTCTCAATCCAGTTCAAGTAAGGCAGAACCTATGGATATTGCTGTCTTCAGAGGGCCACTTACTTCTGAGGAAAGATTCCGGAGAAAGTCTCGTGGGTTGTGTATGTACTGTGGTTCTGCTTCCCACTCAATTTGTGACTGTACTTCACTACGTAAGAACAAAACCAGTAAGTCTCTTTCTTGCTTGACCTCATTGATTGTTCGTGATTCTCCAGTTCACTGTCTTTTACCTCTCTCTTTGCAGTGGGACAACAGGCATATGAAGATAGAGGCAATAATTGACACTGGAGCACAAGAAAATTATATTGATGCATCCATTGTGTTAAAAAATAAAATACCTCTCTGCAAAAAATTGTCTTCTGTCTCTATTAAAGTTGTTGATGGCTCGGAAATTTCTTCTGGTCCCATCACGCACCACACCATTCCTATTCTAGTGACTACGATTGGCTTACATCAAGAATATGTTACTTTTGACGTTATCACATCACCCCTCTTTCCTATTGTGTTAGGAATACGTTGGCTTCAGTTACATGAACCTGACATCACCTGGAGTTCTTTACAAGTACAATTTAATTCACCTTATTGTAAGCAGACCTGTTTCCAACATCGTTCGTTACTTCATTTATCTGAAACTCCACAAATACCTGAATTCTACTTGAAGTACACCGATGTCTTTAGTAAGAAAGAAGCGGAGACTCTTCCCCCCCATCGCCCTTACGACTGCCCTATTGATTTAAAACCTGGCACCTCACCACCATTTGGTCATCTCTATCCGTTATCACAACCAGAACTGGATCACCTTAAAAGCTATCTGGATGATAATTTAAAGAAAGGCTTCATTCGTCCCTCTGTGTCTTCTGCTGCCTCTGGTTTCTTTTTTGTAAGGAATAAGGATCAATCTCTACGCCCCATCATCGACTTCAGAGAATTAAACAAAATAACCGTTAAAAATCGATATCCCTTACCACTCATCCCGGAATTGATTGAGAGGTTACAACATGCTAAACTTTTCACAAAACTCGACCTTAGAGGGGCTTATAATCTTGTCAGAATCAGGGAAGGCGATGAGTGGTTAACGGCTTTCCGTACTCGGTACGGTTTATATGAATATTTGGTTATGCCTTTCGGTCTTACGAACGCCCCTGCAACTTTCCAGTACTTTGTGAATGATATTTTCCACGACCTACTTGATGTCTGTGTCATAGTATACCTGGGTGACATCCTCATCTATTCCAACAACCTAGATGAGCATATAAAACATGTAAGCTGGGTTCTTTCCCGTCTCCAGGTGCATCGCCTTTATGCTAAGTTGGAGAAATGTCTCTTTCATACTACTGAGATTGACTTCCTCGGATATACTATTGGACCTAAGGGTATACAAATGCAGGAAAATAAAGTTGACTCAGTCAGATCCTGGCCACAACCTACCAACAGGAAGGATTTACAACGTTTTCTTGGTTTTAGTAATTATTATAGGAAGTTCATCAGAAACTTCTCACATAAAGTTAAACCACTTACCTCACTCACTAGTGTTTCAGTTCCTTTCATTTGGAATCATGCTGCCACACAGGCCTTTCAATCACTCAAAGAGTCCTTTACTTCTGCTGCTATTCTACGCTTTCCAGACACCTCCTTACAATTTACTTTAGAAGTAGATTCATCAGACTATGCTATCGGTGCAGTTTTATCTCAACGGAAAGATCTGAAACAACATCTTCACCCTGTAGCATTTTACTCTAAGTTACTTTCCCCAGCAGAAATAAACTACTCTATCGGAGACAAAGAATTACTGGCCATCAAGAGAGCTTTCGAGAATTGGAGACATCTCTTAGAGGGCACATCTCTTCCTATTCTGATCTACACCAATCACCGCAACCTCGAATTTCTACAAAGAAATAAAACCCTTTCTGGTAGACAAGTTTGTTGGAGCTTATACTTCAGCAGATTCAATTTTCAGATTATCTATAGACCGGGTGCTAGGAATGGTAAAGCTGATGCCCTCTCCCGAAGTGATCCAAGACCAGTAAATACACAAGAACCTACTTCGATTATTCCAGCTAATAGATTTCTAGGTCTTATGTCAAGTTTTGTTTCTCAAATACAACTTTCCTTGCCCTCTGACACTGAGATACCATACAATCAGGTTACCCTTCAAAACGATCTGTACTTCCATGGCAAGAAAATTTATGTACCAAAAGTCCTGAGAAATGATGCTATCCGTCAACACCATAATCCTCCTCTATTGGGACATCCTGGTATCTATAAAACCAAAAGATTACTGGACAGATCTTACTGGTGGCCGGATATGATCTCCACAATAAAAGCATACATTCAAGACTGTACCATCTGTATAACATCCAAAAAGGATAGAAACAAACCTTATGGTGATCTAATACCTACACCTATACCTGACAGACCCTGGCTGCACAAAGGCATGGACTTCTTAGTCGAATTACCTTTGAGCACTGGTTTTAACACCATTCTTGTCATCACTAACATTCTAACTAAGATGGCCATATTCATTCCCTATCATAAACTGCCTACATCCTATGAAACAGCTCAACTTTTCCTAAATTCAGTTGTCAGATTCCATGGACTTCCAACTGTCATAACAACAGACAGAGGTACCCAATTCACATCGAAGTTTTGGAAACATCTTACCCGACATTTACAAATCGATCATCGTCTGACTACAGCTTTTCACCCACAAACCAACGGACAGACCGAGAGGCTGAATCAATGGCTCGAACAGTATCTGCGCTGTTACTGCTCCTATCAGCAAACTGATTGGGCTCGCTATCTCTACATGGCTGAATTTGCTTATAACAACTCTACCAATAGTTCCACTAAATTATCACCTTTCTTTGCTAACTATGCCTTTCACCCCAACTTCAGTTTGGAGCAGAATCAACCTGTAAACTCCCCTATTGTGGATGACCTTCTGCAAACCATCGCGGAAAATTTCCATTTTTTAAAACTAAATATTCTGAATACACAATCCTCACAAAAGAAGTATTATGATCTTCACAGAAGACCTGCTCCCGCCTATGCAGTTGGTGATAGGGTTTGGCTGTCTACGAAAAATATCAAGATACCTGTTCCTTGTAAGAAACTTTCTGGATTGTTTATTGGTCCATTCCTCATTACCCGTATTGTGAACCGTAATGCTGTCACCCTGGACCTCCCTTCCTCTATACCTGTTCACCCAACATTCCATGTCTCTTTGTTGAAACCAGCCAATGATTCAACCCCTATCTCCAGCGTTTTACCTCCATCTACGTCACCTTTACTCTCGGATTCCTTCGAGGTCCAAGACCTTCTTGATTCTAGGATTTGCAAAGGAGAATTACAATACCTGGTTAGGTGGAAGGGATACTCTCCAGATGATGACACCTGGGAGCCGTATACACATATAGACGCTCCACGCCTGATATCTAGGTTTCACAGGCGCTACCCTCACCGTCCTAAACATCAAGCCGAGGGTCGGCTTTCTTGATGGGGGGCATACTGTAAGGATTCCAGGCCACCTTTTCTTTCTCTCCCTTACCTGCACTCCCTACCTGCTTTTAAGTCGTCACCTGACTGCAAACAGGTGCTTAGTAATTAGACTTGCAGCAGCTAACAGCATCACAGCAACTTTGCTCCTGTGAATCAGAATTAAGCCTAAATCTTTGGATTACAAAATCTACTTGCAAAGATTCAACTTATATCATCTTTTCCAGTATTGGATTACTAACTTGGGATTGCTTTGTTTCTATAAAGGAGTCTCTGTTTCTTGTCTACATTCGCAAGTGCCGCTCTACTCTGAGATATCCTAATCCTGTTTAAAACATCTTGGATATTAAGCCTTTCCTTCAGTGACTTTCTATGGCAGATTGAAGCTACTGGCTTATATAACTCCCTTTGCACCTAAGTTCAAGCAACTTAATATTCTGAGCCGTATACTCAAACAGCGTAAACCGCTGTCACTCAAATTTACTGACTGCATAACGTCATCGTTTGTCCGGAGCTACAGACTACAAGCTGCTGTCACTCAAAGGTCTGTTCCGCCCACTCCTCCTCTCAGCTCCGCTCTGTAGCGGCTACGGTTTTTCACCTGTCAGTAACAGAGTCGGCTCTGCTCAGAACACGCTTGTAAGTGTAAAGACTCCAGCTGCTCACAACTAGTGACTATTCTCTATGCAACAGGTTTCTAATTTGTACCAACTCCTGAAGTGCCGTTGTCACTCTGGCTTATGCGCTCTTAAGTAATTAAGTCTGCAGCTCCTACTAGCTTATTCCTCTTACCACCACTATTTGAAATACTCATAGCATTACCTGTTGTTTCTTCTGACAAGTGTCAGTAGTAAACATAACATAATACTGAAAGTAAGCATTGATACTTCCTCCCGGTATCCTTTGTTGAAAGACATACTTTCTACTTTCTTATTTAAAAATAACATTAACTTATTTTCACTTAATATCGACCAGTCTATGCTGATTAATAGCCTGAAGTATATTGGTGATACAACACTTTATGTGTTCAAGTCTGCAGTTGTGATCTTTTGCTTTACCTTTTAAGGGGATCACCTCTGAAAGCTTACAAACTGTGAGTGATAACAGTATGTGCGGCTGGACGTGTTATGCGTGAATACTGCTGTATACCATGCATTGTGTGTGTTAGTTTGCTTTACTCCCCGTATGTAGTAGTACATGCCAGCAGCCTCCTCCTTGTAGCTTGTGACTAATAAGCACGGTGCTCTACTAGTTATCAAAGTTTACATTGCGTATAATGTACTATATACGCAATATTCTCCAAGCTTTTGTGCACGTCTCATTTGCTCAATTATCCCCTTAGTTGGCTGTTATTATGTGTTGCAGCATTGTGGGCTGTGCGTGAGTATGAGCATTGAATATGGGCATTACAGCTATGTTAGAAAGCATGATCATACTCACGCACAGCCCACAATGCTGCAACACATAATAACAGCCAACTTGTGGGGCTCAGTCTGAAAACGGAGGGGAACAGCTGGCAGGCAAGTAAACAATTACAAGGGGGAACAGGGTGCTGGGCACGGGGCCCAGTGAATGAGATTCCCTATTCCCCTGCACAGTGGAACAGTCACGGAGGGGATTGTAATTGACATGTATTAGCAGCTCCAGCATGGGGGCTGGTTATAAGGACACTAGCTAGGGAGCGAGGAAAAACTCCTTGCTTTGTAGCTAATGTGTCCTACGAACGTATTCTTATGGAGTGAAACTTTGTCATCAATTTTAGAAGCTTTAGCAGAAAAATTGCTAATACATGTCAATTACAAACTTTATATTCTTTGAATTCTTTATTTAAATACCCCATATTTGTTTGAGTGCATAATGTCCCTTTAAAAATGCAGTGGTCCCTCTCCCCCCTCCCCTTGTGTGTGTCTCTCTCTATCCATCTCTCTCCTTATGTGTTGTTCTCCCCCATGGTCTCTTCCTCCCCCTCTGACTCTCTCATCCCTTATGTGTCTCTCTAACCCTCTGTGTGTGATTGTGTCTCTTTCTCTCTCTCTCTCTAACCCTCTGTGTGTGATTGTGTCACTCTCTCTAACCCTCTGTGTGTGATTGTGTCTCTCTCTCTTTCTTTCTCTCTCTCTCTCTCTAACCCTCTGTGTATGATTGTGTCTCTCTCTCTTTCTCTAACCCTCTGTGTGTGATTGTGTCTCTCTCTCTAACCCTCTGTGTATGATTGTGTCTCTTTTTCTCTCTCTCTAACCCTCTGTGTGTGATTGTGTCTCTCTCTCTAACCCTCTGTGTGCGATTCTCTCTCTCTCTCTTTCTCTAACCCTCTGTGTGTGATTGTGTCTCTCTCTCTCTCTCTAACCCTCTGTGTGTGATTGTGTCTCTCTTTCTCTCTCTCTAACCCTCTGTGTGTGATTGTGTCTCTCTCTCTCTTTCCCTCTGTGTGTGATTGTGTCTCTCTTTCTCTCTCTAACCCTCTGTGTGTGATTGTGTCTCTCTCTCTTACCCTCTGTGTGTGATTGTGTCTCTCTTTCTCTCTCTAACCCTCTGTGTGTGATTGTTTGTCTCTCTCTCTCTCTAACCCTCTGTGTGTGATTGTGTCTCTCTCTCTTTCTCTAACCCTCTGTGTGTGATTGTGTCCCTCTCTCTAACCCTCTGTGTGTGATTGTGTCTCTCTCTCTCTTTCTTTCTCTCTCTCTAACCCTCTGTGTGTAATTGTCTCTCTCTTGCTTTCTCTCTCTAACCCTCTGTGTGTGATTGTGTCTTTTTCTCTCTCTCTCTAACCCTCTGTGTATGATTGTGTCGCTCTCTCTCTCTAACCCTCTGTGTGTGATTGTGTCTCTCTCTCTCTTTCTTTCTCTCTCTCTCTCTAACCCTCTGTGTATGATTGTGTCTTTCTCTATTTCTCTCTCTCTCTAACCCTCTGTGTGTGATTGTGTCTCTCTCTCTAACCCTCTGTGTGTGATTGTCTCTCTTTCTCTAACCCTCTGTATGTGATTGTGTCTCTCTCTTTCTCTAACCCTCTGTGTGCGATTGTCTCTCTCTTTCTCTCTCTCTCTCTAACCCTCTGTGTGTGATTGTCTCTCTCTCTCTTTCTCTCTCTAACCCTCTGTGTGTGATTGTGTCTCTCTTTCTCTCTCTCTAACCCTCTGTGTGTGATTGTGTGTCTCTCTCTCTCTAATCCTCTGTGTATGATTGTGTCTCTCTTTCTCTCTCTCTAACCCTCTGTGTGTGATTGTGTGTCTCTCTCTCTCTAATCCTCTGTGTGTGATTGTGTCTCTCTCTCTTTCTCTCTCTCTCTAACCCTTTGTGTATGATTGTGTCTCTCTCTATTTCTCTCTCTCTCTCTAACCCTCTGTGTGTGATTGTGTCTCTCTTTCTCTCTCTCTAACCCTCTGTGTGTGATTGAGTCTCTCTTTCTCTAACCCTCTGTATGTGATTGTGTCTCTCTCTTTCTCTCTAACCCTCTGTGTGTGATTGTGTCTCTCTCTCTCTCTCTCTTTATTTCTCTCTCTCTAACCGTCTGTGTGTGATTGTGTCTCTCTCTTTCTCTCTCTCTCTAACCCTCTGTGTGTGATTGTCTCTCTCTCTCTCTCTCTCTCTCTCTCTCTAACCCTCTGTGTGTGATTGTGTCTCTCTCTCTTTCTCTAACCCTCTGTGTGTGATTGTGTCTCTCTCTCTCTCTCTCTAACCCTCAGTGTCTCCCCCCCCCCCCCCCGTCTCTCCCTTTCCCCCCCCGAGTGCTTTTCTGTTTTTCTGTCTATCTTTTATTTAATTAATGAATTGGTAGTGCCATCTGATGGTGTGGCTTTATTTAAAGGGATGGGGTCAAGCGCCCCACCATCTTTAAATTTCACCAGTCGCCACTGGATCAAGACATTTTTATATTTACTGAATAATGAAAGAATCTATAAGCATAATTTGCAGCATTAAAGTAAAAAGTATGTTTTAAACATATTTTAATGGGCATGGATTTCTAGATCTCATAATCAGAGCAAGCATTGTGTTATCTGGCAAGAGTTTCTGTTACAATCCTTTTAGACTAAAATCAGATGTTTACTAAGTTGACCAGTTTTCCCAAGACACCATTTAAAGGGACATGAAACCCATATGCAAATTTAAATAACTTTCCAATTTACATCTAATATCTAATTGTCTTCATTCTTTTGATATCCTTTGTTGAAAATCATATCTAAATATGCTCAGTAGCTGCTGATTGGTGGCTGCTCATAGATACCTCATGTGATTGGCTCACCCCTGTGCATTGCTATTTCTTCAACAAAGGATATCTAAAGAATGAAGGCGTATCCTAGCCACTGCCTCACCAGCCTCTGACGTCACTGCCTGGCTCATAGTTTATAAGTCTTACTGTGATGACAGTGCTAAGTCATTCTAAGCCCTGATAACGTTCCTTTACTGGCTATTATTCCCTCAACCTTATAGGTACAATCATACTATTAGAGGGAAAACTTAATGACAGAGACTAACCTAATCCACACTATGATTTACTAGATATAGTCTTGTCTAGACAGTCCTGGGGTCCCTCCACTTGAACACTTCTAAGTTCCTACCAAGTACCTTAAACTACTTATACTCATATAAGGCTCCGCCCTCCACCTCTCCACCGTCTCCCCTATATGTATAGCGGTGCTTATCCGCTGAATCTCCCCTCCCCCCCTATATATCTCAGCCCAAGAGTGGCTGACACATAGGCTAATTCTTCACAGGCTGATACCTTTGACTCAGATAATCTATCGACTGTTTTCTATAGTACTGTGGAGATCATTTGTTGATAATATAACATAAAATGAAGTTATATTTTACCTCGCCTAAACTTTTGTCTACCTACATGTTAAGATTTGATATGTCATTAACTTGTTACATGTGTATTTTGTCTTTCGTTTTCTAACAATGTCAGTTGATAGACAATGTATTACTTACTCTGATGTAATTTTGACCTCAGGGCGAATCTTGTTTGTTAATCTATACTTTAACTTCAATAAAAAAATTATTTTCAAACAAAAATAAGCTGATTTATCAACCAGGATTAGCAGTTCATATAACAAAACAGAATAATTGTGAATCTCTTTTCAGATTTATCCTTTATATGAAAAAAAGGCAGTTTTACAAGTGAAATCTCTTCTGAGATAATAATGAGTTGTGTTGTGACAACTAAATAAAATATAAGTAGATTGTATGAAAAGACTCTTGTTTGGTATTTGGTGGATACCAGACTTATTCAGGGTAATTCATACATGGATTAAACAAAAGGATTGAGGTTAAATTGCAACTCAGAAAACTGACAAGAAACAAAGTTGCGCTTTTGTTTTTGAGAGACGTTTTGCTTGCAGCACAGAAAACTGACAGGAAACAAAGTTGCGCTTTTACTTTAGAGAGGATTACTTTAAAGGGTTAGAAATTGATTCCCATGTGAACCTAATTAAAGTATATTTTTATAATTACTATTATAAATGCAATAATTTAAAATAGTTTTTTTAATTAAATTAAGCTTTTTACATACCTTAAATTTAAAGGTTCAATTGTCATGAAATGTGCGGTAATGACCGCCCATAAAATGAGGCATGGCTCATATATTTCATCATCCGCCCCCCATCCAATGACAAACCTGCTGGGCCCCTTAATTTAAATATTACATTCAGTCAGCATCGCATGCGCAGTACTGACATTAAATCACAGCTGTTCACAGCTTATTCATCCTATTGGTTGAAGGAGCAGCTTTACACCAGCAACTGAGTGGAGACAGATAGGGAACAATATAAACAGGAACTCTATTACCCACGCTTCAGGATGAGAGCTGTGCAACACTTTACAAGCTGCTTCTGTCCTACACTAAGGAGAGCAGCGTGTATACTAGAATTCTTCCCTTCCTGTGATGAAGTCCATCTGTGTTTTAAACGTTGAATACGGCAGTGAGTTTGAGAGCTATGTTTATTTAACTGCCGGGCTCATCTCCCCCCTCCCTCTGGCTGTGTTTGATTAATGACGATGAGGACTCCGTTTCCACATGAAAGCAAACACAGCCAGAGGGAGGGGGGAGATGAGCCTGACAGTTAAATAAACATAGCTCTCAAACTCACTGCCGTATTCAACGTTTAAAACACAGATGGACTTCATCACAGGCAGGGAATAATTCTAGTATACACGCTGCTCTCCTAATGGTCTCTTCTCATTTGCAAGTGTGAAGCCGCCCCTCCACTCTGTGACTCTCTTGATGCAGGAGATGAGATCTGTGAACAAAATCTGTCAGGTGCGGTGCCTGCTTGAAAGAACTCTCAGTAGCCTGGGGGCGAGTCTGCGCATGCGTTGCTAATAAAATAGTTTAATTGCGCATGCGGGCCGCCATGATGTTTCTACCTAAGTAGAACATCGTAACAGGACCCATATAATGTTTAAAAAATGGGTTTGGCACAGTACCAAGTTTCTAATGGAAATTACAAAAAACAGAAAGAAAACTTTACAAAGGTACCAATTACAAATGTATATATTATTTTAAGTAGTTTTTAATGAGTTAAAAATATTTTTTGGGTTTACTATCCCTTTAAGGTTAACTCTGAGACTTCAGAAACAGAAATGAAATACAAAGTATAAGTTCTTACTAGGTTATTAAGGTTAGTCCTCCAAACACCGCTCAGTTGTTGTTGAGATAAGCAGCACACTTAAGCTGCGATGTTAGAGATTGTAGCAAGGTTGAGAGCTGTGGAAAAACTTAGGCCTCAGGTGAGTCAGCTCTAGTAAATACGTCAGAGTTCCAGACTATAGGAGTGTGAACGGCCTTGTAGGTAATTTAATCCGTTATTGAAGGTAGGTATTAAATCTAGAATTTAGTAGAAGCTGTAAAAGGTTGCTGGCAGTTGTTTTTAGGAAAAAGGCTTGAAAGATTCCTTCAGAGTATGCGAGCACTTGTTGTATCAGCTAAGTCAATTTCAATAATCAAGCAACATGCAGGTGTTGATAGTACCTACTTATGGGGATGTGAAAGAGGTGGATACTATAATCTTAAAGGGGAAGTATGACACTAACAGTCCCTCTAACTACCAGATACCATTTTGTTACTTTTTTAAAAGAAACGGTTTGTGAAAAACCTGACAACTCACCTGCTGAAAGATTTTACAAAGTGTGGAAATATTGTTTCTTTCATGTAATTGGCAAGAGTCCATGAGCTAGTGACGTATGGGATATACAATCCTACCAGGAGGGACGTTTCCCAAACTTCAAAATGCCTATAAATACACCCCTCACCACACCCACAATTCAGTTTTACAAACTTACGCCTAGATTATGAGTCTTGCGTTAGGGTGAAAAAGCAGCGTTGAGAGGTCCCAATGCTGCTTTTTAACGCCTGCTGGTATTACGAGTCTGGCAGGTACAGGTGTACCGCTCACTTTTATTCCACGACTCGAGCATACCGCAAATCCCCTTACGTCAATTGCGTATCCTATCTTTTCAATGGGACTTGCATAACGCTGGTATTACGAGTCTTGGAAAAAGTGAGCGGTACACCCTCTCCTGTCAAGACTCGTACCGCATTTAAAAGTCAGTAGTTAAGAGTTTTATGGGCTAACGCCGTAACATAAAACTCTTAACTAAAGTGCTAAAAAGTACACTAACACCCATAAACTACCTATTAACCCCTAAACCGAGCCCCCCCCCACATTGCAAACACTTAAATACATTTTTTAACCCCTAATCTGCCAACCGGACATTGCCGCCACTATAATAAATATATTAACCCAGAAACCACCGCACTCCCGCCTCGCAAACATTAGTTACATTTTATTAACCCCTAATCTGCCGTCCCTAACATCGCCAACACCTACCTACATTTATTAACCCCTAATCTGCCGCCCCCAACGTCGCCGCAACTATATTAAATGTATTAACCCCTAAACCTAACTCTAACCCTAACACCCCCCTAACTTAAATATAATTTAAAATAATCTAAATAAAATTACTACAATTAACTTAATTATTCCTATTTAAAACTAAATACTTACCTATAAAATAAACCCTAATATAGCTAAAATATAACTAATAATTACATTGTAGCTATCTCAGGGTTTATTTTTATTTTACAGGCAACTTTGTATTTATTTTAACTATTTACAATAGTTATTAAATAGTTATTAACTATTTAATAACTATCTAGCTAAAATAAATACAAATTGACCTGTAAAATAAAACCTAACCTAAGTTACAAAATACACCTAACACTACACTATAATTAAATAAATTCCCTAAACTAACTACAATTAAATACAATTACCTAAATTACAGAAAAAACAAACACTAAATTACAGAAAATAATAAAATAATTACAATTTTTTAAAACTAATTACACTTGTATTTTTTTAAACTGTATTTAATGGTGATCGCTGCACCACTAAAGTAAGTTTTCTCTCCCTTATCCCTATGTATTTGTGCTGTATCTTTCTGTATTTTGTTTGCTCTGTTATTATTTCACACCTACCCCCTACCCAGCCCGCCCACCTTCCTGCTGTATTTAATGGTGATTGCTGCACCACTAAAGTAAGTTTTCTCTCCCTTGTCCCAATGTATTTGTGCTGTATCTTTCTGTATTTTGTTTGCTCTGTTATTATTTCACACCTACCCCCTACCCAGCTAACCAGCCCGCCCACCTTCCTGCTGTATTTAATGGTGATCGCTGCACCACTAAAGTAAGTTTTCTCTCCCTTATCCCTATGTATTTGTGCTGTATCTTTCTGTATTTTGTTTGTTCTGTTATTATTTCACACCTACCCCCTACCCAGCTAACCAGCCCGCCCAACTTCCTGCTGTATTTAATGGTGATCGCTGAGTGACAGCGCAGCGGGCACACCGCGGGCGCCCCGAAGGCAAGCCCGTCAGCGCCTGTCCGCACCCAACGCCACGAACCTTGGCTCCAGAAACTGCCGCCACTACAACGCCAGCACCCTCCACGCGCTCAACACCGGTAGATTGTCTGCCTGTTACCACGCATCCCCGACCAACACCTTCGGACCTTTCACCTGCCGTAACTGCTCATTCCCCTCCCTCCGGACCACAACCAAACCAACTAACCCACCCAAAAACAACCGCAATTCCCTCAACTGCATCCTCCTCAACACCCACTCTATCCACAAGCACGCCCTCGAAATCTGGAACCTGCTAGACTCCACCTCACCTGACGTTGCCTTCCTCACTGAGACCTGGCTAAACCCTGCATCAGGGCCAGACATCGCCACTGCAATACCCGACGGCTATAAGATCTGCCACAAAGACCGCAGCAACTGACCGGGAGAAGGCATCGCCATTATCCACAAACACACCAGCCACGTCACAACCAGCTCCGACAACCACTCACCAGGCCTAGAACACCTACACGCAAGATCCAGGTCAACCCCAACATCACCCTCCGCGGCACCCTCATCTACAGACCTCCCGGACCTCGTCCCGCCTTCTGCGACTCCATCACTGACCACATCGCACCCCATGCCCTCACCTCAAAGGACTACATCCTCCTCGGTGACCTCAACTTCCATCTTGACAACCCCAATGATCACAACACCTCCACCCTCCTGGGAAACCTCGGAACTATTGGACTAAAGCAACTTGTAAACTACCCAACCCACACAGCCGGCCACACCCTCGACCCAATGTTCTCCTCAGGCAACCACATCTCAGTCAATCACATCACCGAACTACTCTGGAGTGACCACCACTGCATACACTTCTCCTTCAACAAACTCACCACCCACCTCCGACAGTACCACCCACCCCGCAGAAACTGGAACAACATCACCCAAGACCAACTACACCGCACCCTAAACAAATCCTTCCCACCTACCTCCACAGACGCCAACTTCTCCGCCTGCAACCTCCTCCGCTGGATTACAGACTGCTCCAACACCCTCGCCCCCCTCAATAAACCATCTGGCCGCCAAACCACCAACAAAGCTAGCTGGTTCACCCCGGCCCTCCAGGACTCCAAACGTCACTGCAGATGACTGGAAAGAACCTGGAGATCCAGCAAGACCCTTCTGGATAAAGCTGCCTTTAAGGAAGCAATCACCACCCACCACCACCTCATAAAAACTGCCAAAAAAACAGCCATCCAAGACAGAATCAACTCTAATGCACAAAACAGCAAGGAGTTGTTCTCAGTCATCAAGGAATTCTCTAAACCCAACAGCGACACCACCAACATTCCACCCTCCCAGGACCTCTGCAATACACTCGCTGCACACTTCCACCATAAGATCCTCGACATCTATGACAGTTTCACGCCTCATAACTCAACCTCCACCACCCACTCCCCTACACCCCTCCCAAATTCGCCCCCCCTCACCACACACGGACTATTTGGAGCCCCGTCACCACAGATGACACCCTCAGAATCATGAAATCCATCCACTCTGGTGCACCCTCGGACCCATGCCATGCTCACATATTCAACAAAGCAAGCAACATCATTGCCCCTGAACTCCACCGCACCATCAACTGCTCCATCAAAACCAGCAACTTCCTGGATATCTGGAAGCATGCGGAACTGAAATCCCTGCTGAAGAAACCCTTGGCAGACCTCACAGACCCGAATAACTATCGCCCCATCTCTCTACTCCCCTTCCCGGCCAAAGTCATGGAGAAGTCCATCAACTTGCAACTTATTGACCACATTGAGGCCAACCACATCCTGGACCACTCCCAATCCAGGTTTCAGAAGCAACCACAGCACCGAGACCGCCCTCCTCACTGCCACAGACGACATCCGCGCCATGCTCGACCGAGGAGAAACCGCCGACCTTATCCTTCTAGACCTCTCAGCAGCTTTCGACACTGTTGACCACAACACCCTCAGATCCAGCCTACAAGATGCCGGCATCCACAGGAAAACGCCCTGGAATGGATCACCTCCTTCCTCACGGGCAGGACCCAGAAAGTCAGACTCCTGCCTTTCTCCTCCAAACCCACACTAGTCAACTGCGGTGTACCGCAAGGCTCATCGCTGAGCCCCACCCTCTTCAACATCTACATGGCCCCTCTTGCTGCCATCGTCTCCTACGCCGACGACACCCAGTTAATCATCTCACTCACCCGAGATCCCACCACCACCAAAAAGAACGTCCACGAAGGCCTGACAGCAGTCGCCGCCTGGATGAAGGACAATCGGCTCAAACTGAACACAGACAAAACCGAAGTCCTCCTCCTCGGACCCAATAAATCCGCATGGGACAACTCCTGGTGGCCCACAGCCCTCGGTCACCCTCCAACCCCAACCGACCACACACGAAATCTAGGCTTCATCCTGGACTCCTCACTCTCCATGGACCGACAAATCAATGCCATCACCTCAACATGCTTCCACATTCTCCACCTGCTACGAAAAATATTCAAGTGGATCCCTACCGAAACCAAGAAAACAGTCACCCACACCCTCGTCAGGAGCCGGTTAGACTACGGCAATGCACTCTATGCCGGCTCCACCATCAAACTCCAAAAGAGACTCCAACGTATCCAGAACGCCTCAGCCAGACTCATCCTTGACATCCCCCTCCAATGCCACATCACCGAACACCTAAGGAACCTTCACTGGCTCCCCATAAACAAGAGAATCACCTTCAAGCTCCTTACCCACGCGTTCAAGGCCCTACACAACATCGGACCTGAATACCTGAACCACCGTGTAAATTTCTACACCCCCACCAGACAACTCTGATCGGCCGACCAAGCAATCGCAGTCATCCCCCGCATCAGCAAATCCACAGCGGGTGGAAGATCCTTCTCCCACATGGCGGCAAAGACATGGAACACCCTCCAGCTTCACCTCAGACAATCCACCTCCCTTACAAATTTCAGAAAGGACCTCAAAACCTGGCTCTTCGACTGAATGCCCATCTCCTCCCCCTTCCCCCCCTTTCTCCTATCCCCTATCCCCTTTCCCTTAGTGCCTTGAGACCCGCATGGGTGATTAGTTTGCGCTCTATAAGTACCCAATAGATAGATAATCTAATCCCCCTAATAAAATAAAAAAGCCCCCCAAAATAATAAAAATCCCTACCCTATACTAAATTACAAATAGCCCTTAAAAGGGCTTTTTGCGGGCATTGCCCCAAAGTAATCAGCTCTTTTACCTGAAAAAAAAGTACTATACCCCCCAACATTAAAACCCACCACCCACACACCCAACCCTACTCTAAAACCCACCCAATCCCCCCTTAATAAAACCTAACACTAACCCCTTGAAGATCACCTTACCGGGAGACGTCTTCACCCAACCGGGCAGAAGTGGTCCTCCAAATGGCCAGAAGTCTTCATCCTATCCAGGAAGAAGAGGTCCTTCAGACGGCCAGAAGTCTTCATCCAGAGGGCATCTTCTATCTCCATCCATCCGGAGCGAAGCGGGTCCATCTTCAAGACATCCGACGAGGAGCATCCTCTTCTTTCCGTCGACTAACACTAAATGACGGTACCTTTAAGTGATGTCATCCAAGATGGCGTCCCTTCAATTCCGATTGGCTGATAGAATTCTACCAGCCAATCGGAATTAAGGTAGAAAAAATCCTATTGGCTGATCCAATCAGCCAATAGGATTGAGCTTGCATTCTATTGGCTGATCGGAACAGCCAATAGAATGTGAGGTCAATCCGATCATCAGCCAATCAGATTTTTCCTATCTTAATTCCGATTGGCTGATAGAATCCTATCAGCCAATCGGAAATCGAGGGACGCCATCTTGGATGACGTCATTTAAAGGAACCTTTATTCGGACTTAGGACATCGTACGAAGAGGATGGCTCCACGTCGGATGGATTCAAGATGGCTCCGCTCCGGTTGATTGAAGATGCTGCTTGGATGAAGACATCTGCCGCTTGGAGGACCTCTTCTGCCCCGATCAGATGAAGACTTCTGCCGCTCCGGATGTCCACTTCTGGCCCATCGGTGCCCGGCTGGGTGAACACGGCTCCAGGTAGGGTGATCTTCAGGAGGGTAGTGTTAGGTATTTTTAATGGGGGATCGGGTGGGTTTCAGAGTAGGGTATGTGGGTTGTAATGTTGGGGGAGGGTATTGTATTTTTATTTACAGGTAAAAGAGCTGATTACTTTGGTGCACTGCCCCGCAAAAAGCCCTTTTAAGGGCTGGTAAAAGAGCTGATTACTTTTTAATTTAGGATAGGGCATTTTATTATTTTGGGGGAATTTTTTATTTTATTAGGGGGCTTAGATTAGGTGTAATTAGTTTAAACTTCTTGTAATTCTTTTTTATTTTTTGTAATTTAGTGTTTGTTTTTTTGTACTATAGTTTAGTTTATTTAATTGTATTTTAGTTTAGATAATTGTAGGTAGTTTATTTAATTAATTTATTGATAGTGTAGTGTTAGGTGTATTTGTAACTTAGGTTAGGATTTATTTTACAGGTAATTTTGTAATTATTTTAACTAGGTAGCTATTAAATAGTTATTAACTATTTAATAGCTATTGTACCTAGTTAAAATAAATACAAAGTTGCCTGTAAAATAAATAATAGCTACAATGTAACTATTAGTTATATTGTAGCTATATTAGGGTTTATTTTATAGGTAAGTATTTAGTTTTAAATAGAATTAATTTATTTAATGATAGTAAATTTAGTTTGTTTAATTTAAATTATATTTAAGTTAGGGAGGTGTTAGGGTTAGACTTAGGTTTAGGGGTTAATAACTTTATTATAGTAGCAGCGACGTTGGGGGCGGGAGATTAAGGGTTAATAATTGTAGATAGGTGGCGGCAATGTTAGGGAGGGCAGATTAGGGGTTAATAAAATGTATTATAGTGTTTGTGAGGCGGGAGTGCGGCGGTTTAGGGGTTAATACATTTATTATAGTGGCGGTGAGGTCCGGTCGGCAGATTAGGGGTTAATAAGTGTAGGTAGGTGGCGGCGACGTTGGGGGTGGCAGATTAGGGGGTAATAAATATAATATAGGTGTTGGAGATGTTAGGGACAGCAGATTAGGGGTTCATAGGGATAATGTAGGTTGCGGTGGTGTCCGGAGCGGCAGATTAGGGGTTAATAGTATAATGCTGGTGTCAGCGATAGCGGGGGCGGCAGATTAGGGGTTAATAAGTGTAAGGTTAGGGGTGTTTAGACTCGGGGTTCATGTTAGGGTGTTAGGTGCAGACTTAGAAAGTGTTTCCCCATCCCCATAGGAAACAATGGGGCTGCGTTAGGAGCTGAACGCTGCTTTTTTGCAGGTGTTAGTTGTTTTTTTTTTCAGCAAGCTCAGCCCCATTGTTTCCTATGGGGATATCGTGCACAAGCACGTTTTTCCAGCTTACCGCTACCGTAGGCAACGCTGGTATTGAGAATTGAAGTGGAGCTAAATTATGCTCAACGCTCCCTTTTCTGAGGCTAACGCAGCCATTCAGACAACTCGTAATACCAGCACTGGCTTAAGGGTGCGCTGGAAAAAAACATAATTTATGCTTACCTGATAAATTTATTTTTCTTGTAGTGTATCCAGTCCACGGATCATCCATTACTTATGGGATATTAACTCCTCCCCAACAGGAAGTGCAAGAGGATTCACCCAGCAGAGCTGCTATATAGCTCCTCCCCTAACTGCCATTACCAGTCATTCGACCGAAAACATGCAGAGAAAGGAAAACCATAGGGTACAGTGGTGACTGTAGTTTAATGGAAAAATTACCTGCCTTAAAGTGACAGGGCGGGCCGTGGACTGGATACACTACAAGAGAAATAAATTTATCAGGTAAGCATAAATTATGTTTTCTCTTGTTAAGTGTATCCAGTCCACGGATCATCCATTACTTATGGGATACCAAAGCTAAAGTACACGGATGACGGGAGGGACAGGCAGGCTCTTTATACGGAAGGAACCACTGCCTGAAGAACCTTTCTCCCAAAAACAGCCTCCGAAGAAGCAAAAGTGTCAAATTTGTAAAATTTGGAAAAAGTATGAAGAGAAGACCAAGTTGCAGCCTTGCAAATCTGTTCAACAGAAGCCTCATTCTTAAAGGCCCAAGTGGAAGCGACAGCTCTAGTAGAATGTGCTGTAATTCTTTCAGGAGGCTGCTGTCCAGCAGTCTCATAGGCTAACCTTATTATGCTACGAAGACAAAAGGAGAGAGAGGTAGCCAAAGCTTTTTGACCTCTCCTCTGACCAGAATAAACGACAAACAGGGAAGACGTTTGTCGAAAATCCTTATTTGCCTGTAGATAAAATTTCAGGGCACGGACTACATCTAGATTGTGTAGCAGACGTTCCTTTTTCGAAGAAGGATTAGGACACAAAGATGTAACCACAATCTCTTGATTGATATTCCTGTTAGTGACCACCTTAGGTAGGAACCCAGGTTTAGTACGCAGAACTACCTTGTCTGAATGAAAAATCAGATAAGGAGAATCACAATGTAAGGCAGATAACTCAGAGACTCTTCGAGCCGAGGAAATCGCCATTAAAAACAGAACTTTCCAAGATAACAACTTGATATCAATGGAATGAAGGGGTTCAAACGGAACCCCCTGTAAAACATTAAGAACTAAGTTCAAACTCCATGGTGGAGCAACAGTTTTAAACACAGGCTTGATCCTAGCTAAAGCCTGACAAAAAGCTTGAACGTCCGGAACTTCTGACAGACGTTTGTGTAAAAGAATGGACAGAGCTGAAATCTGTCCCTTTAAGGAACTAGCGGATAAACCCTTTTCTAAACCTTCTTGTAGAAAAGACAATATCCTCGGAATCCTAACCTTACTCCATGAGTAACTCTTGGATTCGCACCAATATAAGTATTTGCGCCATATCTTATGGTAAATCTTTCTGGTAACAGGCTTCCTAGCCTGTATTAAGGTATCAATAACTGACTCAGAAAAACCACGTTTTGATAAAATCAAGCGTTCAATTTCCAAGCAGTCAGCTTCAGAGAAATTAGATTTTGATGTTTGAAGGGACCCTGGATCAGAAGGTCCTGTTTCAGAGGTAGCGACCAAGGTGGACAGGATGACATGTCCACTAGATCTGCATACCAAGTCCTGCGTGGCCATGCAGGCGCTATTAGAATCACTGATGCTCTCTCCTGTTTGATTCTGGCAATCAATCGAGGAAGCATCGGGAAGGGTGGAAACACATAAGCCATCCCGAAGGTCCAAGGTGCTGTCAAAGCATTTATCAGAACCGCTCCCGGATCCCTGGATCTGGACCCGTAACGAGGAAGCTTGGCGTTCTGTCGAGACGCCATGAGATCTATCTCTGGTTTGCCCCAACGTCGAAGTATTTGGGCAAAGACCTCCGGATGAAGTTCCCACTCCCCCGGATGAAAAGTCTGACGACTTAAGAAATCCGCCTCCCAGTTCTCCACTCCCGGGATGTGGATTGCTGACAGGTGGCAAGAGTGAGACTCTGCCCAGCAAATTATCTTTGATACTTCCATCATTGCTAGGGAGCTTCTTGTCCCTCCCTGATGGTTGATGTAAGCTACAGTCGTGATGTTGTCCGACTGAAACCTGATGAACCCCAGAGTTGTTAACTGGGGCCAAGCCAGAAGGGCATTGAGAACTGCTCTCAATTCCAGAATGTTTATTGGTAGGAGACTCTCCTCCTGATTCCATTGTCCCTGAGCCTTCAGAGAATTCCAGACAGCGCCCCAACCTAGTAGGCTGGCGTCTGTTGTTACAATTGTCCAGTCCGGCCTGCTGAATGGCATCCCCCTGGACAGATATGGCCGAGAAAGCCACCATAGAAGAGAATTTCTGGTCTCTTGATCCAGATTCAGAGTAGGGGACAAGTCTGAGTAATCCCCATTCCACTGACTTAGCATGCACAATTGCAGCGGTCTGAGATGTAGACGTGCAAAGGGTACTATGTCCATTGCTGCTACCATTAAGCCGATCACCTCCATGCATTGAGCTACTGACGGGTGTTGAATGGAATGAAGGACACGGCATGCATTTTGAAGCTTTGTTAACCTGTCTTCTGTCAGGTAAATCTTCATTTCTACAGAATCTATAAGAGTCCCCAAGAAGGGAACTCTTGTGAGTGGAAAGAGAGAACTCTTCTTTTCGTTCACCTTCCATCCATGCGACCTTAGAAATGCCAGTACTAACTCTGTATGAGACTTGGCAGTTTGAAAGCTTGAAGCTTGTATCAGAATGTCGTCTAGGTACGGAGCTACCGCAATTCCTCGCGGTCTTAGTACCGCCAGAAGCGCACCCAGAACCTTTGTGAAGATTCTCGGAGCCGTAGCCAATCCGAATGGAAGAGCTACAAACTGGTAATGCCTGTCTAGAAAGGCAAACCTTAGATACCGGTAATGATCTTTGTGAATCAGTATGTGAAGGTAAGCATCCTTTAAATCCACTGTGGTCATGTACTGACCCTTTTGGATCATGGGTAAAATTGTCCGAATAGTTTCCATTTTGAACGATGGAACTCTTAGGAATTTGTTTAGGATCTTTAAATCCAAGATTGGCCTGAAAGTTCCCTCTTTTTTGGGAACCACAAACAGATTTGAGTAAAACCCTTGTCCTTGTTCCGACCGCGGAACCGGATGGATCACTCCCATTAATAAAAGATCTTGTACGCAGCGTAGAAACGCCTCTTTCTTTATTTGGTTTGTTGACAACCTTGACAGATGAAATCTCCCTCTTGGGGGAGAGAATTTGAAGTCTAGAAGGTATCCCTGAGATATGATCTCTAACGCCCAGGGATCCTGGACATCTCTTGCCCAAGCCTGGGCGAAGAGAGAAAGTCTGCCCCCCACTAGATCCGTTCCCGGATCGGGGGCCCTCGATTCATGCTGTCTTAGGGGCAGCAGCAGGTTTCCTGGCCTGCTTGCCCTTGTTCCAGGACTGGTTAGGTCTCCAGCCTTGTCTGTAGCGAGCAACAGCTCCTTCCTGTTTTGGTGCAGAGGAAGTTGATGCTGCTCCTGCTTTGAAATTACGAAAGGAACGAAAATTAGACTGTCTAGCCTTAGGTTTGGCTCTGTCTTGAGGCAGGGCATGGCCTTTACCTCCTGTAATGTCAGCGATAATTTCTTTCAACCCGGGCCCGAATAATGTCTGCCCTTTGAAAGGTATATTAAGCAATTTAGATTTAGAAGTAACGTCAGCTGACCAGGATTTTAGCCACAGTGCTCTGCGTGCCTGAATGGCGAATCCGGAATTCTTAGCCGTAAGTTTAGTTAAATGTACTACGGCATCTGAAATAAATGAGTTAGCTAACTTAAGGGCTTTAAGCTTGTGTGTAATCTCATCTAATGGAGCTGATTCAAGTGTCTCTTCCAGAGACTCAAACCAAAATGCTGCTGCAGCCGTGACAGGCGCAATGCATGCAAGAGGTTGCAATATAAAACCTTGTTGAACAAACATTTTCTTAAGGTAACCCTCTAACTTTTTATCCATTGGATCTGAAAAGGCACAGCTATCCTCCACCGGGATAGTGGTACGCTTAGCTAAAGTAGAAACTGCTCCCTCCACCTTAGGGACCGTTTGCCATAAGTCCCATGTGGTGGCGTCTATTGGAAACATCTTTCTAAATATCGGAGGGAGTGAGAACGGCACACCGGGTCTATCCCACTCCTTAGTAACAATTTCAGTAAGTCTCTTAGGTATAGGAAAAACGTCAGTACTCGCCGGTACCACAAAATATTTATCCAACCTACACATTTTCTCTGGTATTGCAACTGTGTTACAATCATTCAGAGCCGCTAACACCTCCCCTAGTAATACACAGAGGTTTTCCAGCTTAAATTTAAAATTTGAAATATCTGAATCCAGTTTGTTTGGATCAGAACCGTCACCCGCAGAATGAAGCTCTCCGTCCTCATGTTCTGCAAATTGTGACGCAGTGTCTGACATGGCCCTAATATTATCAGCGCACTCTGTTCTCACCCCAGAGTGATCACGCTTACCTCTTAGTTCTGGTAATTTAGCCAAAACTTCAGTCATAACAGTAGCCATATCCTGTAATGTGATTTGTAATGGCCGCCCAGATGTACTCGGCGCTACAATATCACGCACCTCCCGAGCGGGAGATGCAGGTACTGACACGTGAGGCGAGTTAGTCGGCATAACTCTCCCCTCGTTGTTTTGTGAAATATGTTCAATTTGTACAGATTGACTTTTATTTAAAGTAGCATCAATACAGTTAGTACATAAATATCTATTGGGCTCCACTTTGGCTTTAGCACATATAGCACAGATATCTTCCTCTGAATCAGACATGTTTAACACACTAGCAAATAAACTAGCAACTTGGAAATACTTTTCAAGTAATTTACTATAATATGAAAACGTACTGTGCCTATAAGAAGCACAGAAAAAGTTATGACAGTTGAAAATTAATAAACTGAAAAGTTATAGCATCAAATCTTTGTAAAAAACACAATTTTAGCAAAGGATTGCTCCCATTAGCAAAGGATAACTAACCCTGATAGCAGAAAAAAAAAAAAATACAGAAATAAACGTTTTTTTTTTTATCACAGTCAACTACAATCTCACAGCTCTGCTGTGAGTGATTACCTCCCTCAAAACAAGTTTTGAAGACCCCTGAGTTCTGTAGAGATGAACCGGATCATGCAGGGAAGACAATAAACTTCTGACTAAATTTTTTGATGCGTAGCAAAAGCACCAAAAAAGGCCCCTCCCCCCCACACATAACAGTGAGAGAGATCAGTAAACTGTCATAAATTAAATAAAACGACTGCCAAGTGGAAAAAAATAGTGCCCAAAACATTTTTTCACCCAGTACCTCAGAAAATTAAACGATTTTACATGCCAGCAAAAAAACGTTTAACATTAATAAATTGAGTGTTATTAAAAAGCCTGTTGCTAGTCCCTGCAAATTAGGCTAAAGTTTTATGCATACAGTATAATTCCAGTGAAGTGCCATTCCCCAGAATACTGAAGTGTAAAATATACATACATGACAGCCTGATACCAGTTGCTGCTACTGCATTTAAGGCTGAGTTTACATTATATCGGTATGGCAGAATTTTCTCATCAATTCCATTGTCAGAAAAACAGAATTTATGTTTACCTGATAAATTACTTTCTCCAACGGTGTGTCCGGTCCACGGCGTCATCCTTACTTGTGGGATATTCTCTTCCCCAACAGGAAATGGCAAAGAGCCCAGCAAAGCTGGTCACATGATCCCTCCTAGGCTCCGCCTTCCCCAGTCATTCGACCGACGTAAAGGAGGAATATTTGCATAGGAGAAATCATATGATACCGTGGTGACTGTAGTTAAAGAAAATAAATTATCAGACCTGATTAAAAAACCAGGGCGGGCCGTGGACCGGACACACCGTTGGAGAAAGTAATTTATCAGGTAAACATAAATTCTGTTTTCTCCAACATAGGTGTGTCCGGTCCACGGCGTCATCCTTACTTGTGGGAACCAATACCAAAGCTTTAGGACACGGATGAAGGGAGGGAGCAAATCAGGTCACCTAGATGGAAGGCACCACGGCTTGCAAAACCTTTCTCCCAAAAATAGCCTCAGAAGAAGCAAAAGTATCAAATTTGTAAAATTTAGTAAAAGTGTGCAGTGAAGACCAAGTCGCTGCCTTACATATCTGATCAACAGAAGCCTCGTTCTTGAAGGCCCATGTGGAAGCCACGGCCCTAGTGGAATGAGCTGTGATTCTTTCAGGAGGCTGCCGTCCGGCAGTCTCGTAAGTCAATCTGATGATGCTTTTAAGCCAAAAAGAGAGAGAGGTAGAAGTTGCTTTTTGACCTCTCCTTTTACCAGAATAAACAACAAACAAGGAAGATGTTTGTCTAAAATCCTTTGTAGCATCTAAATAGAATTTTAGAGCACGAACTACATCCAAATTGTGCAACAAACGTTCCTTCTTTGAAACTGGATTCGGACACAAAGAAGGCACGACTATCTCCTGGTTAATGTTTTTGTTAGAAACAACTTTCGGAAGAAAACCAGGTTTAGTACGCAAAACCACCTTATCTGCATGGAACACCAGATAAGGAGGAGAACACTACAGAGCAGATAACTCTGAAACTCTTCTAGCAGAAGAGATTGCAACCAAAAACAAAACTTTCCAAGATAATAACTTAATATCAACGGAATGTAAGGGTTCAAACGGAACCCCCTGAAGAACTGAAAGAACTAAATTGAGACTCCAAGGAGGAGTCAAAGGTTTGTAAACAGGCTTGATTCTAACCAGAGCCTGAACAAAAGCTTGAACATCTGGCACAGCTGCCAGCTTTTTGTGAAGTAACACAGACAAAGCAGAAATCTGTCCCTTCAAAGAACTTGCAGATAATCCTTTCTCCAAACCTTCTTGAAGAAAGGATAGAATCTTAGGAATTTTTATCTTGTCCCAAGGGAATCCTTTAGATTCACACCAACAGATATATCTTTTCCATATTTTATGGTAGATTTTTCTAGTTACAGGCTTTCTGGCCTGAACAAGAGTATCAATGACAGAATCTGAGAACCCTCGCTTTGATAAAATCAAGCGTTCAATCTCCAAGCAGTCAGTTGGAGTGAGACCAGATTCGGATGTTCGAACGGACCTTGAACAAGAAGGTCCCGTCTCAAAGGTAGCTTCCATGGTGGAGCCGATGACATATTCACCAGGTCTGCATACCAAGTCCTGCGTGGCCACGCAGGAGCTATCAAGATCACCGATGCCCTCTCCTGATTGATCCTGGCTACCAGCCTGGGGATGAGAGGAAACGGTGGGAACACATATGCTAGTTTGAAGGTCCAAGGTGCTACTAGTGCATCTACTAGAGTCGCCTTGGGATCCCTGGATCTGGACCCGTAGCAAGGAACCTTGAAGTTCTGACGAGAGGCCATCAGATCCATGTCTGGAGTGCCCCACAACTGAGTAATTTGGGCAAAGATTTCCGGATGGAGTTCCCACTCCCCCGGATGAAATGACTGACGACTCAGAAAATCCGCTTCCCAATTTTCCACTCCTGGGATGTGGATTGCAGACAAGTGGCAGGAGTGAGTCTCCGCCCATTGAATGATTTTGGTCACTTCTTCCATCGCCAGGGAACTCCTTGTTCCCCCCTGATGGTTGATGTACGCAACAGTCGTCATGTTGTCCGATTGAAACCGTATGAATTTGGCCTTTGCTAGCTGAGGCCAAGCCTTGAGAGCATTGAATATCGCTCTTAGTTCCAGAATATTTATTGGGAGAAGAGATTCTTCCCGAGACCAAAGACCCTGAGCTTTCAGGAGTCCCCAGACCGCGCCCCAGCCCACCAGACTGGCGTCGGTCGTGACAATGACCCACTCTGGTCTGCAGAAGCTCATCCCCTGTGACAGGTTGTCCAGGGACAGCCACCAACGGAGTGAATCTCTGGTCCTCTGATCTACTTGTATCGTCGGAGACAAGTCTGTATAATCCCCATTCCACTGACTGAGCATGCACAGTTGTAATGGTCTCAGATGAATTCGCGCAAAAGGAACTATGTCCATTGCCGCGACCATCAAACCTATTACTTCCATGCACTGCGCTATGGAAGGAAGAGGAACAGAATGAAGTACTTGACAAGAGTTTAGAAGTTTTGATTTTCTTGCCTCTGTCAGAAAAATCCTCATTTCTAAGGAGTCTATTATTGTTCCCAAGAAGGGAACTCTTGTTGACGGAGATAGAGAACTTTTTTCTACGTTCACTTTCCACCCGTGAGATCTGAGAAAGGCCAGGACGATGTCCGTGTGAGCCTTTGCTTGTGGAAGGGACGACGCTTGAATCAGAATGTCGTCCAAGTAAGGTACTACTGCAATGCCCCTTGGTCTTAGCACCGCTAGAAGGGACCCCAGTACCTTTGTGAAAATTCTTGGAGCAGTGGCTAATCCGAACGGAAGTGCCACAAACTGGTAATGCTTGTCCAGAAAGGCGAACCTTAGGAACCGATGATGTTCCTTGTGGATAGGAATATGTAGATACGCATCCTTTAAATCCACCGTGGTCATGAATTGACCTTCCTGGATGGAAGGAAGAATTGTTCGAATGGTTTCCATTTTGAACGATGGAACCTTGAGAAACTTGTTTAGGATCTTGAGATCTAAGATTGGTCTGAATGTTCCCTCTTTTTTGGGAACTATGAACAGATTGGAGTAGAACCCCATCCCTTGTTCTCCTAATGGAACAGGATGAATCACTCCCATTTTTAACAGGTCTTCTACACAATGTAAGAATGCCTGTTTTTTTATGTGGTCTGAAGACAATTGAGACCTGTGGAACCTCCCCCTTGGGGGAAGCCCCTTGAATTCCAGAAGATAACCTTGGGAGACTATTTCCAGCGCCCAAGGATCCAGAACATCTCTTGCCCAAGCCTGAGCGAAGAGAGAGAGTCTGCCCCCCACCAGATCCGGTCCCGGATCGGGGGCCAACATCTCATGCTGTCTTGGTAGCAGTGGCAGGTTTCTTGGCCTGCTTACCCTTGTTCCAGCCTTGCATTGGCCTCCAGGCTGGCTTGGCTTGAGAAGTATTACCCTCTTGCTTAGAGGATGTAGCACTTGGGGCTGGTCCGTTTCTGCGAAAGGGACGAAAATTTGGTTTATTTTTAGCCTTGAAAGACCTATCCTGAGGAAGGGCGTGGCCCTTACCCCCAGTGATATCGGAAATAATCTCTTTCAAGTCAGGGCCAAACAGCGTTTTCCCCTTGAAAGGAATGTTAAGCAATTTGTTCTTGGAAGACGCATCCGCTGACCAAGATTTTAGCCAAAGCGCTCTGCGCGCCACAATAGCAAACCCAGAATTTTTCGCCGCTAATCTAGCCAATTGCAAAGTGGCGTCTAAGGTGAAAGAGTTAGCCAATTTGAGAGCATGAATTCTGTCCAAAATCTCCTCATAAGAAGAATCTTTATTGAGCGCCTTTTCTAGTTCATCGAACCAGAAACACGCTGCTGTAGTGACAGGAACAATGCATGAAATTGGTTGTAGAAGGTAACCTTGCTGAACAAACATCTTTTTAAGCAAACCCTCTAATTTTTTATCCATAGGATCTTTGAAAGCACAACTATCTTCTATGGGTATAGTGGTGCGTTTGTTTAGAGTAGAAACCGCCCCCTCGACCTTGGGGACTGTCTGCCATAAGTCCTTTCTAGGGTCGACCATAGGAAACAATTTCTTAAATATAGGGGGAGGGACGAAAGGTATGCCGGGCCTTTCCCATTCTTTGTTTACAATATCCGCCACCCGCTTGGGTATAGGAAAAGCTTCGGGGGGCCCCGGGACCTCTAGGAACTTGTCCATCTTACATAATTTCTCTGGAATGACCAAATTCTCACAATCATCCAGAGTAGATAACACCTCCTTAAGCAGAGCGCGGATATGTTCCAATTTAAATTTGAATGTAATCACATCAGGTTCAGCTTGTTGAGAAATTTTCCCTGAATCTGAAATTTCTCCCTCAGACAAAACCTCCCTGGCCCCCTCAGACTGGTGTAGGGGCACTTCAGAACCAATATCATCAGCGTCCTCATGCTCTTCCGTATTTTCTAAAACAGAGCAGTCGCGCTTTCGCTGATAAGTGGGCATTTTGGCTAAAATGTTTTTGATAGAATTATCCATTACAGCCGTTAATTGTTGCATGGTAAGGAGTATTGGCGCACTAGATGTACTAGGGGCCTCCTGTGTGGGCAAGACTGGCGTAGACGAAGGAGGGGATGATGCAGTACCATGCTTACTCCCCTCACTTGAGGAATCATCTTGGGCATCATTTTCTCTAAATTTTGTGTCACATAAATCACATCTATTTAAATGAGAAGGAACCTTGGCTTCCCCACATACAGAACACAGTCTATCTGGTAGTTCAGACATGTTAAACAGGCATAAACTTGAAAACAAAGTACAAAAAACGTTTTAAAATAAAACCGTTACTGTCACTTTAAATTTTAAACTGAACACACTTTATTACTGCAAATGTGAAAAAGTATGAAGGAATTGTTCAAAATTCACCAAAATTTCACCACAGTGTCTTAAAGCCTTAAAAGTATTGCACACCAAATTAGAAAGCTTTAACTCTTAAAATAACGGAACCGGAGCCGTTTTTATGTTTAACCCCTATACAGTCCCTGGTATCTGCTTTGCTGAGACCCAACCAAGCCCAAAGGGGAATACGATACCAAATGACGCCTTCAGAAAGCCTTTTCTATGTATCTGAGCTCCTCACACATGCATCTGCATGTCATGCTTCTCAAAAACAACTGCGCAATAGAGGCGCGAAAATGAGGCTCTGCCTATGATTAGGGAAAGCCCCTAGAGGACAAGGTGTCCAATACAGTGCCTGCCGGTTATTTTACATAAATCCCAAGAATAAAATAATTCCTCAAAGCTATGAAGTATTAAAAATGTTTATATATCAATCGTTTTAGCCCAGAAAATGTCTACCAGTCTTAAAAGCCCTTGTGAAGCCCTTTATTCTTATGTAATAAAAATGGCTTACCGGATCCCATAGGGAAAATGACAGCTTCCAGCATTACATAGTCTTGTTAGAAATGTGTCATACCTCAAGCAGCAAAAGTCTGCTCACTGTTTCCCCCAACTGAAGTTAATTCCTCTCAACAGTCCTGTGTGGAAACAGCCATCGATTTTAGTAACGGTTGCTAAAATCATTTTCCTCTTACAAACAGAAATCTTCATCACTTTTCTGTTTCAGAGTAAATAGTACATACCAGCACTATTTTAAAATAACAAACTCTTGATTGAAGAATAAAAACTACAGTTAAACACCAAAAAACTCTAAGCCATCTCCGTGGAGATGTTGCCTGTACAACGGCAAAGAGAATGACTGGGGAAGGCGGAGCCTAGGAGGGATCATGTGACCAGCTTTGCTGGGCTCTTTGCCATTTCCTGTTGGGGAAGAGAATATCCCACAAGTAAGGATGACGCCGTGGACCGGACACACCTATGTTGGAGAAATAATAAGCTGCTACATACCTCTTTGCAGATTAATCTGCCCGCTGTCCCCTGATCTGAAGTTTACCTCTCCTCAGATGGCCGAGAAACAGCAATATGATCTTAACTACTCCGGCTAAAATCATAGAAAAACTCAGGTAGATTCTTCTTCAAATTCTACCAGAGAAGGAATAACACACTCCGGTGGTATTATAAAATAACAAACTTTTGATTGAAGGTATGAAACTAAGCATAATCACCACAGTCCTCTCACACATCCTATCTATTCGTTGGGTGCAAGAGAATGACTGGTAATGGCAGTTAGGGGAGGAGCTATATAACAGCTCTGCTGGGTGAATCCTCTTGCACTTCCTGTTGGGGAGGAGTTAATATCCCATAAGTAATGGATGATCCGTGGACTGGATACACTTAACAAGAGAAAAAGCCTTGTTAGCACCGCAGGTCTTTACCGACAAAACTCTAAATCTAGGCGTATATTTACACAAAATCCTCATTATTATATCTCTCTGTACACAGTGAGACCGATACTCAGAGATAACAATGGAAAATAAACACTGGATTATCTCTCTGTCCCAGCGCCCACTGGGAGCGTGATTACTTCTAAACCTTCTTGTTTACATGGCTTTTCTATATCTAGTGTTTATATAGTGGAGGACGCAACAGTCACAATAAAAACAAATGACAAAATAAAGGTAAAGGAGCTATCTGTAAACAATCTAATACATTTCAGTAGGTAAAACGTATCATTGAAACACATAAAACGGTAGAAAGAACTCACAGCACCCTCTCTCTTTATAAATCCAGTAGAATTACATAATCAGCAAGTTCATAATAAAAAGACAAGGCAATAGCCCTTAGTCTGAATTAAATAGGTAGTAGATTTTTTTTATTAAATTCAAGATTTACATCAATCAGCCGGACCCCTGTATCATGTGACAGCCATCAGCCAATCACAAAATCTTATGTATACACTGTACACTCTTGCACATGCTTAGTAGGAGCTGGTGACTCAGTGAGTATGTATATAAGTGTAGCATGTGACAGCCATCAGCCAATCACAGACTCATATACATTGGCATTTAAAAGTTTGGGGTCACAGACATTTCCTTATTTTGCATGAAAACATACATGAAATGAGTAAATAGGAAATATAGTAATTGACAAGGTTAGAAATAATGAATGTTAAGTGAAATAATACTTGTGTCAACTAATCCTCCATGTGCAGCAGTTACAGCCTTGTAGACCTTCAGCATCTAGTTGTCAAATTGTTGAGCTAATCTGAGGAGATTTCACCTTGTTTCTTGAAACACCTCCCACAAGTTGGATTGGCTTGATGGTCACTTCTTACGTACCATACGGTCAAGCTGCTCCCACAACAGCTCAATAGGGTTGAGATCTGGTGACTGTGCTGGCCACTCCATTAAAGATAGAATACCAGCTGACTGCTTATTCCCTAAATCGTTCTTGCATAGTAAGGAGCTGTGCTTTGGGTCATTGTCCAATCAAGCGCCATCCACAGGGTATGGCATGGCGTTGCAAAATGGAGTGATAGCCTTCCTTCTTCAAGGTCCCTTTTACCCTGTATAAATCTCCCACTTTACCACCATCAAAGCCCCCCAGACCATCACATTGCCTCCACCATGCTTGATAGATGGTGTCAAGCCCTCCTACAGCATCTTGTCATTTGGTCTGCGTCTCACAAATGTTCTTCTTTGTGATCCGAACACATAAAACTTATATTTGTTTGTCCATAACACTTTTTTCCAATCTTCATCTGTCCAGTGTCTGTGTTCTTTTTCCCATCTTAATCTTTTCTTTTTATTGGCCAGTATGAGATAGATTTGGCTTTTTCTTTGCAACTCTGCCTATAAGGCCAGAATCCCGGTCACCTCTTTACTGCTGATGATGATGAGACTGGTGTTTTGCAGGTACTATTTCATAAAGTTACCAGTTAAAGGGACAGTCTAGTCCAAAATAAACTTTCATGATTCAGATAGTGAATGTAATTTTAAACAATTTTCCAATTTACTTTTATCACCAATTTTGCTTTGTTCTCTTGGTATTCTTAGTTGAAAGCTAAACCTAGGAGGTTCATATGCTAATTTCTAAGGCCTTGAAGGCCGCCTCTTCTCTCAGGGCATTTTGACAGTTTTTCACCACTAGAGGGTGTTAGTTCATGTGTGTCATATAGATAACACTGTGCTCACGCACATGTGGAGTTCAGGTGAGCCAGCTCTGATTGGCTAAAATGGATGTCTGTTAAAAGAACTGAAATAAGGGGGCAGTTTGCAGAGGCTTAGATACAAGGTAATCACAGAGGTAAAAAGTGTATTTATATAACTGTGCTGGTTGTGCAAAACTAGGCAATGTGTAATAACATAATTTATGTAAGAACTTACCTGATAAATTCATTTCTTTCATATTAGCAAGAGTCCATGAGCTAGTGACGTATGGGATATACATTCCTACCAGGAGGGGCAAAGTTTCCCAAACCTCAAAATGCCTATAAATACACCCCTCACCACACCCACAATTCAGTTTAACGAATAGCCAAGAAGTGGGGTGATAAAAAAGTGCGAAAGCATATAAAATAAGGAATTGGAATAATTGTGCTTTATACAAAAATCATAACCACCCCAAAAAAAGGGCGGGCCTCATGGACTCTTGCTAATATGAAAGAAATGAATTTATCAGGTAAGTTCTTACATAAATTATGTTTTCTTTCATGTAATTAGCAAGAGTCCATGAGCTAGTGACGTATGGGATAATGATTAACCAAGATGTGGATCTTTCCACGCAAGAGTCACTAGAGAGGGAGGGATAAAATAAAGACAGCCAATTCCTGCTGAAAATAATCCACACCCAAAATAAAGTTTAATGAAAAACATAAGCAGAAGATTCAAACTGAAACCGCTGCCTGAAGTACTTTTCTACCAAAAACTGCTTCAGAAGAAGAAAATACATCAAAATGGTAGAATTTAGTAAAAGTATGCAAAGAGGACCAAGTTGCTGCTTTGAAAATCTGATCAATCGAAGCTTCATTCCTAAACGCCCAGGAAGTAGAAACTGACCTAGTAGAATGAGCTGTAATCCTTTGAGGCGGAGATTTACCCGACTCAACATAGGCAAGATGAATTAAAGATTTCAACCAAGATGCCAAAGAAATGGCAGAAGCTTTCTGGCCTTTTCTAGAACCAGAAAAGATAACAAATAAACTAGAAGTCTTTCGGAAAGACTTAGTAGCTTCAACATAATATTTCAAAGCTCTAACAACATCCAAAGAATGCAATGATTTCTCCTTAGAATTCTTAGGATTAGGACATAATGAAGGAACCACAATTTCCCTACTAATGTTGTTAGAATTCACAACTTTAGGTAAAAATTCAAAAGAAGTTCGCAACACTGCCTTATCCTGATGAAAAATCAGAAAAGGAGACTCACAAGAAAGAGCAGATAATTCAGAAACTCTTCTGGCAGAAGAGATTGCCAAAAGGAACAAAACTTTCCAAGAAAGTAATTTAATGTCCAATGAATGCATAGGTTCAAACGGAGGAGCTTGAAGAGCCCCCAGAACCAAATTCAAACTCCAAGGAGGAGAAATTGACTTAATGACAGGTTTTATACGAACCAAAGCTTGTACAAAACAATGAATATCAGGAAGATTAGCAATCTTTCTGTGAAAAAGAACAGAAAGAGCAGAGATTTGTCCTTTCAAAGAACTTGCGGATAAACCTTTATCTAAACCAACCTGAAGAAACTGTAAAATTCTCGGAATTCTAAAAGAATGCCAAGAAAAATTATGAGAAAGACACCAAGAAATATAAGTCTTCCAGACTCTATAATATATCTCTCTGGATACAGATTTACGAGCCTGTAACATAGTATTAATCACAGAGTCAGAGAAACCTCTTTGACCAAGAATCAAGCGTTCAATCCCCATACCTTTAAATTTAAGGATTTGAGATCCTGATGGAAAAAAGGACCTTGCGACAGAAGGTCTGGTCGTAGCGGAAGAGTCCACGGATGGCAAGAGGCCATCCGGACAAGATCCGCATACCAAAACCTGTGAGGCCATGCCGGAGCTACCAGCAGAACAAACGAGCATTCCTTCAGAATCTTGGAGATTACTCTTGGAAGAAGAACTAGAGGCAGAAAGATATAAGCAGGATGATACTTCCAAGGAAGTGATAATGCATCCACTGCTTCCGCCTGAGGATCCCGGGATCTGGACAGATACCTGGGAAGTTTCTTGTTTAGATGAGACGCCATCAGATCTATTTCTGGAAGCTCCCACATTTGAACAATCTGAAGAAATACCTCTGGGTGAAGAGACCATTCGCCCGGATGCAACGTTTGGCGACTGAGATAATCCGCTTCCCAATTGTCTATACCTGGGATATGAACCGCAGAGATTAGACAGGAGCTGGATTCCGCCCAAACCAGAATTCGAGATACTTCTTTCATAGCCAGAGGACTGTGAGTCCCTCCTTGATGATTGATGTATGCCACAGTAGTCTGTCTGAAAACAAATGAACGATTCTCTCTTCAGAAGAGGCCAAGACTGAAGAGCTCTGAAAATTGCACGGAGTTCCAAAATATTGATCGGTAATCTCACCTCCTGAGATTACCAAACTCCTTGTGCCGTCAGAGATCCCCACACAGCTCCCCAACCTGTGAGACTTGCATCTGTTGAAATTACAGTCCAGGTCGGAAGCACAAAAGAAGCCCCCTGAATTAAACGATGGTGATCTGTCCACCACGTTAGAGAGTGTCGTACAATCGGTTTTAAAGATATCGTCCAAATAAGGAAATACCACAATACCCTGTTCTCTGATTACAGACAGAAGGGCAACGAGAACCTTTGTAAAAATTCTTGGAGCTGTAGCTAGGCCAAACGGCAGAGCCACAAACTGGTAATGCTTGTCCAGAAAAGAGAATCTCAGGAACTGATAATGATCTGCATGAATCGGAATATGCAGATATGCATCCTGTAAATCTATTGTGGACATAAAATGCCCTTGCTGAACAAAAGGCAAGATAGTCCTTACAGTTACCATTTTGAACGTTGGTATCCTTACATAACGATTCAATATTTTTAGATCCAGAACTGGTCTGAAGGAATTCTCCTTCTTTGGTACAATGAAGAGATTTGAATAAAACCCCATCCCCTGTTTCAGAACTGGAACTGGCATAATTACTCCAGCCAACTCTAGATCTGAAACACAATTCAGAAATGCTTGAGCTTTCACTGGATTTACTGGGACACGGGAAAGAAAAAATCTCTTTGCAGGAGGTCTCATCTTGAAACCAATTCTGTACCCTTCTGAAACAATGTTCTGAATCCAAAGATTGTGAACAGAATTGATCCAAATTTCTTTGAAAAAACGTAACCTGCCCCCTACCAGCTGAGCTGGAATGAGGGCCGCACCTTCATGTGGACTTAGAAGCAGGCTTTGCCTTTCTAGAAGGCTTGGATTTATTCCAGACTGGAGATGGTTTCTAAACTGAAACTGCTCCTGAGGATGAAGGATCAGGCTTTTGTTCTTTGTTGAAACGAAAGGAACGAAAACGATTATTAGCCCTGTTTTTACCCTTAGATTTTTTATCCTGTGGTAAAAAAGTTCCTTTCCCACCAGTAACAATTGAGATAATGGAATCCAACTGAGAACCAAATAATTTGTTACCCTGGAAAGAAATGGAAAGTAGAGTTGATTTAGAAGCCATATCAGCATTCCAAGTTTTAAGTCATAAAGCTCTTCTAGCTAAAATAGCTAGAGACATAAACCTGACATCAACTCTGATAATATCAAAAATGGCATCACAGATAAAATTATTAGCATGCTGAAGAAGAATAATAATATTATGAGAATCATGATCTGTTACTTGTTGTGCTAAAGTCTCCAACCAAAAAGTTGAAGCTGCAGCAACATCAGCCAAAGATATAGCAGGTCTAAGAAGATTACCTGAACACAGATAAGCTTTTCTTAGAAAGGATTCAATTTTCCTATCTAAAGGATCTTTAAACGAAGTACCATCTGACGTAGGAATAGTAGTACGTTTAGCAAGGGTAGAAATAGCCCCATCGACTTTAGGGATTTTGTCCCAAAATTCTAATCTGTCAGACGGCACAGGATATAATTGCTTAAAACGTTTAGAAGGAGTAAATGAATTACCCAATTTATCCCATTCTCTGGAAATTACTTCAGAAATAGCATTAGGAACAGGAAAAACTTCTGGAATAACCACAGGAGATTTAAATACCTTATCTAAACGTTTAGAATTAGTATCAAGAGGACCAGAATCCTCTATTTCTAAAGCAATTAGTACTTCTTTAAGTAAAGAACGAATAAATTCCATTTTAAATAAATATGAAGATTTATCAGCATCAATCTCTGAGACAGAATCCTCTGAACCAGAAGAGTCATCAGAATCAGAATGATGATGTTCATTTAAAAATTCATCTGTAGAGAGAGAAGTTTTAAAAGATTTTTTATGTTTACTAGAAGGAGAAATAACAGACATAGCCTTCTTGATGGATTCAGAAACAAAATCTCTTATGTTAACAGGAACATTCTGCACCTTAGATGTTGAGGGAACTGCAACAGGCAATGGTACATTACTAAAGGAAATATTATCTGCTTTAACAAGTTTGTCATGACAATTAATACAAACAACAGCCGGAGGAATAGCTACCAAAAGTTTACAGCAGATACACTTAGCTTTGGTAGTTCCAGCACTAGACAGCGATTTTCCTGAAGTATCTTCTGACTCAGATGCAACGTGAGACATCTTGCAATATGTAAGAGAAAAAACAACATATAAAGCAAAATTGATCAAATTCCTTAAATGACAGTTTCAGGAATGGGAAAAAATGCCAATAAACAAGCTTCTAGTAACCAGAAGCAAAGAAAAAATGAGACTGAAATAATGTGGAGACAAAAGCGACGCCACATCCGAACGCCGACATTTTTGGCGCAAAAGGACGTCAAAAAATGATGCAACTTCCGGCGACACGTATGACGCCGGAAACAGAAAAGATTTTTTGCGCCAAAAAAGTCTGCGCCAAGAATGACGCAATAAAATGAAGCATTTTCAGCCCCCGCGAGCCTAACAGCCCACAGGGAAAAAAAGTCAAATTTTTAAGGTAAGAAAAAATGATTGATTCAAATGCATTATCCCAAATATGAAACTGACTGTCTGAAAATAAGGAATGTTGAACATTCTGAGTCAAGGCAAATAAATGTTTGAATACATATATTTAGAACTTTATAAATAAAGTGCCCAACCATAGCTTAGAGTGTCACAGAAAATAAGATTTACTTACCCCAGGACACTCATCTACATGTTTGTAGAAAGCCAAACCAGTACTGAAACGAAAATCAGCAGAGGTAATGGTATATAAATAAGAGTATATCGTCGATCTGAAAAGGGAGGTAAGAGATGAATCTCTACAACCGATAACAGAGAACCTATGAAATAGACCCCGTAGAAGGAGATCACTGCATTCAAATAGGCAATACTCTCCTCACATCCCTCTGACATTCACTGCACGCTGAGAGGAAAACCGGGCTCCAACTTGCTGCGGAGCGCATATCAACGTAGAATCTAGCACAAACTTACTTCACCACCTCCATAGGAGGCAAAGTTTGTAAAAACTGAATTGTGGGTGTGGTGAGGGGTGTATTTATAGGCATTTTGAGGTTTGGGAAACTTTGCCCCTCCTGGTAGGAATGTATATCCCATACGTCACTAGCTCATGGACTCTTGCTAATTACATGAAAGAAAAAGAGATTATCTATCTTTTTAAAACAATAAAAATTCTGGTGTTGACTGTCCCTTTAAGGACCTGTCAGGCATCTGTTTCTCAAACTAGACACTAATGTATTTCTCCTCTTGCTCAGTTGTGCACTGGGGCCTCCCAACTCCTGTTTCGATTCTGGATAGAGCCAGTCTGCGCAGGTCTGTGAAGGGAGTAGTACACAACCTTGTACTTTAATTTCTTGTCAATTTCTTGCATGGAATAACATTATTTTCTCAGAAAAAAGAATAGACTGACGAGTTTCAGAAGAAAGTTCTTTGTTTCCAGCCATCTTGAGCCTGTAATCAAACCCACAATTGCTGATGCTCCAGATACTAAACTAGTCTAATGAAGGTCAGTGTATTGCTTCTTTAATCAGCACAACAGTTTTCAGCAGCACTAACATAATTGCAAGAGTTTTCTAATGATCAATTAACCTTTTTAAATGATTAGCAAACACAACCTGCCATTAGAAAACAGGACAGGTGGTTGCCGATAATGGGCCTCTGTACGCCTATGTAGATATTCCATTGAAAATCAGCCGTTTCCAGCTACAACAGTAACTATATCTATACTGTATTTCTGATCAATTTGATGTAATTTTAATGGAAATATTTTTTGCTATTCTTTCGAAAACAATGACATTTCTAAGTGATCCCAAACTTTTGAACACTAGTGTATGTATACACTGTACACTCTTGCACATGTTCAGTAGGACCTGGTGACTCAGTAAGTGTGCCTGTAACTGTATCGTGACAGCCATCAGCCAATCACAGACTCATATACATATACACTTACGCTTGCACATGCTCAGTAGGAGCTGGTGCCTCAGTAAGTGTACATGTACATATCATGTGACAGCCATCAGCCAATCACAGACTCATACACTTACACATGCTCAGTAGGAGCTGGTGCCGCAGTAAGTGTGCATGTAACTGTATCATGTGACAGCCATCAGCCAATCACAGACTCATATAGGTATACATTGTGATGTCTTGCACATGCTCAGAAGTAGCTGGTGCCTCAGTAAGTGTGCATATCACTGTATCATGTGTCAGCCATCAGCCAATCAGACTCATTTACGTATACGCTGATCTCTTGTACATGCTCAGTAGGAGCTGGTGCCTCATAGGCATGCATATAACTATATCATGTGACAGTCATCAGCCAATCACAGACTCACATACATATACACTGTGTACGCTTGCACATGCTCAGTAAGTGTCTCAGACAGTGTGCCTATAAAAAGTCTGTGCACAATTTAATAATGGAAGTAAATTGGAAATTCTCAAACTGCTACTCCATCTGCATCCTGGAAGTGTAATGTCCCTTTAGCAGTGTGTAGGCTCCTGTGGGATGTGGAACAGAAGCTGTAACCATTAGTTTTTTTACCATCTCAGTATTGTTAGTTTCTCAATTGCAGCACAACCTGGTATAAGAAGCAAAGGACAAGTTGACAGAGGAATCTTTATAATGTCACTTAATACACACAAGAGATTCACATAAGCTAAGAGGGGAGATGTACTGACTGCGTCTAGGAGAACAACCAGATGTATCCCCAGCTTAGCTCACACCCATAAACCTTTCGAACAACACAATTTAATATTTCAGCAACTGCAATATACATATACATGCTCCGTGGTCTTCCCAACAAGCGTTTCCATGAGGTCTTCACTGGACTCTTATGGAAACTCTTAATGCTAAAACGTTCTGTTGGTCCCTAGAAGTGAGCAGCTTCCAACAAGCATCAGCGGCACTGAGCAGTTCTTGTGACCTATAGATACACAGCAGACACCCAGTCTGTAACAACTACAATGTAAACCGTGTGTCATTTACGTACATATACACACCAGACATGCAGAATCTAGCTTTATCCCAGAGGCTTGATGCTCCTTTCTTCCCTTATTGATATTAACTAAAGCTTTGTGGAATCACGGCCGGACATGCAAAGCTGAGGGCTCCTGTCTACAGGACTAGCTCCACCTACACATCACGTGTGGCTCACCACACCATCAGCAACCTCTGGGGAAAACAACATTTGTATTGTCCAATGAGATGAGGGCAGTGGGGTCTGCAGGAGGTACAGTCACATCCTTTGTATAATAAAACACCACAAGATGATATGCATCAGGCAAGGGTGACAACCTTTTCCTCAGGAGTCTCCTCCAGCAGCTGCATTATCAGTTCATAGAGTGGCCGGCAGACCTTGGCATAGCCAGCAGCTGTCAGATGGAGAAAATCAAACATATCATGGCGGGAGATGGTGCCATCTGAATGCACAAAGCTGCCATCCACATCTAACAGCTGCACATTAGGCAGGTGCGGTAGCAGTGAGCGCAGGAGCTGATTTACACAAGCATTCTTCTCTCGCAGGGGGTTGGGTCTCTCACCTCGAGGCAGCAAGCTCTTTGGGAAGAGAGAAGAAATAAAGGCAAAAAGGAAATTAAAGGAGGGAACAAGAGTTCAAGAAATTTCACATTTACAGAATATACAACAATAATAATGATGATGATGTTAAACAGGAAACACACAGACCATATAATGGTATTGAGTATCTGTCCATAAGATAAAAATGTCCTCTATCACATATGCTAAAGTAACAAGAGATGCAGATATATGAGGGATTAGAAGAAACACAAATAAACAAGAGGCAGATGAAGGTAAATTCACCTATGATGCGGAATTCCGGCATATTTTCGGTTGAGGCTTTGGTAAATATTCCCCTACTCTGAATTTCAAATAAGCAGTGGATTTTTTTTCTGACAAAATGTATCTTTTCTCCCATTTTACGGCCCCTGTATCATGTGAAATACATCAGCCAATCACAGACTAGTATATGTACACCCTGTGAGCTTGTGCACATGCTCAGTAGGATCTTGTGCCCCAGAAAGTGTGTATATCTATATATATATATAAAATGATAATGGAAGTACATTGTGTCTTAAAACTGCATGCTCTTTCTAAATCATAAAAGTTTATTTTGACTGTGTTGTGTCCCTTTAAAAACATTCTAAAAAGCCAATGTTAGAACCAATTTCTAAATTATGTTATGATGGCATTGTAAGTTTCTGGTTCATAATTAAAAGATCTGGTAAATATCCTTTTGGTCAAAAATATTTTACTTGTTGCCATCAGTCTGTACTTTAAAAATGTATTGACAGCAATAAAAACATAATTTACCAAATTCAGTACCTGGTCACCAGAAGGGGGCAAAGACAGACCAGCACTTGGAAGCCATCCACGTCTGCTTTGCGTTTTTTAGAAGTATATCAATATATGTTTGTTTTGCCTAATACAGAGGTTTAAAGCAATTGAAACCATCGCTGTACAGGCACTCCGGGCTGGGATGAGGTACAGGGGAGATTCGTGCACTGACGTCGTAAGGCATGTAGCCTCTTAGAGCCACAGCGTGTATGTGGAAATTGAAGGAGGCAAAAACCTCCTACACCAGAACTTTTAATCCCTGCCACTTCCTTACCTCTCAGTCTATTTTATAGCCAAGTAAAAGGAGTAACCAAAAGTAGAAGAGAGAGTGTAGGGTAAAGAGGTGCAAACTACAACTGCCGCCAACTAGAAACAAACTTGGGCTGGTCTTGTGGGCTCTCACCACCAAGAAATATATTAATTTACCGGGTAAGCATAAAACAAAATTTATGCTTACCTGATAAATTATATTCTTTCCTGGCATGGAGAGACCACGATTCCATTCAATTACTGTTGGGAATTCAACTCCTGGCCACCAGGAGGAGGCAAAGACATTGAAGCAAAGCTTAAGTATCCCTCCCACTTCCCATAATCCTCAGTCATTCAGCTGAGGAATAAGGAAAAAGAAAGAGGAACACTAGGGGCATAGAGGTGCCTGAAGATTATAAAAATAAATGCTGCCTTAAAAATTAGAAAAGGGCGGGTCGTGGACTCACCATGCCAGCAAAGAAAAGAATTTATCTTGTAAGCATACATTTTGTTTTCTTTCCAATGGCATGGAGAGTCCACGATTACATTCAATTACTGTAGGGAAACCAATACCCAAGCCAGATAGGACACAGAATGGACAGGGAGGGGGAACCAAAGGCAGGCAGACCTAAACTGAAGGCACCACCGCTTGAAGCACCTTTCTCCCAACAGAAGCCTCAGCAGGCAAAAACATCACATTTGTAAAAGTTTGAAAAGGTATGCAAAGAAAACCAAGTAGCCGCCTTACAAATTTGTTCCAAGGAAAATGTGTTCTTTAAAAACCAGGAAGAAGAAAAAGCACGGGTAGAGAGAGCCGTAGCCCTCTCAGGAGGCTGTAGTCCGGCTGTTTCAAAAGCCAAGTGAATGACACTCTTCAGCCAAAAAGAAAGAGTAGATGAAGAGGTCTTCTGGCCCTCGCACCTACTGGAATACACTACAAACAATAAAGAAGATTGTTTAAACTGGAGATAGAAATTTAGGGCACGTACAACATCTATGATGTGAAGAAACTGTTCCTTCTGAAAAGAAGGATGAGGACAGAAATAAGGAACTACAATTTCCTGATTAATATTGCAGTCAGAAATCACCTTAGCAAGGAATTTAATTTAATACGAAGAACAGCCTTATCTGCATAGAAAATAAGATAAGGAGAGACAAGTCTGAAACTCTACGAGCAAAAGAAATAGCTAACAACAAAACAAAAAAAACTTTTCAAGAGAAAAGTTTAATATCAACAGAATGCATAGGCTCAAACGGAGCCTGCGGCAGAAAACGAGAATTAAATGTATGCTCCAGGGAAGAGCAACAGGTTTAAACACAGGCCTGATTCTAACCAGAATCTGAACAAAAGAACGAACATCCTGCAAATTGGCTAACAAATAAAACAAAAAACAGATCTGTCCCTTTACAGAACTAGCAGACAAACCTTTCTCCAAAACCTCTTGGAGAAACAAAAGAATTTGAGGAACTCGAACCGAGTGTCAAGGAATACCTTGAGACTCGCACCAAGAGATATAGGAGCACCAGACCTTATGATATATGTGGCGAGTCACTGGCTGATGCGCCTGGATCAGTGACAATTACCCTATCTAAAAAACCTCTTTTAGACATGACTAAGCATACTATCTCCACACAGTCAACCTAAGACAATCTAGAGATTGGAGAAGGAATAGACCCTGAAGTAGAGGGTCCTTCCTCAGCGGTAACCTCCTTGTAGGGGAAAAAGACATAGTCACCAGATCTGCAAACCAAGATCTGCGCAGCGAAGCTGAAGTACGTAGGATCACTGAGGTCCGCTCCTGCTTGACATGGGCTATGACCCCGGAGAAAAGGACAAACGGAGGGAATAGAAATATCTGACTGAACTCCCACGGAACTGCTAGTTTATCCACCAGCACTGCCTGATGGTACCTCGATCTAGACCCGATCTGGGATGCTTTGAAATAAAGGTGAGAAGCCATGAGGTCTATATCCAGAACCCTTGCCCTGAGGATTATCTCAGAGAACACCTCTGAATGAAGAGCCCACTCCCCAGTATAGAAGGCCTGGCTGGTCAGAGAGTCTGCTTCCCAGTTGTCCACTCCTGGGATATGAATAGCCGGAAAGTTACAATAGGGAGACTCCGCCCACTGAAGGATGCGAGAGACATCATTCATTGCCAGGGAACTTCTTTTTCCCCCTTGATGAATGATGTGAGTCACAGAAGTTATATTGTTTGATTTAAATCTGAGAAATCAGACAAATCGCAGATGAGGCCACGCTACCTGAGCATAACGATAGATCTCAGCTCCAGAAAGTTTAAAGGAAGAACCAATTCCTCTGGCAACCAGATCCCTGAGCTCTTAAGGGACGCCAACAAGCTCCCCAGCCTGAGAGGCTGGCATCTGTAGACACAATCTCCCACGATGGTCTCATAAAGCATATGCCTTGTGCCAGATGATCCAGACAGAGCCACCAGGAGAGAATTTTCTTTTGGTAATCTAGGGCGATTCGTTGATACAGATCTGAAAGATCGCCGTTTCACTGGCTGAGCATATCTAGTTGGAGAGGTCTCAGATGGAAGCGGCAAAAGAATAATGTCCATGCAGGCCACAATGAGACCAATTACTTCCATGCACTGCGCCAATGAAGGGCCTGCCAAAAACTGAAGGGAGAGACAGGCAGAGAGAAGTCTGGATTTTCTCAAATCTGTCTGGAAGATCCTCATGGAAATGGAATCTATGACTGTCCTTAAAAAAAAAAAAAAGCAGACCCTGGTATTGGGAACAAGCTAACTCCTGTCTTTGTAGTCAAGGCCAGACCAAATGACAGAATTACAAACCGAAAAAGATTGTCCCGAAAAATAAATTCCTTCTTGCAAACAAAATCTTAGTCCCCACTTGGAGAGAGGGACTGGAGATAATGCAAGAAAAAACCCTCTTGCAGAGAAAACCATGTCCAAAATCAAGAACTCGTCGATAACTAGAATTACCCCCTGGTAATGAAAAGTTACAGAGATGTATAAATTCTACATAAGGACGAAGCCCTCTTAACCCTAAATAACAGTTTAAGCAAAACTGACAGGATGTATAAAACATCAATGACACCATAAGTCTGTAATAACACATAAAAAACAGGAAACAAACCTGAACTAACAGCCAATGAAAATAAAAGTTCATAGCTAAAATGCAAACCACACGGCGTGGACGCCGCTAGTGACCCCCTGGCTGGGCCCTGCCTGGTATTGAACCTGGGACTCCAGGTTCAGAGACCAGTTTGCTCTGTCTGTGTTTAATTACAGTCCTAACAAATACTAAGAAAAATATGTATTCTACACAGGACAACATAAGTTGCAACAGTCATGAGTAGGAGATCTCCTCACAATGAGAAGAATTATATTATTGTACCCATTTTTACATAGCGCAAAACATGATGCAACAGGCCCTAGCAGAAAAACTTCTCAATATGAGAGATTGTATAATTGAGCCCATACACATAACATATGTAAGAAAGAACAAAAACATATTAGTGTCCGAAGATCACTAAGAACAATATCTATTTTACATCGGACCATACATGATGCTACCGACATAAGTAGAAAATCTCAACATGAAAAAGATATATATTAAAAAGTGTCTATATACATGAAATGTGTAAGCATAAAAATAACATGTTAGTGTCCTAAGATCATATGTATTTTGCATAAGGCAATATATGATGAAACAGGCATTAGCAAAAAAAAAATCTCTTCAACATGAGAAAGATTATATTATTGTGCCCCTGTAGATAAATATTGTGGCATGATAATAAACATATAGAATTCTAAGATCACTTAGATAACTATGTATTTAACATAATACAAATAGATGTTGCAACAGTCAGCATGGAAAATATAAGTATGAATTTAATCATATTAGTGATCCCAGAATCACTAAATATATATATATATATAAATATACTACATAATACAAAGAAAACAGCTGTAAATCTCCTCACTAAGAGAGAGATTGAAATTATATACATTAGAATATATAAGCAGGAATTAAACAAATAAGAGTTCTAAAGTAAATATGTCTGACATAATACAAATAGAAGATGCAGCAGTTATAGAATAACATCTCCTCACTATGAGAGAGATAGAACTATATAAATATAAAATTGATCCTGCATTTACATTGAACCGCCACAAGATGGCGGCAAACACTAAGGAAACAAAAAAAAAACAGGAGAAAAGATTCCTGAGAATAATGCAGAGAATTTAATATTGCTTTATTGTAATAAATAATACATAAAGTTTGTGATACGGGATAAGAAAACCTAACCCCCAAATAAAATATACACACGGTGAAAAGCAACATTCTCTGCAAGAGATGGTGCATTCCAGAGAATTCGCGTCAAACAGACCTGTGGCGGGAACATTAACCCCACCGCCGCCGGTGTTCTGTTGAGAACTCCAATTCATCAAAAACTCCAATCTGACGTCACTTCCGGTGACTCTTATTTTAATATCTGTTTTGTCTCTGTCTGGGGGGCCATCGCAGACCCTTTGCATATACCCCAAGTAACCCTTGAACCCCCCCAGCCGGAGGCAAATAGATAGTGAAGATAGGCGATTACAGGGCCTATCTGATTGGTTGTGAATCCTGTCACTCACAGGACACGGACCAATCAGATGTATGGAAATAATGGAAGTGACATCAGATTGGAGTTCTCGACAGAACACCGGTCTTAAGTCCTAACCCTAAATGTACATGGGCCTTGAGAGGACTGCGACATACGGGTCTCAGAAAAGGATGTTAACCCTAGGACCCTATATACCAGGAGTGCAAAACACTAAACACTTGTGGGTCACAGAGCTCCAACACACAATCCGTGCATAAAGAGATTTTTCCAATAAATATACGCCGGAAGCCGGCAAAATAAGGCACATACACCTCTTTCAGTCTCCAGCACTAATGGCACCGGTCTCTTAATAAAGAGATATAGCGAGATTGGATGGGATGCTAAGGGCTGCGCAGCCATTCAAACTCGCTAGGCACCGCCTTGTCTCCCTCTAAGGTTGCCTGACAAGCGCGCCATAAACAACCCAGTCAGTGGCGGGAAAGAAAGTTGTTTAACCCCACCACTGCTGGGAGCTTTGAGGAGCTTCATAAAAAGAGAGAAATTAGGCCAGCGGCTCATGATAGAGAGTACAAACACATGTCCCTACAAGCGAAATTAAGCGGCTATTTGCCGTGAATGCGGACGTGTAAGTGCGGAATGCCGCAATTGTTGCATGAGAGAGGGACCTCAACCCTCTGTATTAGCGCAACTAAACAGCCCACTTCGGTTCACCAATAAAAGGTAAAAACCCCTACTTGAAACCAGAGTTGTATAAAAGTTGCCACAGACACCCTGGAGAAAAAGGACTTACTCTAAGGCGAGCTATGATTCTAGCTGTATCAGGATCCTTAAACCCCTAACTGCTCATAGGCCATAAAAATATCCTGATCCCAGGATATATAATTAATCACAGACCCCCTAAGAGGGAATCTAGGCTCCATTAGGACACCCACCACAGAGTCCCCTGCATAGGTCCCCTATAAGGGAAAGAAAACAAAAAAAGACTCACCAACCAGGGTCTTCTGCTGTGGAGCAATCACAGCACTTTCAGGTCTGCCAGCTTCATCCAGACTTCTGACAGGGACCTCAGATGAAAGGAAAGCAGAGTAACTAACCCTGGTTGCCAGGTGGGGTGTTAGCACAGAAAGACCTCCAGCAGCTAACAGCTACCAATACTCTTACTCAAGAGGACACAGCATTACCCCAGTCCTACTTGAAAGGAAAATACCCATTAAAGGACTTAGATACTTATTTCTTCAGAGCACTATCTTTGCGTCCTCCTTGTACGGATTAATGGACTTAGTCTTCAAGCATAAGCATAATTTTTGCTTTCTTTCTAATGGACAAAATCTAATTATAACCTATGGGAAACCAATACCCAAGCTGTGCAGTCCACGAATTTTAGGGAGGGAAAGGAAGGCAGTCCTAAGTACCACCGCTTAAAGAACCTTTCTCCCAAGAGACACCTCCCACTGAGGTAAAAACATCAAATTTGTAAAATTTCGTGAAGGTATGCAATGAAGACCAAGTAGCAGCCTTACATATATGTGCAACTGAAGTCTTATTCTTGAATGCCCAGGAAAAAGACTCTGCACAAGTAGAATGTGCCGTAAACCACGATGGAGGCTTCTGACCCGCTTCTATATAAGTCATGCAAATCAAATATCTGAGCCAGAAGGATACGGTAACAGCTGTGGCTTTCTGACCCTTGCGCTTACCATATAGGGGATAAACAAGGAAGATTAATGACGAAATCCTTGGTAGCATGAAGATAGAATTTTAAAGCTCTAACATCATCCAGATTATGTAACAGCCTCCCCTTAGAGGAAGGAGGATTGGGACAAAGATGGAACAACCAGTTCTTGATATTGTAAGTTGAGACAACCTTAGGTAAAAACCCCATCTTTGTCCGAAGTACAGCCTTATCCGAATGGAACACTAGCTTAGGCGGGTCACACTGGAGGACAGACAATTCTGACATTCGAGCAGAGAAAATAGTTAACAGAAACAACACTTTCCAAGTTAGTAACTTAATATCAATAGAAACCATAGGCTCAAACAAAGCCTGTTGAAGAACTCTAAGAACAAGATTAAGACTCAATGGAGGAGCAATAGGTTTAAAAACAGGTCTAAGACTAGCAATAGCTTGAACAAACGACTGAACATCAGGCAAACGTGCCAACCTCTTATGCAGAAATACAGAAAGAGCAGAAATCTGACCTTTAAGAGAACTAGCCGACAGGTCCTTCTCTAAACCATCCTGCAGAAACTGAAGGCTATGTGGAGTCTTCACTTTGTGCCAAGGGAACCTACGTTCCACGCACCAGGACAGATAAGCCCTCCACACCTATGGTAAAAACATCCAATAACCAGCTACGTGCCTGAACCAGAGTATCAATCACCACCTCCTTGGGACAAAACTATGCATTTAATCTGCATGCAGTCAGCCTCAGAAAGATTTTGGTAGAACGGATCTTGCATCAGAAGGTCCAATCTCTGAGGCAGCCTCCACGGAGGAGCAGATGACATTCTCACAAGCTCTGCATACCAAGTCCTGCGTAGCCACTCAAGAAATAACAGAATCATTGAAGTTCCCTCCTGTTTAATTCGAGCTATCACTCGAGGAGAACACGGAGGAAAAACATACACTAGATTGAAATGTCAAGGAACTGCTAAGGCATCTACCAACGACGTCTGAGGATCTCTCTATCTCGATCCGTATCTTAGTAGTTTGGCATTGAGACGGGAAGCCATCAAATCTATCTCAGGACACCCCACCTGTGGGTGAACTAACAAAAAAAACAGAACAAGAAAATAACACATCATAGTTTAGCAACCATTCCCCGAATGTGGATGGCTAATAATTGGCATTAGTATGTCTCTGCCCATTGAAGGATACGAGACACGTCTCGCATCGTCAGAGAACTGCGAGTTACGACCTGGTGGTTGACATAGGCCACTGTAGATATGTTGTCCGACTGAATAAAACAAATGGAACGCAACTGGGACCACCATTGAAGAGAGCGAGGAAGATGACCCTCAGTTCCAGAATGTTGACGGGAAGGATCACTTCCTCTGGTCGCCAGGTTCCCTGAGCTCTCAGAGAACCCCACACAGCACCCCAGCCTGTCGCATGTGTTAAGATCTCACCGGATGAGCGCAGGAAGCACATGCCGTGGAGAACGGGTTCCTGAGACACCCACCAGGAAAGAAACTCCCTCGTTTATTGATCCTGAGATATTACCTGAGGACAGGTCCAAAAGATTCCCGTTCCATTGCTTGAGCATACAAAAATGTAGAGGTCTCAGATGAAAGCGGTAGCCTCCATGAATTGAGCCACTGATGACTGAGAAGTGGCTTGAAGTAGACGGCAGCCAGCCTGAAACTTATCCCTGCGTTTATCTGAGAGATAGATACATATGCTAATAGAATAGATAATGATCCCCAGAGACCTCACTCTCATGTGGGGGGGTGAGGAAACTTTTTTTTTTAGATTTAATTTCCAGCGATGCGTCTGAATATACCAAAGTAACTTCTTCGTGTGAGATGTCGCTAAGGAAGAAGGGACATGATGGTCTCCATTTTGAAGGAAGGTACCCTTAAGAATGTGTTGAGGCACTTCAGGTCTTAAATGGGATGAAAGGTTTCCTCCTTTTTGGGAACGATGAAAAGGTTTTGAATAAAACTCCTCTCTGCCCGAGGAACAGGGACAACTCCCATAGATAACAGATGGACTACACAGCGTAGGAAGGCTTTTCTTTTTTTCCAGCTTCCCCGAGATCCTTGAAAGGAGGAACCTGCCCTTTGGAGGGCGAGATTGGAAACCTATTTTGTATCCCTGAGATATGATGTCCAGAACCCAAGGGTCCTGAACGGACTGAGCCCAAACTTCCTGAAACACAGATAAGCTGCCCCCAACATGAACTGGGGCCAACTCTTTATGCTACCTTGTTGTCTGGGGTCGATTTATTGGGCTGCTGTTCTTGTTCCCCACCGGCTTTGGCTTCCAGGTACTCCTGGGCATTTCAGACTTGGATGTAGAAGTACTCCTCTGTGTAATATTCTGATGAAAGGAGCAAAAACTCCCTTATTGCCAGAGACAGTAGAAAAGATGGAGTCCCATCTCAACTAATTAAGGATTTTTCCTTAACGGGTAAGTGAAGCCAGAGTTCTTGGCTTAGAGACAAAAAGGTTAATAATGGCGTCACAGAAAAAGGAACAGGCCCTTTTCAGGCCCTGACTACAGTCTTGAATATCCTCCAAAGGGATTCTACCGAAAACAGAGTCACACCAAAGGAAAAAGAAAACCTTCAATTTCCTATATGTTTTAGAGGGATAGTACTGCCCTTAGCCAGGGTAGAAACAGAGCCATCTACCTCATGGACCAGATTCCACGCTTAAAAAACAGCTATCCGGGAAAGAAAACTTTTTATTGAACTTTATGCACCAGTCAAGGGTTTAATACTCCTAAGGTCTAAATACCTTAATATATAACCACGTCAAGTTATGAGAGAGATTGTGGAGCAGATCTTATACTTACACCCTTTATTAACACCTAGTTCTATTTCAAACATGTACGTGAGAAATTGCGTAGGACTGCATAAGATTAAGATAAGTACTGGGAAGTATACCCCGCTGTGCAATATGGGCAAATATATTAGGAAAAGACAGTAATCGCCTATTGCGCAGGGAGACAACAATATGATCGCTCAAGGCATAGATCATTTTATAGGAGACAGTTTTGATATTATTCATTGTGTAGTCATTAGCCAGGAAAATAATCTGTGACCCTTGATATCAGTGCATGCAGGGCTCTTACCTTGCACACTAAACAGTATAGCGGTTTTGCTTGAAATAATTACTTCTCATACACAATGTCCACTGGATAATAGTCCATCAAGCTTAATGACAGTTATAGTCCCAGGGGAAAAAAACAAGTCAAGCCCTAATCTCCCCAATGGAAACAGCAGCAAGTCGCCAAAACAGAGAATATATGGAAATATGTCCTGCGACCTCTACATCCTTCTTCAGGAAGGCTACCCACACGCTATGACAGCATTGACAGAAAAACAAGTTGTATCCCCTCTGCATTAGGAACACACTGTTCAGCTGTGACTCACCACTTCCAGTTGTGATCTAGTTGAGTGACAACATGCGCCATCCGATCTGCATCCCCTAATGCGCGTTGTAAAACAAATGTACACGAGTGCTCCGAGAGAGTAAGAGTGTGAGGAGGCCCAATATGAGTGGGCGGAGAGCACGCCAAGATGTTCCTGCAGCTGGAAAGTGTTGACCCTAACCGCCGCAGGAACAGATAACATTTCACTCCCGAGTGTCCTGAAATGCAAGTCAATAGATAATAAATAAAGTCATGTGATCAGGGAGCTGTCAAAAGAAATCAGATTATAAGGGACTGCGGTGCTATAGGGACTTCGTGTATTTCAGGAGACAGCAGATCTCACTGGCAACTTCTGAGCGTCCTTAAAGAAATTGTTCAGTTTAGCTGGAATCAGAAAAACGGATAAGGCCCCTGTTACCCCAATAAAGAAATAAAGACCCCCATGTTCTTCCAGCTCCTAATAAAGTAAGTGACTAACCCGCATAGAAAGGGTTTCTTATAAAGAGGCATACAATGTTAGTAATACAGACAACCTCACCCCTTAGATAAGGCAACTAGCCTGTATAAGGGAGAGACAGGGTAACTGTAAAATGCCCCATGTACTAAGCAGCCCTCCTCGTGTGACTGCTTACTCTATCCCAATTAGGCAACAAGCCATTAGATAGGGAAGATAATAAAACAGGACTTACCCAGCTTCTGTCCTCTGAGGGAATCCTGTAACACAAAGGAAAATCAGTGTAACTGTTTGCCTAAAGGGGACAGTAGCAGAATAACCTGGAGGAGGCATGGGAATTTCCCTGCGACCACCAGTAGCTAGCATACACCAAAACTCTAAGAGAACTACCTGGCTTTCTACAAATCCCCTGCCCTCTGTTGCAGGAAATAATTCATTGAGGACAAAAAAATTAGAATCTTTAGCAGAGCACCTCTCTCTGCAACCTCCATGAAACAAGGCAAAGAACTACAGAGAGAGTAGAGGAAGTGGGAGCGATGTTTGATGCTTTGTTTGGGGTGTCTTTGCCTCCTCCTGGTGGCCAGGTGAAGTATTTCCCATAGGTTATGAATGGATTTCGTGGACTCTCACTGCCAGTAGAAAGAAAAATTACTTTTGAAGTGGCCGGTGGGAGAGTGGCATAACTAGCTTAAAAAGTAAGTTATGGGGGCGTGTCTGGGCGGCGATCCTAGCTAGTTGCAATATCTGAAGCTGGAAACGAGTTACCACTAATTCGCCGATTATTAGTGGAATCTGGCATTATCAACATTACTCAAGTACATACTCTGTTGCATTACCTCTCGCTGAAAAGATTGATATAAGTCTTTGCTGAGTACATGACTTCAGTGCAGATCCGGATCATTAGGGCTCTGGGCGGCGACCTGTTTAGAGAGTTCCTAATACCCCCCCGGTAACCCGGGTAGTGCAGCCTGTCATGGCTGTAATTCAGGAGGAAGTGTTTTTAGTTATTCAGGCATATATGCAGGAGTTTGAATCCCAAATGAGTACTAGGCTTGATCGTCTTGCATCTCTTGTTGAGTATAGAGAAGTTCAATTTTAGACCTGTACCCATCAATGCATAGAGAAGTTCAATTTTAGACCTGTACCCATCAATGTCGTTAAGAAACATCTTAATAATCTAAAAATGAAAAACCAGTCTGGACCTGATCAAATCCCAGCAATGTTGTTGAAGCTCAGTGCGCCAGCAATTGCTAAACCCGTCACAACCCTAATTAACGAATCTTTGGTGTCTGGATGCATACCCACACTTTGGAAAACTGCAAGAGTAGTGCCTATCCATAAAAGTGGGGAGTTAACCTTGGTTTCTAATTATCGTCCTATATCTTTGCTCCTAGTATTGTCAAAAATCTTAGAAAAATGCGTCCATACGCAACTATGTGAGTATTACCAACAATCTAACTATCTGACTCCTGATCAATCAGGTTTTCGCCCGAATCACTCCACTACAACTACCCTCCTAAAAGTTTGCAACGACATCCAAACTGGCATGGAACAAGGAGACCTAACTGGAGTTATTTTCCTTGATTTTGCAAAGGCCTTTGACACAGTAGACCACAACATACTACTGCTCAAACTAAAAAACTCAGGTATTGGTGATCGTCCGCTAACCTTATTTCGATCATATGTATCGGATCGATCACAATATGTCTCCGTTTCTGACAGCGACTCCCTCCCTCTCCCGGTCACGTGTGGTGTTCCCCAAGGTTCCATTCTCGGCCCCTACTATTCACATTATTTATAAATGATCTGCCTAATGTCTGCAAATCCTCAACTGTACACATGTACGCAGACAACACGGTAATCTATGCAAACAATTCTGATCTGCCGCAGCTAGAAGCAGTGCTCCAAGACCAATTCACAGAGGTAGAAAAGTGGATCTCAAAAAACAAACTCTTCCTAAACACTGACAAAACTGTCACAATGATCTTTGGAACGGGACCTAAATTACACAAATTACAAAATTCCCATCTACAAATCAAAACAAAATCCAATTGCACGCTGACCGCAGTCCACTCTTTCAAATACTTGGTATGTTGTTAGATCCCAATCTATCTTTTGGCCTCCACATAGAAAAACTTGCATCTAAACTTTATCCAAAACTAGGTGCCCTGTACAGAAACAAATCCTGCCTCAGCCCTACAGTAAAGGAAAAGATTGTACAGCAAATGCTGATGCCTATCATGGATTACGGGGACGTAGTTTATGCACCGCAAACTCACCTTAATAAACTAAATACATTGTATAACTCGTTCTGCCACTTTGTGCTACAATGTAACTACAGGACCCACCATTGTGACATGCTAAAAGAACTAAACTGGCTGACGCTGGAATCCAGACGCACCCTCCATCTTTCCTGCCTTGTGTTTAAGTGCCTTTCTGGGAAGCTCCCACCCTACCTGAGCAGAATGCTCACACTGGTTATTTCCACCTCCTATAACCTCCGATCCAGTACCAGCACATTATTTAGCTTGCCTCAATACAAAAAGAAAGCAGCTCGATCTTCCTTTTCCTACAGAGCACCACAATTATGGAATGACCTCCCGCACACTTTCAAACCTTCCCCAAGCCCAATATCCTTTAAAAGATCCCTCTCTACATATCTCAAAACAGAATGCACCTGTCATGGTTGATTAAATATTTCCTACCTGTTCTATGTTAAATTTTTTGCATATATTGTGTATTATTATTGTTTTTGTATTTTATTGTACCCTATTGTATCAATGCAATGTCTTGTGGACCCAGGACATACTTGAAAACGAGAGAAATCTCAATGTATCCTTCCTGGTAAAATATTTTATAAATAAATAAAATTGTGTGAAAAGCCTGAAGCTAAGAGAAGAGGAGGAGAAGACACCATTTTGATCAACCCTAGAGTACATCTAAGTATGCATATTGAACAGACCAGTACAGAGAGGGACTACGATACTTTTCTGAAGAGTGCCTGTGGAGGGCTCTCTCCCTTATGTTATGTTTCTGGTTGGGGGGATGCGGCCGACCCGTCTCAGGACAAACAATTTCTGATCGCTCAGGGAGTAACCTCTGCCGGGAAGAACACTTGGAATGTCTATCAGAAAAGCGATCAGCAGATTGGTTTTCTTTTACATGCCATACTTTTCAGTGAGGACAAGAGACTGCTTACAGAATTTAACTCCCTTCTGGACACTACTAATTCCCTGCCTGCCTTGGACAGTTTGAAGTTGAAAGGAGCGACTTCGGGCAATGCTGATGTGTGCTTTCTGTCACAGGGTAACATATTTCATGTCCAGCAGCACAACCCCTCTGAGGGTTTTGAAAGCCGTTCATGCTTCAGTGCTTCCTTTAAAGTGGACATTCGGTCTGGCATTGGATAACTTACCGTGTTCCTTTGTTTATTTTTTTTTTTACTTTCAGTAATCTTCTCTCTAAATGACAATCTTAATATTGCCTTGTCTCTCAGGGAAACTGTTGATGTATAGTGGTTTTACTTACTGGTGAGGGGAGTGCTGTTCTATAGTATAGTGTGTTAGTTCTCTATTGCTACAGATTGATTTACAATTATAGTGGGGGCTAATCTACTGTGTTGCAGACATTCCCTGCAGGTTCTTTGACCATCAGCCATTGTAAGCTATATGCATTTTTACAAGCAATAAGGTAGCTGATAAAATATTTGTTTTAATAAGGCACTATATGTTTGCCACATAATGCCGCAGGGAATCAAGTGTCAAATGTGCTGGTTCTTTCACACATAATTGAATGCATGAGGAACAATTTTATCTGTAAGTGAGGCTGAACTATAAATTTAACATATCTATGTAATGTTATCTCTGAACATAAGCCCCCTTTAACACAGTTAATTTTTTTTTTTTTTTAGATGGTCCATATGAGAGAGGCTGAAACCCCCTGTTTTATGCTGCAATTTAGAGGTATTATTTTGGCGGGCAACATGGTTAATGACACAGCTTTTTTTCCCCATCTTAACCATTTAATAGGGGCATTCTCCTTATATTTGCTTGTTAATTTTGTTTGCTTCAAATTCCTGAACTGTTTTAAGGTTATTATTCGCTATACTAGTGTGGTAAATACGCAAGCATAGGCAGCCTATGTCACTCAATATTCCAGAACAATTGTCATTATATTGATTGTTTACATATGAGGTGTATGCAGGTCCCATAGAGGCCTGAGCCATTTAAAGCCCTCAGAGCTTAGAAGAAGCAACAACTGAGGTCCAAGAGTGGGCTCCACTACATAAGAGGGTAAAAGGAGATTAATATAGGCAGTGTACGGGTTGCCTGCATCACTCAATATCATATAATATATTTGTTATTTGAATATGCATTACATTAAGCAGTTTTAGAGTATCTATCGTATTTTCTGAGGTCTGAGGTGGCAAGCGAGTTAGAAATTGCATCTCCTACTGAGTTGTCTTAATATTATCAGAAGCCCAAAAGTGGCTTCAGTTGTGTGGGATATATATATATATATATATATATATATATATATATTACAATTATATTCTATCTACATACTGAGGTCCAGAAGGGTCATGTGTGAGTTAAAAATTCCATCTTCTACTGAATTATCTTAGTATGACCAAAAGTGGCTTCAGTTTGTGTTGGAGATACAGTATTTTTTTATCATGTCTACTGAGGTCCAAGAGTGGCCTGTGAGTTAGAATCTGTATCTCCTACTGAGTTGTCTTAATACTACTAGAAGCTAAAAAGTGGCTGCAGCTGTGCATAAATGAATATTATACAAATATACTTTGTCTTAATAAATCTACTATAGCTTTTTTATCTTACTATCTATAGTTCTATAGATTTTATATCTGTTACAATCTTACTGTGATGATATTTGCAGTGACCTTTACATATGAAGAGATTTTCTAAGCCTCCCAACACTCGGAGGGGAGATTAAGAACCAGCTGGCCAATAGTATCTCTTCTGTGTTGGGAATCACTGGCTTATGCTATGATGTCTATGTTGTGGACACACAAAGACCTACTTTTTTCCTTTCAGAGCCCTTATACAAAAGCTACGTCTTATGATTACCGCTTGTTAAGTTATTTTTTGTCCATGTTAAAATGTTTATCTATAAAAAGAGGTGCCGCTCATGGCCTATTGTACTTCCTATGGTTTAGGACCTCGTATTGCTTATGGTCTCTAGGACATGCCTATGTATTAGACGCACGAGACTTGATGTATGTATATAGGCGTGTTGCCATGACAGTATAAGATGCTGTTTATGTATGCCATTGCAACCTCAATAAAAAATATTTTGAAGAAGAAAAAAAAAAAAGTTAAAGCACATCTTCATTACAAGTGATTAAAGGGAGAGTCGACTCCAAAACTGTTATTGTTTAAAACGATAGATAATCCCTTTATTACCCATTATCCAGTTTTGCATAACCAACATGATTCTAATATACTGTACTTTTTACCTCGGATCACCTTGTATCTAAGCCTCTTTTGACAACCCACTGATCACATGACTGTTTATTATCTATTGACTTGCATTTTAGCCAATTACGCATAACTCCATGAGCGTGAGCACAATGTTATCTGTATGGCTCTCATGAAATAGTCTCCTGTTGTGAAAAACAAAAACGTGATCAGGGGGCTGTCTGTAGTGGCTTAGAAAAAGGCAGAAATTTAGAGGTTTGAATGTTATAAAGTATATTATTATAACAATGTTGGCTGTGCAAATCTGGGAAATGGGTAGTAAAGGCATTATCCAACTTTTTAATCAATAACAATTGTAATGTAGACTGTCCCTTTAATTAAAGTAAGTCCACCTAAAATATCACTAACATTCAGAATCTGATTATAAAAAGTGGAAAGTTTCTATCACTTTAAACTAAATACATATTTTGGAAGCTTTAGAGAGAAACAGTTGAACTGACCGGTGCCACCAGCCCCTCTGAATTTGGGAATTAACCAGTTTCTGCCAGAGCTTATTAATAACTGACATTAGGACCAGAGACGGCATCGGACAACTGGCTAAACAAGCAAAATGCAGATGAGCCAGAAATCTGGCACTCACCAAGGCTTTAATTTGATGAGGAAAAATAAAATAGATATTGATCAGAATAATAATACAGGTGTTACGAGGAAGATCTGCAGACACCGATGTTACCTATCTTTGGTTTTTAAATTACAAGAATACATTATCAATACTTGCACAAATATGTACAGACTGAAATGAAGGGCAATTGCTAAGATAATCTACCAACCCTAAGAGTAATATGCTACATACATATAGTACATAGGAGCTCAGTCAGATAGAGTGAACAGAACAACAAAGCTCAAATTGTATAACTATTAGAAATAAAAAATAAACAATGTCTTTGTGGAATACATAATAGTGCATCATTGTGACAATTTCTATTATTTTGCATTATTATAAACATCAAGCAGTTTATGGTTTTATATCGCACAATGCAACATTAGGAGAAAATATAAGGGAATACTAAAACAATTAAAACAAAGCTAGAAGCTAATTATTATTATAGAAGAAGGATCCATAGTAGCACAAGAAAACCACTGATATACAGATGTGGCCAAAAGTATTGGTACTGCACCAGTTCTCTCAGGTTTGATGGGTGCCTTTTCCCATCTACGAGTTTCAGCTCTTTCCACAGATGTTGAATGGGACTCAGATCTGGACTCTTAGATGACCACTTAAGAACGGGCCAATGTTTTCTTCTCATCCATTCTTGGGTGCTTTTTGAGGTATGCTTCGAGTCATTATCCAGCTGGAGGACATATGACCAGCGACGCAGCTTTCTGACACTGGACAGTACATTTCTTCCCAGAATGCTTGATAGTTTTCGGATTTAATTGTGCCCTGCACAGTCTTTAGACACCCAGTGCTAGCAAAGCAACCCCAAAACCTCACTGAGCCTCCTCCATGTTTCATGGTAGGGATGATGCTCTGTTCTTTGAAAGCTGCTTTTTTCCTTCTGTAAACATGGAGTTGTGATTTGCCAAAAAGCTCTACTTTTGTTTCATCTGTTTAAAGTACATTCTCCCAGAAGGACTGTAGCTTGTAAACATGAATTATAGCAAACTCCAGTCCGGCTTTTTTGCGTTTTTCTCTTAAAATGCAAGGGTACCAATACTTTATGCCATGTCTGAAACATGAACTACAGAACGGAAAAACAAAATTTATGCTTACCTTTTTTTTATTTATTGACACAGTGAGTCCACGGATCATCAATTACTGTTGGGAATATCACTCCTGGCTAGCAGGAGGAGGCAAAGAGCACCACAGCAAAGCTGTTAAATATCACTCCCCTACCCACAATCCCCCAGTCATCCGACCAAAGGGAAAGGAGAGAAAGGAAGTAACACAAGGTGCAGAGGTGCCTGAGGTTTATATAAAAATAAACTGTCTGAATACAGGGCGGGCCGTGGACTCACCGTGTCAAGAAATAAATCAATTTATCAGGTAAGCATAAATTTCGTTTTGTTTCTAATGACACGGTGAGTCCACGGATCATCATCAATTACTGTTGGGAACCAATACCCAAGCCAGAGGACACAGATGATAAAGGAGGGACAAGAAAGGAACCTAAACAGAAGGCACCACTGCTTGAAGAACCTTTTTTCCCAAAAGAAGCTTCAGCCAAGGCAAACATATCAAATTTATAGAATTTGGAAAAAGTGTGCAAAGATGAACAAGTTGCAGCCTTGCAAATCTGTTCCACAGAAGCTTCATTTTTGAAGGCCTAGGAAGAAGAAACAGCCCTTGTGGAATGAGCTGTGATTTTCTCAGGTTGCTGTCCAGCAGACTCATATGCCAAGCGAATAACGCTCTTCAGCCAAAAGAAAAGTGAAGTAGCCATAGCTTTCTGACCCTTGCGTTTCCCAGAAAAGCAAACAAACAATGCAGAAGACTGACGAAAGTCCTTAGTTGCCTGCAAATAAAATTTTAGCACTCGCACAACATGCAGATTATGCAACAAGCGTTCTTTGTGAGGAGGAGGATTAGGACACAAAGAAGGTACAACGATTTCCTGATTAATATTCTTTGGGCAGGAAACCAAACTTAGTATGCAGAACCACCTTATCAGAGTGAAATATAAGATAAGAGGAATCACACTGTAAAGCAAAGTGTGTTCAGAAACTCTCCAAGCAGAGGAAATAGCAACAAGAAAAAAAAGAAAAAAAAACTTTCCAAGATAAAATCTGAATATCTAAAGAATGCATAGGCATTGTTGTAAAACTTTAAAAACAAGGTTAAGACTCCATGGAGGAGTAACAGGTTTAAACACAGGCCGAATTCTAACCAAGGCCTGTCAAAACAATTGCATGTCTGGCACATCCGCCAAGCGCTTATGTAACAAAATAGACAATGCCAAAATCTGACCCTTTAGGGTACTTGCTGACAAACCCTTCTCCAGACCATCCTGGAGAAGGGACAAAATCCTAGGAATCCTTACTCTACTCCAAGAGTATCCTTTGGATTCATACCAATACAAGTATTTACGCCATATATTACGGGAAAATCCTGCGAGTAACAGGCTTACGAGCCTGAATCAAGGTCTCAATGACCGACCCTGAAAATCCACGCTTAGATAAAACTAAGCGTGCTATCTCCAAGCAGTCAGCTTCGGAGAAACGAGATTTGGATGAAGGAAGGGACCCTGAAGTAGAAGGTCCTTCCTCAGAGGCAGTCTCCAAGGTGGAAAGGATGACATTTCCACTAGGTCTGCATACCAAATCCTGCAAGGCCATGCCGGGGCTATGAGAATTACAGACGCCCTCTCCTGCTTGAATCGAGCAATGACTCTTGGAAGGAGAGGGAACGGAGGAAACAGATATGCTAGACTGAAGTTCCAAGGAACTGCCAGAGCATCGATCAGAAATGCCTGCGGATCTCTTGACCTCAAGCTGTATCTCGGAAGTTTGGCATTCTGATGAGAAGCCATGAGATCCAACTCCGGCTGCCCCCACTTGAGGGTCAAGCTGGAAAACACATCCGAATGAAGTTCCCACTCCCCGGGATGAAAAGTCTGTCTGCTCAGAAAATGCGCTTCCCAATTGTCCACTTCTGGGATGTGGATCGCAGAAAGACAGCAGTTGTGGGTCTCCACCCACTGAATAATTCGGGCCACCTCTGTCATGGCCAAGGAACTCAGAGTTCCCCCCTGATGTAGGCCACCGAGGTTATGTTGTCCGACTGGAATCTGATAAACTGGGCTAAGGCTAACTGAGGCCAGGCCAGAAGAGCATTGAAGATTGCTCTCAGCTCCAAGTTGTTCATGGGCAGGACTGACTACTCCTGGGTCCATAAGCCCTGAGCCTTCAACGAGCCCCATACTGCTCCCCAACCTAGAAGGCTGGCATCCGTGGTCACAATCACCCAGGAGGGTCTGCGGAAGTAAGTACCCTGGGAGAGATGATCCTGAGAAAGCCACCACGGAAGAGAGTCTACTGACGCCTGATCTAGATCTACACGCAGAGACAGGTCCGTATAGTCCCCGTTCCATTGTCTGAGCATGCATAACTGCAGAAGTCTGAGATGGAACCGGGCAAACTGAATGATGTCCATGGAAGCCACCATCAGACCGATTACCTCCATACATTGAGACACTGAATACGACCCTTGTAGCTGGAACCAGAGAACTTTTTTCCCGATTCACCTTCCATCCGTGGGATCGAAGAAAAGAGAACCAGATCTCTGTATGAGATTCTACTTGTTGAAAAGATGGCACCTGAACCAGAATGTCGTCCAGATAAGGTGCCACTGCAATGCCCCAAAATCAAAGCACAACTAAAAGAGCACCCAGAACCTTTGAAAAAATTCTGGGAGTTGTGGCAAGGCCGAATGGAAGGGCCACGAACTGGAAATAATTGTCCAAAAAGGCAAATCTCAGAAACTTGTGATGGTCCCTGTGAATGAGAACATGAAGGTATGCATCCTTTAGGTCTATGGTTGTCATGAACTGACCCTCTTGTACCAAGGGAAGAATGGAGCGTATAGTCTCCATCTTGAAGGATGGCACTCTGAGAAACTTGTTTAAACATTTTAGATCTAGGATTGGTCGAAAAACAGAATTTATGTTTACCTGATAAATTTCTTTCTCCAACGGTGTGTCCGGTCCACGGCGTCATCCTTACTTGTGGGATATTCTCTTCCCCAACAGGAAATGGCAAAGAGCCCAGCAAAGCTGGTCACATGATCCCTCCTAGGCTCCGCCTACCCCAGTCATTCGACCGACGTTAAGGAGGAATATTTGCATAGGAGAAACCATATGGTACCGTGGTGACTGTAGTTAAAGAAAATAAAATATCAGACCTGATTAAAAAAACCAGGGCGGGCCGTGGACCGGACACACCGTTGGAGAAAGAAATTTATCAGGTAAACATAAATTCTGTTTTCTCCAACATAGGTGTGTCCGGTCCACGGCGTCATCCTTACTTGTGGGAACCAATACCAAAGCTTTAGGACACGGATGAAGGGAGGGAGCAAATCAGGTCACCTAAATGGAAGGCACCACGGCTTGCAAAACCTTTCTCCCAAAAATAGCCTCAGAAGAAGCAAAAGTATCAAACTTGTAAAATTTGGTAAAAGTGTGCAGTGAAGACCAAGTCGCTGCCCTACATATCTGATCAACAGAAGCCTCGTTCTTGAAGGCCCATGTGGAAGCCACAGCCCTAGTGGAATGAGCTGTGATTCTTTCGGGAGGCTGCCGTCCGGCAGTCTCGTAAGCCAATCTGATGATGCTTTTAATCCAAAAAGAGAGAGAAGTAGAAGTTGCTTTTTGACCTCTCCTTTTACCTGAATAAACAACAAACAAGGAAGATGTTTGTCTAAAATCCTTTGTAGCATCTAAATAGAATTTTAGAGCGCGAACAACATCCAAATTGTGCAACAAACGTTCCTTCTTTGAAACTGGTTTTGGACACAGAGAAGGTACGATAATCTCCTGGTTAATGTTTTTGTTAGAAACAACTTTTGGAAGAAAACCAGGTTTAGTACGTAAAACCACCTTATCTGCATGGAACACCAGATAAGGAGGAGAACACTGCAGAGCAGATAATTCTGAGACTCTTCTAGCAGAAGAAATCGCAACTAAAAACAAAACTTTCCAAGATAATAACTTAATATCAACGGAATGTAAGGGTTCAAACGGAACCCCCTGAAGAACTGAAAGAACTAAATTGAGACTCCAAGGAGGAGTCAAAGGTTTGTAAACAGGCTTGATTCTAACCAGAGCCTGAACAAAGGCTTGAACATCTGGCACAGCTGCCAGCTTTTTGTGAAGTAATACCGACAAGGCAGAAATCTGTCCCTTCAGGGAACTTGCAGATAATCCTTTTTCCAATCCTTCTTGAAGGAAGGATAGAATCCTAGGAATCTTAACCTTGTCCCAAGGGAATCCTTTAGATTCACACCAACAGATATATTTTTTCCAAATTTTGTGGTAAATCTTTCTAGTCACAGGCTTTCTGGCCTGAACAAGAGTATCGATCACAGAATCTGAGAATCCTCGCTTTGATAAAATCAAGCGTTCAATCTCCAAGCAGTCAGCTGGAGTGAAACCAGATTCGGATGTTCGAACGGACCCTGAACAAGAAGGTCTCGTCTCAAAGGTAGCTTCCAAGGTGGAGCCGATGACATATTCACCAGATCTGCATACCAAGTCCTGCGTGGCCACGCAGGAGCTATCAAGATCACCGACGCCCTCTCCTGCTTGATCCTGGCTATCAGCCTGGGGATGAGAGGAAATGGCGGGAACACATAAGCTAGTTTGAAGGTCCAAGGTGCTACTAGTGCATCCACTAGAGCCGCCTTGGGATCCCTGGATCTGGCCCCGTAGCAAGGAACTTTGAAGTTCTGACGAGAGGCCATCAGATCCATGTCTGGAATGCCCCACAGGTGAGTGACTTGGGCAAAGATTTCCGGATGGAGTTCCCACTCCCCCGGATGCAATGTCTGCCGACTCAGAAAATCCGCTTCCCAATTTTCCACTCCTGGGATGTGGATAGCAGACAGGTGGCAGGAGTGAGACTCCGCCCAAAGAATAATTTTGGTTACTTCTTCCATCGCTAGGGAACTCCTTGTTCCCCCCTGATGGGTGATGTACGCAACAGTCGTCATGTTGTCTGATTGAAACCGTATGAACCTGGTCCTCGCAAGCTGGGGCCAGGCCTGGAGCGCATTGAATATCGCTCTCAGTTCCAGAATATTTATCGGTAGAAGAGATTCTTCCCGAGACCAAAGACCCTGAGCTTTCAGGGATCCCCAGACCGCGCCCCAGCCTATCAGACTGGCGTCGGTCGTGACAATGACCCACTCTGGTCTGTGGAACATCATCCCTTGAGACAGATTGTCCAGGGACAGCCACCAACGGAGTGAGTCTCTGGTCCTCTGATTTACTTGTATCTTCGGAGACAAGTCTGTATAGTCCCCATTCCACTGACTGAGCATGCACAGTTGTAATGGTCTTAGATGAATGCGCGCAAAAGGAACTATGTCCATCGCCGCCACCATCAACCCGATCACTTCCATGCACTGAGCTATGGAAGGAAGAGGAACGGAATGAAGTATCCGACAAGAGTCCAGAAGCTTTGTTTTTCTGGCCTCTGTTAGAAAGATCCTCATTTCTAAGGAGTCTATAATTGTTCCCAAGAAGGGAACCCTTGTTGACGGGGATAGAGAACTCTTTTCCACGTTCACTTTCCAGCCGTGAGATCTGAGAAAGGCCAGGACAATGTCCGTGTGAGCCTTTGCTTGAGGAAGGGACGACGCTTGAATCAGAATGTCGTCCAGGTAAGGTACTACTGCAATGCCCCTTGGTCTTAGCACCGCTAGAAGGGACCCTAGTACCTTTGTGAAAATCCTTGGAGCAGTGGCTAATCCGAAAGGAAGCGCCACGAACTGGTAATGTTTGTCCAGGAATGCAAACCTTAGGAACCGATGATGTTCCTTGTGGATAGGAATATGTAGATACGCATCCTTTAAATCCACCGTGGTCATAAATTGACCTTCCTGGATGGAAGGAAGGATAGTTCGAATGGTTTCCATCTTGAACGATGGGACCTTGAGAAATTTGTTTAAGATCTTGAGATCTAGGATTGGTCTGAACGTTCCCTCTTTTTTGGGAACTATGAACAGATTGGAGTAGAACCCCATCCCTTGTTCTCTTAATGGAACAGGATGAATCACTCCCATTTTTAACAGGTCTTCTACACAATGTAAGAACGCCTGTCTTTTTATGTGGTCTGAAGACAACTGCGACTTGTGGAACCTCCCCCTTGGGGGAAGTCCCTTGAATTCCAGAAGATAACCCTGGGAGACTATTTCTAGCGCCCAAGGATCCAGAACATCTCTTGCCCAAGCCTGAGCGAAGAGAGAGAGTCTGCCCCCCACCAGATCCGGTCCCGGATCGGGGGCCAATATTTCATGCTGTCTTGGTAGCAGTGGCAGGTTTCTTGGCCTGCTTTCCCTTGTTCCAGCCTTGCATTGGTCTCCAAGCTGGCTTGGCCTGAGAAGTATTACCCTCTTGCTTAGAGGACGTAGCACCTTGGGCTGGTCCGTTTTTACGAAAGGGACGAAAATTAGGTCTATTTTTTGCCTTGAAGGGCCGATCCTGAGGAAGGGCGTGGCCCTTACCCCCAGTGATATCAGAGATAATCTCTTTCAAGTCAGGACCAAACAGCGTTTTCCCCTTGAAAGGAATGTTTAGTAGCTTGTTCTTGGAAGACGCATCAGCCGACCAAGATTTCAACCAAAGCGCTCTGCGCGCCACAATAGCAAACCCAGAGTTCTTAGCCGCTAACTTAGCCAATTGCAAAGAGGCGTCTAGAGTGAAAGAATTAGCCAATTTGAGAGCATTGATTCTGTCCATAATCTCCTCATAAGGAGGAGAGTCACTATCGAGCACCTTAAGCAGTTCATCAAACCAGAAATATGCGGCTGTAGTGACAGGGACAATGCATGAAATGGGTTGTAGAAGGTAACCCTGCTGAACAAACATCTTTTTAAGCAAACCTTCTAATTTTTTATCCATAGGATCTTTGAAAGCACAACTATCCTCTATGGGAATAGTGGTGCGTTTGTTTAAAGTAGAAACCGCTCCCTCGACCTTGGGGACTGACTGCCATAAGTCCTTTCTGGGGTCGACCATAGGAAACAATTTTTTAAATATGGGGGGAGGGACGAAAGGAATACCGGGCCTTTCCCATTCTTTATTAACAATGTCCGCCACCCGCTTGGGTATAGGAAAAGCTTCTGGGAGCCCCGGCACCTCTAGGAACTTGTCCATTTTACAGAGTTTCTCTGGGATGACTAAATTTTCACAATCATCCAGAGTGGATAATACCTCCTTAAGCAAAATGCGGAGATGTTCCAATTTAAATTTAAATGTAATCACATCAGATTCAGCCTGCTGAGAAATGTTCCCTAAATCAGTAATTTCTCCCTCAGACAAAACCTCCCTGGCCCCCTCAGATTGGGTTAGGGGCCCTTCAGAGATATTAATATCAGCGTCGTCATGCTCTTCAGTAACTAAAACAGAGCAGCCACGCTTACGCTGACAAGGGTTCATTTTGGCTAAAATGTTTTTGACAGAATTATCCATTACAGCCGTTAATTGTTGCATAGTAAGGAGTATTGGCGCGCTAGATGTACTAGGGGCCTCCTGAGTGGGCAAGACTCGTGTAGACGAAGGAGGGAATGATGCAGTACCATGCTTACTCCCCTCACTTGAGGAATCATCTTGGGCATCATTGTCATTATCACATAAATCACATTTATTTAAATGAATAGGAATTCTGGCTTCCCCACATTCAGAACACAGTCTATCTGGTAGTTCAGACATGTTAAACAGGCATAAACTTGATCAGAAAGTACAAAAAACGTTTTAAAATAAAACCGTTACTGTCACTTTAAATTTTAAACTGAACACACTTTATTACTGCAATTGCGAAAAAACATGAAGGAATTGTTCAAAATTCACCAAATTTTCACCACAGCGTCTTGAAGCCTTGAAAATATTGCACACCAATTTTGGAAGCTTTAACCCTTAAAATAACGGAACCGGAGCCGTTTTAAGCTTTAAACCCCTTTACAGTCCCTGGTATCTGCTTTGCTGAGACCCAACCAAACCCAAAGGGGAATACGATACCAAATGACGCCTTCAGAAGTCTTTTATAAGTATCAGAGCTCCTCTCACATGCGACTGCATGCCATGCCTCTCAAAAACAAGTGCGCAACACCGGCGCGAAAATGAGACTCTGCCTATGCTTTGGGAAAGCCCCTAAAGAATAAGGTGTCTAAAACAGTGCCTGCCGATATTATTAAATCAAAATACCCAGAATAAATGATTCCTCAAGGCTAAATAAGTGTTAATATCAATCGATTTAGCCCAAAAAAAGTCTACAGTTTAAATAAGCCCTTGTGAAGCCCTTATTTACAATCGTAATAAACATGGCTTACCGGATCCCATAGGGAAAATGACAGCTTCCAGCATTACATCGTCTTGTTAGAATGTGTCATACCTCAAGCAGCAAGAGACTGCAAACTGTTCCCCCAACTGAAGTTAATTGCTCTCAACAGTCCTGTGTGGAACAGCCATGGATTTTAGTTACGGTTGCTAAAATCATTTTCCTCATACAAACAGAATTCTTCATCTCTTTTCTGTTTCTGAGTAAATAGTACGTACCAGCACTATTTGAAAATAACAAACTCTTGATTGAATAATGAAAAAACTACAGTTAAACACTAAAAAACTCTAAGCCATCTCCGTGGAGATGTTGCCTGTACAACGGCAAAGAGAATGACTGGGGTAGGCGGAGCCTAGGAGGGATCATGTGACCAGCTTTGCTGGGCTCTTTGCCATTTCCTGTTGGGGAAGAGAATATCCCACAAGTAAGGATGACGCCGTGGACCGGACACACCTATGTTGGAGAAAGTTCCCTCCTTTTTGGGAACTATGAACAGATTCAAGTAAAATCCCAGACCCCTTTCCTGAAAGGGAACTGGAACCATTACCCCCAGGGCGGCAAGGCCCTTGAAACAAGAACGCCTCTTTTTATCAGGTCTACAGATAATCTGGAGAGGAAAAGATTTGAAGTCTATTTTGTATTCCTGGGAGACAATGTCCACTGCCCAGGGATCCAGTACATCTCTTATCCAAGCCTGGGGGAAAAAAAAAAAAATGTCTGCCCCCTACAAGATCCGCTCCCGGATTGGGGGCCAATCCTTCATGCTAACTTGGAATCAGCTGAAGGCTTTTTAGATTGCTTTCCCTTATTCCAGGACAGGTTGGGCTTCCAGGAAGGCTTGATCTTGCATGGAGGAAGGGGAGGAAGACTTGTCTTTAAAGTTACGAAATTAACGAAAATTACTCTGACGTCCCTTCTGCTTATTCTTTTTATCTTGAGGAAGAAAAGAACCCTTCCCTACAGTAATATGAGATCATTTCCGCCAAACCAGGTCCAAACAAGGCCTTACCCTTATAAGGAATAGCCATGAGCTTAGATTTAGATGAAACATCCGCAGACTAGAACTTCAACCACAAGGCCCTGCGGGCTAGGACCCCAAAGCCAGAAATTTTGGCTCCCAGTTTAACAACCTGTAAGGAAGCATCTGTAATGAAGGGATTATCTTATTTGAGAGCCTTAATCCTGTCCTGGATCTCATCAAGAGGGGTATCCGTCTGAAGAGATTCAGACAACGCATCAAACCAGTAAGCTGCAGCGCTGGTAAAAGTGGTGATACACACTGCAAGTTGCCATTGTAGACCCTGGTGGACATACATCTTTTTTAGCAAAACCTCCAATTTTTTATCCATTGGATCTTTAAAAGAACAACTATAATCTATGGGAATAGTAGTCGTCTTGGCCAAAGTGGAGATCGCTCCTTCTACTTTAGGAACCGTCTGCCACGACTCCTTAATAGAATCCGCTATAGGAAACATCTTCTTAAAAATAGGAGATGGAGAAAAGGGAATACCAGGTCTTTCCCATTCTCGAGCAATAATCTCCGCAGCACGGTCAGGAACCGGAAAAACCTCCACAGCGAAGGGAACATCAAAGTATTTGTTCAATTTACTAGACTTTTTAGGATTGACTACGATAGTTGTGTCGGAGTCCTCCAAAGAAGCCAAAACCTCCTTAAAGGGACACTGAACCCACATTTTTTCTTTTGTGATTTAGATAGAGCATGCAATTTTAAGCAACTTTCTAATTTACTCCTATTATCAATTTTTCTTCATTCTCTTGCTATCTTTATTTGAAAAAGAAGGCATCTAAGCTTTTTTTCTTGGTTTAGAACTCTGGACAGCAGTTTTTTATTGGTGGATGAATTTATCCACCAATCAGCAAGAACAACCCAGGTTGTTCACCAAAAATGGGCCGGCATCTAAACTTACATTCTTGCATTTCAAATAAAGATACCAAGAGAATAAAGAAAATGTGATAATTGGAGTAAATTAGAAAGTTGCTTAAAATTGCATGCTCAATCTGAATCACAAAAGAAAAAAATTGGGTACAGTGTCCCTTTAAGTAATAAGCGAAGGTGTTCTAGCTTAAATCTGAAGGATACCACTTCAGCATCAGAAGAAGGAATTACACTGTCTGAGTCTGAGATTTCCCCCTCAGATGCTACCGACATGTCTTCTTCCTCAGGCTTATGGGAAGGGACACTCTGGGTAGCCAGAACTTGATCAGAACCTGTTTCCTTAAATTTGCTTTTACGCCTTCCCTGCAACATGGGGAAAGCTGAAAAGGCCTCAGATACCGCAAGGGATAACTGGGAAGCAATGTCTTGTAGAGAAAATCTTACAGGATTGTAAAATTAAAATGGCACTTACCTGATAGTGTTGTCCAGCAGCAGGACAGCTCACCTGGTTTGAGAGGGTGCAGCACCTCACACTGAGTAAACCTACTCAGGTTTTCTAGTTAAAGCAGCAGATTCTTGAGAAAACACAGTGAGGATTGTACCTTACAAGTTCTCAAGTGCTCAAAAGCCACCACTGTCCTACTGAAGAGATTGATGTGGACTAGGCTAGACCCCAGAAAAAAACAGAGCTTACTCTGCTAAAAAAAATAATAAAATCTTGATTGAAGAAAACTTCTCATCAGACACCCAAACTTCACCTCCTCCTTGCACTACAGACAAAGAGAATGATTGGGGGATTGTGGGTAGGGGAGTGATATTTAACAGCTTTGCTGTGATGCTCTTTGCCTCCTCCTGCGGGCCAGGAGTGATATTCCCAACAGTAATTGATCAGTGGACTCACCCTGTCATTAGAAAGAAAGATACCTCTATAAACTTCAGTCTACTCTAGATGAAATCATGCATAGGATTAATAAGAAGTACGTATAATAACTATTTGGGAGAGCAAATATTTAATAGAACTATCATTTAAGAGACATTAGTCCCCAAGTTTAAATGAGTAAGTCTCAGAGCCCTTTAAAAAAAAAAAACATAAGTGAAGGGAATATGGAAACCACTAATAAGCAAAACACAATGCTATAAATAGGAAAACTTCAACCAATACCATTTATTCATGTCAACAAACTTGTGGCATTGAAAGCAGACAGCCTTAATTTATGTTAGCAGAACAGGTGTATAGTAGTGCTGCTTCCCCATACACAACAGAACTTAGCTGCTGAGCACATTCAAAGCCACCACTGAATTAAGGAATGTCAGAAGAAACCAATATAATCTCCAGAGGCACCGCCACATCAGGTGCACCAAGAGGTCTCCAAATACCATGTCGGTTTACTTCAGTCAGCATCCCAAAAGGCTCAGTACCAAACTCAGGAACTGCACACTCCACTTCTGCCTCATCTTGTCTACAGGTGGGTGATCAAAAGCCTAATTTATTCCCCACTCTATCTCAAACCCTGTAAGGGTAAAGGCATATAATGGATTCGGAACAGAGGTTGGCATTTTATTACTTTATTCAGAATACTGCTGGTTTCAAAATATCCCGGAAGATTCCTTGATCTCAGTATCTGGCTAAGCAGCAGACTCAGATGGGAAGGGTAGCTTTGCTGAGGGTCATCTCAAACTCCACCTCAAAATTCATTTTTAGATAGTAAGGCAGAAGCTCTGTAAAAGCTGTAAGTATGCCTGTCATGTAAGTCGCCATATATAGTTTCAAATGTAGCAGCTACAAAACACAATTAAATTTATTTCCTGGAACAATGTTAGGTACCCACTGGACAGAAAAACAAAAAAATAAATAAAAATATATGCTTACCTGATAAATTTCTTTCTTTCTGAACATGGAGAGTCCACGACATCATACCAATTACTAGTGGGATATTCAACTCCTGGCCAGCAGGAGGCGGCAAAGAGCACCCCATCAAAGCTGTTAAGTGTAACTGCCTTACCCATAACCCCCAGTCATTCAGCCGAAGGAAATGGAAAGGAAGAAAACACAAGGGTGAAAAGGCGCCTGAGGTTAGCTCAAAATAACGGCTGAATTAGAATAAAAAAAAAAAAAAGAAGAAGAGGGTGGGGTTGTGGACTCTCCATGTCCGGAAAGAAAGAAATTTATCAGGTAAGCATACATTTTGTTTTCTTTCCTTTGACATGGAGAGTCCACATCATCATTCCAATTACTAGTGGGAACCAATACCCAAGCTAGAGGACACGGAATGAACAGGGAGGGAGAAAAAAAAAAAGGCAGGAGGACCTTAACAGAAGACACCACCGCTTGAAAAACCTTTCTCCCAAAAGAAGCCTCGGCCGAGGCAAAAGTATCAAATTTGTAGAATTTGGAAAAAGTATGTAGAGGACCATATTGCCGCCTTGCAAATCTGATCCACAGAAGCCTCATTTTTGAAAGGCCAAGAAGATGAGACAGCCCTAGTGGAATGAGCTGTAATTCTCTCAAGAGGCTGCTGTCCAGCAATCTCGAAAGCAAAACAAATCATACGTCCTAACCAGAGGTAAAGAGTAGTAGAAGAGGCCTTCTGACCCTTACGCTTTCCAGAGAAAACATCAAACAGGGCAGAAGATTGAAGGCAAAATATTAGAGCACGCACCACATACAAGTAATGCAAAAGACGTTCCTTATGAGAAGTATTGAGAAAAAGAAGGAACAACAAATACCTGAATAATGTTTCGAACCGACACCACCTTAGGGAGAAAACCCCAATTTAGTATGAAGGACCGCTCTATCTGTAGCTCTATAGAGATCAGATACGGGGGAACCACAATGCAGAGCTGAAAGCTCAGAAACTCTGCGAGTGGAAGAATAGCAAGGAGAAACAAAAGACTTTCCAAGATAACAAACTTAACAACATGCATCGGCTCAATCGGAGCCTGCTGCATAAATTTAAGAACTAGGTTAAGGCTCCAAGGAGGAGCAACAGGTTTAAACACAGGCCTGAGTCTGATCAGGGCCTGAACAAAAGCTTGAACAACTGGTAAAACTGCCAGACGTTAGTACAAAAGAATAGACAGAACAGGGGACACCCGGGCGGCGGCCATCTTACAGGTCGCACTGAGCTTCAGCTCCTCAAGCTATCTTCATTGGTATCTGATTTAGCATTATATTCTTAGCAATACTTTGCTCAAAACAGTGGAGTGGCTGGTCTGAAGAAGTCTGAATTCAAGAAATAGGGTTTTTGAATGGTGACTAGGCTCCATAGCCCTCAGTACCGGACTTTGCACTTTGAGGCCTTCCCCTAAAATAGAAGCCTCAGCCTGTCCCCACAACGAGCTGTGCCCTGTGTGCGCAGTATTAACCCAAGATTAATATGGATCCATCTGCTTGTTTGTTGTCGGAGCTCAGCAACATTCTAGATGCCTATCAAGCTGCATTTGAAAAAACCCTGCAGAATGGGGTCTGTACATCTACAGCTACTGACCGGGATGAAGCCATGTGGGGAGACTGCGACTGTATGGTAGCGGAGAGGGATGCCGCTGCTATGCCCCAGCAGATAATACCCACCTTCCCGAGCCTTGTTCATGTCCCTGCAGTAAGGAGTGATGTACAGCTGACAAGAAACCCACTTACCTCACTGGCGTCCTGGATGAGCCGCGAGCAGGGGGCAGATGGCGCCCCTGTCCAAGAGCCTTCTTCAGCATCGGCTGGTGTGGATTGTTCCGAACCTGATGGAGGCACCTTCACTACCGTCCGATGTGCCGAAAGACCCGATGGCAGAGTGGCGGCGGTGCAGAGGAGTTGTGTCACAATGCCGGAGATAGCACCAGAAGGAGAAGGTAGTGCTTGCCTCACCAAACACCTTGAGCCTGAAGGACTTCATGTGTCGGAGACGCTGCTGAATATGGGAGATTGGATCAACTCCTGTATGGCCCCGGTTAGCATATTCTCAGCGGGAGATCACTTCAGGGCAACAGGTCCCTACTTACCATTGCTACCAGCAGCCCTGAATACATATAACATATGGGTAAATATAGCAGGCACAGTTGGGGTGGGTTAAATGTTTGAACTACCTAAGTATACTGCTGTCGCTATTTAACCACGGCAGATTTCTTTATTGGTCCGTTGGACTTTGGTGACAGTAGCCATGTTCAGATGCAAAACATACAAGGGACCCTGAACCTATGTGGAAATGATGGTATAACTGTGCTGTGGACCCTTTGACTATTTCTCCTCTTAGAACTCCTGATATTGCTTCCTGGCACTGTCGCTTTCAGTAGCCAGACTGCTCCACAGAGTCCTTTTTGCTTTTACCTGCTCTGTAATTTAGCTCAATCTAAAGTGTCTGCAATTCCTTCCCTGTCTCCTCAATTCTGCTTTAGTTTGCCTTGGCAGATAAAATTTAGCTATTGTTGGATTAATTATCTTGATGTACCCAGCTGTATTACCATACTGTGTAACTTAATGATCATGTTTTATTTGTGTCCCCAACTGTTGTCCGCAACACACTATGAGAACAACACAGGTACCGAGAGTTTTACGCCACTTAGCAATGTACTTGAGGGAAAATCCTTAACAGCCATCTTGGATATTGTAGTTAGTACTAGTCACTCATGTGTCGCAGTGACCACCTTAGACACATAGGAAAACATCAGGTACCATATGCGGCTTATACATATCGGAGCCCAGCCTTCCTTTTCCCTTAGCTTTCTCTGCTGGTCTCTCTCTTCAATTTAAGCCCTATAATTATTATTTCCAGCCCTTATTATGAAGTACCACTTAAGTTAGAGTTATCTAGGGGGCCTCTCTCCTTTAGCATATGTTTAAGGGCGGTATGCTATACCCCATTACATATATACGCTCCGTAATGACTTTTTACCCTATGGATCCATAAATATGAATACACCTTGAGAAAATAAAGTAAAAATAAGAGGTTCAATCACTCGGGACCCAAAAGTGGTCCCTTTAACTTCTCTTTAGTTTGGCAAACTTTGTTAATGAGTATGTATTTGCTTATCTTGTATTGAATGTATTTTGGGAAGCGTCTGTGTTTTCCTCATGTATATTAACTACTACTGTATGTTTGCTTCATTTTGAACCCCAATAAAAATGATTTAAAAAAAAAAAAAAAAAAAGAATAGACAGAACAGAAATCTGACCCTTCAGAGTACTGACTGATCACCCTTTCTCCAGACCATGCTGAAGAAACAATAAAATTTGGTTAATCCTCACCGACTCCAGGAGAAGCGTTTAGCTTTGCGCCAAAAAATAAATTTACGATCCTGAAGCATAGTAACAAAGACCGCTTCTTTAAAACCACGTCTAGAAAGAACTAGGTGTTCAATCTCCAAGCAGTCAGCTTCAGAGAATCCAGATTTAGATGGAGGAAAATACCTTGATAAGAAGCTCCTCCAGATTTGGATGGAGGAAAAGGACCTTGAATAGAAGGTCCTTCCTCAGAGGTAACCACCAAGGTGTAAGAGATGACATCTTCACCAGATCCTGTAAGGCTAGGCAGGAGCTATTAGAATAAGACGCTCTCTGAACCGTACTTTGGAAGCTTGGCGATCTGACAAGATGCCATCAGATCCAGTTCTGGAACCCCCCCCACATGAGGGTTATCCTGGAGAACACTTCCGGATGGGGAGCCCACTCCCCGGGAAGAAAAGTCTGTCTGCTCATAAATCCACCTCCCAATTGTCCACTCCTGGAATGTGGATGGCAGACAGTAGACTATCGTGAGCGTCTGCCCACTGCAGAATGCAAGTCACCTCCTTCATATCCAAGGAAATCCCAGTTCCTCCCTGGTGGTTGATGTAAGCCACTAAGGTGATGTAGTCCGATAGGTATCTGATAAACCGGACTAAAGATAAATGAGGCCAAGCTATCAAGGCATTGAAAATTGCTCCCAACTCCAAGATGTTTATGGGGAGAGAAGACTCCTCAAGTCCCCAGGTCCTGAGCTTTTAGAGAGCCACAAACTGCTCCCCAGCAGTAGTCACAATCAACCCAGGATGTTCTCAGGAAGCAAGTGCCCTCAAACAGATGTTTCTGTGAAAACCGCCACGAGAGAGAGTCTCTAGGTAGGGGATACAGATCTATCCTCTGCGACAAATCTGAATGGTCTCCGTTCCAACAACTAAGCATGCATAATTGCAGAGGTCTCAGATGGAACCAAGCAAAAGTAAGGATGTCCATGAAGTAACCATCTGACCAATTACCTCCATGCATTAAGACACTGAAGGACGAATAGCATATTGGAGAGAAAAGCACAATGCAAGAAGATTAGAATTTCTGCCCTCCATCTGGAAATTCGTCAAGGACAGGGAATATGATAGTTCCTAAGCAACACACCCTTTTAGCTGGAACAAGGGAACTCCTTTCCAGATTAATTTTCCATTCGTGAAAACGTAGAAAAGACAATAACATCTCTGAAAGAGATCTTACCGGATAAAAGGATGACGCTTGAACAAAGATGTCATCCAGGTAAGGCGCTATCGCTATTCCCTGACATCTGACCACTGCCAAAAGAGCCCCCAGAACCTTTGAAAATTCTGGGAGCCGCATCGAGGCCAAAAGGAAAGACAACAAAACTGGAATTCTTGTCCAGGAAGACAAACCTCATACATTGGAAATGATCCCTGAGAAAGGGAATATAAAGATACGCATCCTTCAGGTCTAAGGTCGACATGAACTGACCCTCTTGGACCAAGGGAGAAATAGAACGAATGGTTTCCATTTTGGAGGACGGAACCTAGAGGAATTTGAAGAGGTACATGAGGACTAGGAAGGGACGAAAATGTCCCTCCTTAAATAGCTTGCGAGCACACAGTCAAGGTGAAAGGAGCTGCAGCTGGCTTCAAACCTTCCGCCTGCAAAGCAGCTAAGCCAACCATCAGGCTATTACGGATGGCTTTTGGAAACCACAAAGATTTGAATAAAAAAAACCTTGATCTTGTTCCTCTACAGAGTCTACAGGAACTAGAACACTCACTCCCAGGTAAGACAGGTCCTTAACGCAGATTCAGAAGGCCTCTCCTATATCAGATTTATTAGAAGGGCATACTGCATGGAAACCCAACAACCAGACCCGATTTGAAACTAAAAACCATCTTGCTTCCAAGGTGCCTTAGCTATCCACTAGGCCACAATGGCAAGTCTTATCATCCAAAGTTGACCGCAAGGCCAACGTCGGAAACCAAAGCAGGATGTCTCTGGATATGGCAACGGCCAGGTCACAGACAGAGAAACCATCTCAATATGAGAGTGAATATAATCTAAGATTCCTAGATCAAACCTGGAAAAAGATATACTAGTGTCTAAAAACACCAAAATATCAACTCAATATGAGTAAAATAAAATTTCTAAAAAAACAATATAGAAATAAATATAAAAGTGTCCTCAAAACACTAGCGAATAGGGTAAGAAACATGAAAACATGTCACCGACTTACTTAACAATTGCCTAAATATTCTGTACATAGAACCCCTACTGAGAAAGTAAGAGTCATATTAGTACATGAAGGAATCTAGGAACCTAGATCACTAAGTCACCATCCTTTATATATATAAAAAATAACAGTATAAAGAACCTTATAGAGTCCTAGAGAAAAACTAACTTAGGACAACAAATTAAGAACTTAAAAAAAGTTCTAAAAAAGCTTAGACCCTCTACTGAGGTCCCATATAATATACTCTAAATTAGAGTAAAAATAATAAGCATAGAAATACTAAAACATTTTGTAAATGGTACTTCATACAGAAAGGCTACAATTGCAGTGCAAGAAAATTCCACAAGATGGAACCAAACTCTTAAAACCAAGACTTTTACTGCATAAATGCAAAAAAGAATAGAGCAAAAATACACTCCGCCTCTATGATAACGATAAGACACATTGGAAATGTGAAAATGTACAATAAATAAATAAATAGAGACCGATAGAAGAGTAATAGGGCAGAATTTGAAAACACCTCATTCAAAATGAAGCTCCATGGGGGGGAGCTAACTCTTGAGCTGGATGGTCGCATATCTCAGCAGCTCCGGCTATATTACTTTTAAAAGTCAAGTTTGGCTACCATCCAGAATCTAACTCTTCAACAATATTGGCACATTAAAGGCCAAGGAGTCTTAACAGCCTGGTATTACAAGGAAAACACATCTTGGTGTCAACACTTTATTACTTAAGGGCTAAATTGCTTGGAGTCATCGGGAGAGGCCATTTCTCAGCCCACGTGGAGATCTGCCAGAGGAATCAGATCGACTCAGCGCTTTATTCCAGCTCCACTAAAATGTATTATTACTTTAATAGATTGGATGCCCTGCAGCAAGTTATCATTAATCCTAACTGAGACACAGAGAATATATAGCAAGTCAGCTAGGGTTATGATCATGGACACCCTCAGCAAATGGCAAGCGGAAATGTCCCGGCTGATCCGCAGCCATTTTTGAGAGATCGAAAGGAGCCTAATATCATTGATATCTGAAAGCCCTAACCTGCACCCTGAACGGTCTACACCACCTCTAGAATTGCAGTGGTTGCCTATTGAAAAGAGAGAGATAGAGAAGATAGTGTGGCAGCCATTAAGCGGACAGACTGCGTTCCTGAACCTAGACACCATGGAAAGAACCTACAAACAAAACGGGACATTGGACTTTACAGAGAGTCCCCTAGCGGTTACAGTAGTGGAAGGGTCCGGAGCAAAGCTGCCTGTATGTTTCACTCGGGGAGGTGCGGCCGGCCTCCCGGAGTGTAGTGAAGATATAGCTCCTACATTGTGTGATGTGAGGCACAATTTCCGACAGCAATCGGTAAGCAGTGGAGCAGGAGACTTGCACAGAGATCTTAACTGGATCATCCGAGCACAAATCCTACAAGGAACTTGCATGTTAACCCCTTGGCTGACTTACAAAAGGTCAACAAACTATAGGAAAAGCTCCACGATATTTATCCCAAACCAGCATTAAGCATTACTGGCATGGGATAGAATATCACACCTCATACAGCTAGATTAATATCCTACTTGTGAGAGGACTGACTGCGATTCTGTGAAGCTTATTTATTATAATCATTGACTATGTTGGCTAACAGGTCTCCAGACTTGGGAAGTGTGATAGTTACCTTACCTTGCTTGCAAAACATATGCACTAACTTTTATGAAGTTCATAGTTTGAGTCTCTTGTTTAACGTATTTCTACGTTATATTTATATATGCACAGATGAGACCTACTAATATGCACCTGGCCCGCAATTCAGTGTAAACACTGAAACTATACGTTTCTGCCAGAGGCTTACTGTAAGATCCTCTCATACAATGTTACTGGTGAACTTTCAATGCCAAGAATCTCTCTATTGAATATATATTTTGTTTGCATAAAGGGTGTTACAGTTGTTTATAGTTTCCAATGGTTCCTAATTAGATATTACAGGATTTGAGCTTTCATATATATTATTAGATTTCACATGGAAAGCAGTCGACTGACAGTTTTTACTGTTTATAAAATATATAAATACCGGGATGTTAGACACAATTATCTGTTAAGATGGTGGTGATGTTCTGAAGTCTGAGACTCATGTTTACCTTAAAGTGGCTTTCTATACTATCTAGGTTTGGAATTAACCTATTATAAGATATACAATCTGTTCAGGTGAAAAGCTGTGATATACTTAGACATTCATTATTCATATGAGCCCCTATAGGATATTTTTGCCAAATCTCCCACCCACACTTTGCCTACTGGATAGGCGCAGGAAAATATATCCTTGGAAATGTTACGTTACTTGTTTCTTTATCCTCCTTAAAATTCCCCTCAGTCAAAACTAATGTTTAGGGGTTCATTAGAGACCCTAGTTTACCAAGTTGGGATGAACACTATAAGTTGCCTAATCATAATTGCAGGGGATATATGATCCTAACTATATGTGAAAAACTAAAAAATGAGGTGCTACACAACTAGTTTATCTTTCTATACAGACCTATACATTTGGGATAACCCTTCTCCCTGATATTTTACATTACTTTATGATAGTGTTTATAGGATGCCCTATTTTGCATTATTTCTATGTTATTCTGTAATATCTGTGCATTTTGTTGTATGATAAGCTGGAGAAATGTTTTGCATTGATTATATGCTGTTTCATCTCAATAAAAAAATAAAAAAATAAAAATAAAAAATGAAGTTCCGTGGCTGATATGAACCGCCATGATGAAAAGTAATAAAAACGTACCACTTAAAATTGCAGCTCATTATATTTACAGCTGTTCTGCTAGGATAAAAAACCTAAACATTGTTACACTACCATAACAGCGACCGTGTAAACACACAGGGTCGATGCTGTAGAAATAATAAATCTCCCACTGGAGACCACAAACACTAAGTCCACAGGGCATAACAAAGAAAAAGGCACGCATTGCAATCGCCACAAACAGGGGTTAGACAGTTCATAAATAGGCTCGCCCAAGAAGGGCCGTTCTCTCAATGAAAATAAACCGCCATAACATGAATAAATGGCTAACATAAAACCCCCCCATAGTAGCGATATACAGAGCAGGCTCACATCGTCTCTAGATGGGAAAGACAAACATTATAAGCGCCAACAATGGCAATTTACTAGATGCATACCCTCCATAAAAATTGAAAGTCTACACAATCCGCTTATAGAAAGCTTCCTTGTATAACGATCCCCTTACTGTGCACTAGGATAGCCGAAGGAGGAAACAACTAACCGGCATAACGGCCAGAAACAAAAGTCAGAAACCTTCACAAATAACAGGTGCTCAAATTTACTGCGCAATAACAGTGCCAAATAAGCTCCTTACACAAAGAGAGGTTATAACATTAATATGAGCAATGACATAAAAACCCCATAAACACTGAGCATATTAACCTGCTCACCACAGATCCGTAACAATCTGCCTCCATGCAGAAAAAAGTTACACACTTTTACATAAGTCCAGAAATACTGCCCCCAAACAGGAATTAAAAAGGAGCACTGGCTACTTAAACTCTCACGCCAAAAATAGCTCTACAAATAAGGGATGAGGGAAATTCCAAGCCCAGAAATTAACAAACTTCACTGGAAGTCATAGTTTGAGGCCAATATATTACCCTCCCTCATTGCCCACCCTCACTGGAGGGAATTTAGCAAATAAAATAAAAAAGTCCCTCACCCCTATCATACCTCATTAGTCACAATCAATGGGAGCAATATACAGGGACTCATAGTTAGAAGTCTTCATTCTCATCAAATTCTGGTCTGAATGATTCAGTCGATCTCAGAAAGGGACCTGCAGTCAAAGAAAGAACAGAGTAACCAACCAAAAGTAAAGCAAATACTTCCTTGCCGCCTTTAAACTGCTAAAAGCCACCACTACTCTTACTCAAGAGATGGATGTGGAGCCAGTTAGACCCCAATCCTTGCTTGCAGGGAAAAGTACCCATAAAACGATTAATTTCTTCAGACACCAACTTCGCACAACCTCCATTGACAGAGGCAAAGAGAATGACTGGGGGTTATGGGTAAGGCAGTTACACTTAACAGCTTTGCTGGGGTGCTCTTTGCCTCCTACTGCTGGCCAGGAGTTGAATATCCCACTAGTAATTGGAATGATGTTGTGGATTCTTCATGTCATAGGAATGAAATAGTAGCACACACCTGAACTATACTGTGACAAAAATCCTGAGGTACCTTGTCAGAGGTTGGGTAGGAAGCTTTGCCTCATAAAGTGCTCTGGGATAATGAAAACCTCTGTGTTTGTAGGCCAACGCTTCCAAAGGAATAACCACCACTACATTGCAGTGATAATAAAAACATGTATTTTCTGAGCTTACTTTCAGAAAGGAGAGTTATCAGAAGCTTGAAGATATGAAGATAAGGGGACAGCAAGAAGCAAAGACAGACAAACTAATCATTCCTAATCCCTCAGTAAACTGTAGATAACTATAATTCTGCTGGCATCTGCACCTATGGTCTAATGTAAATAGATAGGAATTTGATGTGAATAATTCTAAGTAATTACTCTATCTTAAGCTTTCAAAGTTGAATAAAGTTGTTAAGAGGATTAATAACCAGAGCAGGAAGAAAAGTATCTGCATTGTTGGGAGCTAGGAACAGACTTGAACAAAACGTCAGGTGTTGTCACAATAAAACGTATAAGAATAGATGCTAACTGGAGCAGCTCCTAAACAGAGGCATTAAAAGAACAGAGAGCGTCCCTTATCTCCGGGGTGCAAAACTACCCACACCCTGGCATTCACATGACGTAGTACAGCAGTATACCCAGACCATAAGCATTCAATTGCTAAAGACCTCTACGCACCAGGACTATGGTCTTGGCTTGTGGTTGCAGTGTGTTGATCAAATTGACGATTGCCTCCACTCCTCCTGCCACTTCCTCAGCAGTGTTCTCATGGTTATTGGTCCCAATCCATATGACAACGACCTGCAAAAGAAAACACACAATGCCGGTCACTGCTTGTGCCAATCAGCTGAGCTCACAACAGATTATGCTACAAATGATAGTATGGGCTGGTGATGTAACTATATTCATGTACTACAAGCCAGAGAGAAGCATAAAGCACATGCACTCACACTCGTACAGCAGGAGGATCAAGCAGAAATAACATGTGCTCACAGCAACAACACCTTGCAAACAGAATGATGAGTCGTCAAGGCATCATCTGGCAAACTCTAGGACTAGATTAGAGAAGCAGACCTGGCTGATTCCACCACATTAGATGACAGCCTGCATTAATTGGTTACCTTCAGGTTCAGCAGATCATCAACCAGAGAGCCTAGTGACCATTATTCTGCTTACATGACTAACAAACCTATCCCCCCCATTACTATCTCACTTCATTGGGAATAAGATAACATATACCGCTAACTGAGAATAATGATCATCTGACTTCTAGAAGTCTCAGGAACAAATGGAAAAAAGGAAATTTATGCTTACCTGATAAATTAATCTCTTTTACGATATACCGAGTCCACAGATTTCATCCTTTACTTGTGGGATATATTCCTCCTGCTAACAGGAAGTGGCAAAGAGCACCACAGCTGCTATATAGCTCCTCCCCTAACTCCTCCCCCCAGTCATTCGACCGAAGGTATAGGAAGAGAAAGGGAAAGAACCAAAAAGGTGCAGAGGTGACTGAAGTTTAAAGAAAAAATAAATCCTGTCTAAAAATGACAGGGCGGGCCGTGGACTCGGTATATCGTAAAATAAATTAATTTATCAGGTAAGCATAAATTTCCTTTTCTTTTACAAGATATACCGAGTCCACTGATTTCATCCTTTACTTGTGGGATACCAATTCCAAAGCTTTAGGACACGGATGAAAGGGAGGGACAAGACAGGAACCTAAACGGAAGGCACCACTGCTTGAAGCACCTTTCTCCCAAATATAGCCTCAGAAGAAGCAAAAGTATCAAATTTGGAAAATTTGGAAAAAGTATGAAGGGAGGACCAAGTCGAAGCCTTACAAATCTGTTCAACAGAAGCCTCGTTCTTAAAAGCCTAAGTGGAAGCCACAGCTCTAGTGGAATGAGCCGTAATCCTTTCAGGGGGCTGCTGTCCAGCAGTCTCATATGCCAGGCGGATGATGCTTCTCAGCCAAAAAGAGAGAGAGGTAGCCGTAGCTTTTTGACCTCTACGCTTCCCAGAATAAACGACAAATAGGGAAGATGTCTGACGGAAATCCTTGGTCGCTTGCAAATAGAATTTTAAAGAGCGAACCACATACAAATTATGCAACAAACGTTCCTTCTTAGAGGAAGGATTAGGACACAAGGAAGGAACAACAATTTCCTGATTAATATTCTTATTTGAAACAACCTTAGGAAGGATTCCAGGTTTAGTACGCAAAACCACCTAATCAGAATGGAATATAAGATAAGGGGAATCACATTGCAATGCAGAAACTCAGAAACTCTTCAAGCCGAAGAAATAGCTACTAAAAACAAAAAACTTTCCATGATAACAGTTTAATATCTATGGAATGCATGGGTTCAAACGGAACCCCTTGAAGAACATTAAGAACTAAATTCAAGCTCCATGGCGGAGCAATTGTTTTGAACACAGGCTTGATTCTGATTAAAGCCTGACAAAATACCTGAACATCTGGGACATCTGCCAGACGCTTGTGAAGCAAAATTGACAAAGCAGAAATTTGTCCCTTCAAGTAACTAGCTGATAAACCCTTCTCCAATGTTCTTGGAGAAAAGACAAAATCCTAGGAATCCTAACCTTACTCCATGAGTAACCTTTGGATTCACACCAATAAAGATATTTACACCATATCTTATGGTAAATTTTCCTTGTGACCGGCTTGAGAGCCTGAATCAGAGTATCAATGACCGGCTCAGAGAAACCCCGCTTAGCTAAAATCAAGCGTTCAATCTCCAAGCAGTCAGTTGCAGAGAAGTGAGATTTGGATGTTGCAAAGGACCTTGAATGAGAAGGTCCTTTCTCAATGGCAGTCTCCATGGTGGCAGAGACGACATGTCCACTAGATCTGCATACCAGGTCCTGCGTGGCCAAGCAGGTGCTATTAGAATTACTGAAGCCCTCTCCTGTTTGATTCTGGCAATCACACGAGGAAGGAGAGGAAACGGTGGAAACACATAAGCCAGGTTGAACGACCAAGGAACTGCTAAAGCATCTATCAGTACAGCCTGGAAATCCCGTGACCTGGACCCGTAACGTGGAAGTTTGGCATTCTGTCGAGATGCCATCAGATCCAATTCCAGTGTGCCCCATTGATGATTCAACGTTGCAAACACCTCCGGGTGGAGTTCCCACTCCCTTGGATGAAAAGTCTGACGACTTAGAAAATCCGCTTCCCAGTTTTCTACTCCTGGGATATAGATTGCAGACAGATGGCAAGAGTGAGCCTCCGCCCATCGAACTATCTTTGATACTTCTATCATCGCTAGAGAACGCCTTGTTCCCCCCTGATGATTGATATACGCCACAGTCGTGATGTTGTCCGACTGGAATCTTATGAATTTGGCCTAGGCCAACTGAGGCCACGCTAGCAGCGCGTTGAATATCGCTCTCAGTTCTAGAATATTGATTGGTAATTGAGAATCCGCCTGAGTCCACACACCCTGAGCCTTCCTTGTGGATAGGGATGTGATGATACGCATCCTTCAGGTCCACCGTGGTCATGTATTGACCCTCCTGGATCATAGGCAGAATTGTACGAATGGTCTCCATCTTGAACGATGGGACTCTGAGAAACTTGTTTAGACACTTGAGATCTAAAATCAGTCTGAAGGTTCCCTCTTTTTTGGGAACCACGAATAGGTTTGAATAGAACCCCTGCCCTTGTTCCCGATCTGGAACTGGGCAAATTACACCCATGGTGTAGAGGTCTTTTACACAGCGTAAGAACGCCTCTCTTTTTGTCTGGTCTACAGACAATCGTGAAAGATGAAACCTTCCCCTTGGGGGGAAGTCCTTGAATTCCAACTGATACCCCCTGGGTCACAATTTCCAATGCCCAGGAATCCTGTACATCCCTTGCCCAAGCCTGAGCAAAGAAAGATCGTCTGCCCCCTACTAGATCCGGTCCCGGATCGGGGGCTGCCCCTTCATGCTGTCTTGGTAGCAGCAGCGGGCTTTTTGACTTGTTTACCTTTATTCCAGGCCTTGTTAGGTCTCCAGACGGCCTTGGACTGCGCAAAGTTCCCTTCCTGCTTAGTGGAGGAAGAGGAAGCAGAGGATGTTCCTTTAAAATTTCGAAAGGAACAAAATTATTCTGTTTACTCCTCATCTTGAGGGGCTTGTCCTGAGGTAGGGTGTGACCCTTACCTCCAGTAATGTCAGAGATTATTTCCTTCAGTTCAGGCCCAAATAGGGTCTTACCCTTGAACGGAATAGTCAAAAGCTTAGATTTAGATGATACGTCAGCCGATCATGATTTTAGCCATAACGCTCTACGCGCTACAATGGCAAAGCCTGTATTTTTCGCTGCTAATTTAGCAAGTTGAAAAGCAGCATCAGTCATAAAATAATTTGCTAGCTTAAGAGCCTTAATTCTGTCTAAGATGTCCTCTAAAGGTGCCTCAACCTTCAGAGACTCTTCCAGGGCGGCAAAACAAAAGGCAGCTGCAGTAGTTACTGGAACCATGCAAGCTATAGGCTGTAATAGAAAACCCAGGTGAACAAATATTTTCTTTAGAAGACCCTCTAATTTTTTATCCATAGGGTCTTTAAAAGCACAACTGTCCTCAATGGGTATAGTTGTACGTTTAGCTAAAGTAGATATAGCTCCCTCCACCTTGGGAATCAATTGCCAGAAGTCCCGCATGGTCTCAGATATGGGAAACATTTTCTTAAAACTAGGAGGGGGAGAAAACGGTATACCAGGTCTATCCAATTCCTTCTTAACAATTTCCGAAATTCTCTTAGGAACCGGAAAAACATCCGTGTAAGTAGGTACTTACAAATATATGTCCATTTTACACAATTTTTCTGGAGGAATCGTGATCGGGTCACAATCATCCAGAGTCGTCAAAAGCTCCCTGAGCAATAAGCAGAGGTGTTCTAATTTAAATTTAAAGGACACGAAGTCTGAATCTGTCTGAGGTACTAAATTTCCTGACTCTCCCTCAGACATGAAATCCCTAACCCCCAAATCAGAGAATTGGGAGTTTACATCGGAAATAGCTACTAAGGCGTCAGAGGGTTCAGTATTTGCATTAATATCTGATCTATGGCGTTTACCCTGCAACCTGGCAGTTTAGACAATACCTCTGTAAGGGTAGTAGACATGACTGCGGCCATATCTTGCAAAGTAAAAGAAGTAGACGCACTAGAAGTACTTGGCGTCGCTTGCATGGGCGTTAAAGGTTGTGACACTTGGGGAGAATTAAATGGCATACCCTGATTCTCTGCAGACTGAGAATCATCCTGAGGCCCACTTTCTTTATTTAAAATGTGATCCTTACAGTTTAAGGCCCTTTCAGTACAAGAAGGGCACAATGTAAGAGGGGGTTCCACCATGGCTTCTAAACACATAGAACACTGACTTCCCATGTCAGACATGTTGAACAGACTAGTAATAACAGCACAAGTCTTTCCCAATCTTTATTATATGTGAAAACAATTCAGCACAAAAACGGTTACTGCGCCTTTAAGAACAATTTTGTTGTTTTTAGAGCCGAATGTGCCATCGGATGTTGCACCACAAGCAAAAGGAGATTTAAATTTTAATTTCAGAAAATTAGGCAGGAAAAAAGAGATCTGCAGACAATTTTTAACTTAATGACTTCTGCACCTCGCTACAGCTCTGCTGTGGCGCCTACCTGCCGCCCCCAAAACCTGTCAAAACGATCCGGTCCCACTCCAAAGTACAGCCTCACAGTCTGGTTCCAACCGGAGCTAATGGCTGCTACCTCTCCAGAAAACTAACTGCGCACTGAAGTGCGAAATTAGGCCCCGCCCATCACGTCGGATGAGCCAAAACTACAGAAAACCGCATGGGAAGCGTTTCTCGAATAACATATGTACACACTGCTTCATTTTGCAATAAAAATGCCATGTGAACCCCACATAAAATATTAAACACAGCCACAATAAACCCCATAATCGTCTACCATAGGTTTCCTAGGCTGCCCCAGTGTCTAACCACATAGCCCATAAGTATCCCATGTTATTTAGAATGGCATAATAATACACAGGTTACCACAGTACCACCCTGTAATAAGGAATAGTGCTTACCCTTGCCCCGCATGGGGAATATGTCAGCCAAGTTCTGATATATCATGTCTCCTCAGAATGTAAATGACTGCACATACCTTGAAATTGCTTGCAGCAATAAATCGTTCCCCCATACTGAAGACTTCTCCTGTACTTCCTCAGCAACACTTGTGGGAACGGACATCGATCTTAGTTACTACTGCTAAGATCATCAGACTCAAGGCATGATTCTTCTTTCATATCATGCCAGAGTAAAAACAGTACACACCGGTACCATTTAAAATAAAAAATTCTTGATTGAAGAAAAACTAAACTATCTTTTTATCACCACATAAACTTTACCCTTCCTATTGCTATGCATAGGCAAAGAGAATGACTGGGGGGAGGAGTTATATAGCAGCTCTGCTGTGGTGCTCTTTGCCACTTCCTGTTAGCAGGAGGAATATATCCCACAAGTAAAGGATGAAATCCGTGGACTCGGTATATCTTGTAAAAGAAATAACTATATATCATGGTATTCTTCATGTTTTAAAGGATTCAATAAAGGTTTTTATTTTACGGAGAAGCTCGGATGTGATGCTACTACTACTTCCTGTTTAATGTTTGTTCCACTGCCATAGCTTTGCACCGCGTCAGCAGTGGATTTAGTTTCCTTCCTACTTCTTTTACTAAAGTCTATTAGAATTATATATAATTTGTCTCACAAAAGCTTCTATTCTTTAGCTTGTGACACTCAAACGTCAACCCCTCAAAATTGTAACATAGTAGATAAGATTGAAAAAAAGACAGAAGTCCATTAAGTTCAACCTATACAAATCTAATATACTTACAAAAAAGCTCCAGTTGAACTTAAATTAATCCCATTAAAAAGGTGACCCATTTAACACAAGCAGTCAAATCCCTGAATTCTGTTTCTAGCCAGAAATGTATCTACATTTTTAAATGTATATAAGGTATTGGCATTTACTACCTCCTCAGGTAAGTTCCACAGTTTTTACAGTAGGGTGACCATATTGCCACTTTAAAAAGGGACACGTGAAAAATACATGTCAGGGTTCTTATACAAAACATTTCTTTGAACAGCCCTGAAAACAGCCCTGACATGTATTTTTCATATGGGCAATATGGTCACCCTATCTTACAGTGAAAATACTTTTACGTTGCAAGAGATTAAATGTTATGTCCTCCAGCCTTAAATTGTGACCTCATGACACAAACAATTTTCTTGGAACAAACAGGGCTTCTGTCATCTTTGTATATGGGCCTTGAATATATTTATATAAAGTACATAGTACAATAAAAAAAAAAAAACTTTACAGTTTACTTCTATTTCAAAATTTACTTTTTTCTTCTGTTATTCTTCGCTGATAAGCAGGAGTGAGCATGTGTCTAGAACACTTTATGTTTTTTTGCAAGAATTATTCTAACATCGTGTGTATATATACGTGTGTGTTTGTATGGATAACAACATTTATGCTTACCTGATAAATTATTTTCTTTCTTGGCAGTGCAAGTCCACAAATTCATTAATTTACCTATGGGAAATACTTCACCTGGCCACCAGGAGGAGGCAAAGACACCCTCAACAAGGCTTTACATATCCCACCCACTTCCCCTACCCTCTCAGTAGTTCAAGTCGAGGATAAGGAAAATTAGAGAGATACAAGGACTCTCGCTACCAAGAAAGAGAAGAACTTATTAGGTAAGCATTAATTTTGTTTTCTTTCTAACGACAGTGAGAGTTCATGAATTGATTCATTTACCTATTGGAAACTAATACCCAAGCTGTAGACGACACAAAATAGATAGGGAGAGTTTCTAAGAACTAGGCACCACCGATTGAAGAACCTTTCTCCCATAAGATGCCTCTGCGAAAACATTAAAATAGAAACATTTTGTTAAATTATGTAATGAGGACCAAGTAGCAGCCCTAAAAATCTGTTCAACTGATGCCTCATTCTTAAAGGCCCAGGAAGAGGACACTGCACAGGGAGAATGTGCTGTAATTTTAAGATGAAGGCTGGTGGCCTACTTCTAAATACGCCATACAAGTCACACCTATGAGCCAGAAGGGTAGAGTAACAGTAGTGGCTTTGTGCCCTTTGCGCTTACCAGAATACAAAACAAACAATGAAGATGATTGATGAAAATCCTTGGTAGCATGAAGATAGAATTTGGGAGCTCTTATCACATCCAAATTATGTTACAACCTCTCCTTGGAAAATGGTGGTTTCGGAAAAAGTACACCCCTCACCACACCCACAATTCAGTTTAACGAATAGCCAAGCAGTGGGGTGATCAAGAAAGGAGTAGAAAGCATCAACAAAGGAAATTTGGAAATAATTGTGCTTTATAAAAAAAATCATAACCACCACAAAAAGGGTGGGCCTCATGGACTCTAGCCAATATGAAAGAAATGAATTTATCAGGTAAGTTCTTACATAAATTATGTTTTCTTTCATGTAATTGGCAAGAGTCCATGAGCTAGTGACATATGGGATATCAATACCAAAGATGTGGAGTCTTCCACTCAAGAGTCACTAGAGAGGGAGGGAATAAAAATAAAAACAGCCATATTTTGCTGAGAAAATTAATCCACAACCCAAAAAAATAAGTTTATTTTCATTTTTGAAAGAAAAAAACTTAAATCAAAAAGCAGAAGAATCAAACTGAAACAGCTGCCTGAAGAACTTTTCTACCAAAAACTGCTTCCGAAGAAGCAAATACATCAAAACGGTAGAATTTAGTAAATGTATGCAAAGAGGACCAAGTTGCCGCTTTGCAAATCTGATCAACTGAAGCTTAATTCTTAAAAGCCCACGAAGTGGATACTGATCTAGTAGAATGAGCTGTAATTCTCTGAGCCGGGGCCTGACCCGACTCCAAATAAGCTTGATGAATCAAAAGTTTCAACCAAGAAGCCAAGGAAATAGCAGAAGCCTTCTGACCTTTCCTAGCACCAGAAAATAAAACAAATAGACTGGAAGTCTTCCTGAAATCTTTAGTAGCTTCCACATAATATTTCAAAGCTATTACCACATCCAAAGAATGTAAGGATCTCTACAAATAATTCTTAGGATTAGGACACAAAGAAGGGACAACAATTTCTCTACTAATGTTGTTAGAATTCACAACCTTAGGTAAAAATTGAAAAGAAGTCCGCAAAACTGCCTTATCCTGATGAAAAATCAGAAAAGGAGACTCACAAGAAAGAGCAGATAGCTCAGAAACTCTTCTAGCAGAAGAGATAGCCAAAAGGAACAACACTTTCCAAGAAAGTAGTTTAATGTCCAAAGAATGCATAGGCTCAAATGGAGGAGCCTGTAAAGCCTTCAGAACCAAATTAAGACTCCAATGAGGAGAAATTGATTTAATGACAGGCTTAATACAAACTAAAGCCTGTACAAAACAGTGAATATCAGGAAGTATAGCAATCTTTCTGTGAAATAAAACAGAAAGAGCGGAGATTTGTCCCTTCAAGGAACTTGCAGACAAACCCTTATCCAAACCATCCTGAAGGAACTGTAAAATTCTAGGAATTCTAAAAGAATGCCAGGAGAATTTATGAGAAGAACACCATGAAATGTAAGTCTTCCAAACTCTATAATAAATCTTCCTAGAGACAGATTTACGAGCTTGTAACATAGTATTAATCACTGAGTCAGAGAAACCTCTATGACTTAGAACTAAGCGTTCAATTTCCATACCTTCAAATTTAATAATTTGAGATCCTGATGGAAAAACGGACCTTGAGATAGTAGGTCCGGCCGTAACGGAAGTGGCCAAGGCGGGCAACTGGACATCCAAACCAGATCCGCATACCAAAACCTGCGTGGCCATGCTGGAGCCACCAGCAACACAAAAGACTGTTCCATGATGATTTTGGAGATAACTCTTGGAAGGAGAACTAGAGGCGGGAAGATGTAAGCAGGTTGATAACACCAAGGAAGTGTCAGCGCATCCACTGATTCCGCCTGAACATCCCTGGACCTGGACAGGTATCTGGGAAGTTTTTTGTTTAGATAAGAGGCCATGAGATCTATCTCTGGAAGCCCCCACATCTGAACAATCTGAGAAAACACATCTGGATGGAGAGACCACTCCCCTGGAAGTCTGGCGGCTGAGATAATCCGCCTCCCAATTGTCTATGCCTGGGATATGCACCGCACAGATTAGACAGGAGCTGGATTCTGCCCAGGCAAGTATCCGAGATACTTCTTTCATAGCTTGGGAACTGCGAGTCCCACCCTGATGATTGACATAAGCCACAGTTGTGATATTGTCTGTCTGAAAACAAATGAACGGTTCTCTCTTTAGCAGAGGCCAGAAATGAAGAGCCCTGAGAATTGCACGGAGTTCTAAAATATTGATTGGTAATCTCGCCTCTTGAGATTTCCAAACCCCTTGTGCTGTCAGAGATCCCCAAACAGCTCCCCAACCTGAAAGACTCGCATCTGTTGTGATCACAGTCCAGGTTGGGCGAACAAAAGAAGCCCATTGAACCAAACGATGGTGATTTATCCACCATGTCAGAGAGTGTCGTACATTGGGATTCAAGGATATTAATTGTGATATCTTTGTATAATCCCTACACCATTGATTCAGCATACAAAGCTGTAGAGGTCTCATGTGAAAACGAGCAAAGGGGATCGCGACCGATGCTGCAGTCATGAGACCAAAAACTTCCATGCACATAGCCACTGAAGGGAATGACTGAGACTGAAGGAGCCGGCATGCTGCAACCAATTATAAACGTCTCTTGTCTGTTAGAGACAGAGTCATGGACACTGAATCTATCTGGAAGCCTAAAAAGGTGACCCTTGTCTGAGGAATCAAGAAACTTTTTGGTAAATTGATTCTCCAACCATGTTTCCGAAGAAACAACACTAGTTGATTTGTGTGAGATTCTGCAGTATGTAAAGACTGAGCTAGTACCAAGATATCGTCCAAATAAGGAAACACTGCAATACCCTGTTCTCTGATTACAGATAATAGGGCACCCAGAACCTTTGAAAAGATTCTTGGAGCTGTTGCTAGGCCAAATGGAAGAGCAACAAATTGGTAATGATTGTCTAGAAAAGAGAATCTCAGAAACTGAAAGTGTTGTGGATGAATTTGGATGAATCGGAATATGAAGGTATGCATCCTGCAAGTCTATTGTGGACATATAATGTCCTCGCTGAACAAAAGGCAGAATAGTCCTTATAGTCACATTCTTGAAAGTTGGTACTCTTACATAGCGATTCAACATTTTTAGATCCAGAACTGGTCTGAATAAATTTTCTTTCTTTGGTACAATGAATAGGTTTGAATAAAACCCCAAACCTTGTTCCTGAGGAGGAACTGGCATGATTAACCCTGAAGACTCCAGATCTGAAACACACTTCAGAAAAGCCTGAGCTTTTACTGGATTTACAGGGATGCGTGAGAGAAAAAATCTTCTCACAGGAGGTCTTACTTTGAATCCTATTCGATACCCTTGAGAGACAATGTTCTGAATCCAATGATTTTGGACAGATTTTATCCAAAAATCCTTGAAAAACCTTAATCTGCCCCCTACCAGCTGAGCTGGCATGAGGGCCGCACCTTCATGCGGATTTAGGGGCTGACTTTGGTTTCCTAAATGGCTTGGATTTATTCCAATTTGAGGAAGGCTTCCAATTGGAAGCAGATTCCTTGGGGAAAGGATTGAGTTTTTGTTTCTTATTCTGACGAAAGGAACGAAAACGGTTAGAAGCCTTAGATTTACCCTTAGGCTTTTTATCCTGAGGCAAAAAAACTCCTTTTCCCCCAGTGATAGTTGAAATAATAGAATCCAACTGAGAGCCAAATAAATTACCACCTTGGAAAGAGATAGTAATCTAGATTTAGATGTCATATCAGCATTCCAAGATTTAAGCCACAAACTCTTCTAGCTAAAACAGCTAAAGACATGGATCTAACATCAATTTTGATAATATCAAATAAAATGATTAGCATGTTGCAGTAAGCGAACAACGCTAGATATGTCAGAATCCAATTCGTGTTGCGCTAAATTTCCAACCAGAAAGTTGATGAAGCCGCAACATCAGCCAAAGAAATAGCAGGTCTCAGAAGATGACCTGAATATAAATAGGCCTTCCTTAGATAAGATTCAAGCTTCCTATCTAAAGGATCCTTAAAGGAAGTACTATCTTCCATAGGAATAGTGGTACATTTAGCAAGAGTAGAAATAGCCCCATCAACTTTGGGGATTTTTTCCCAAAACTCGATAGATTTTGCTGGTAAAGGATACAATTTTTTAAACCTTGAAGAAGGAATAAAAGAAGTACCTGGCTTATTCCATTCCCTAGAAATCATATCAGAAATAGCCTCAGGAATGGGAAAAACCCCTGGGGAAACCACAGGAGGTTTAAAAACAGCATTTAAACGTTTATTAGACTGAACGTCAATAGGACTGGTTACCTCAATATCCAAAGTAATTAACACTTCTTTTAATAAAGAACGCATATACTCTATTTTAAATAAGTAGATTTGTCAGTATCAATGTCTGAGGAAGGATCTTCTGTATCAGATAGATCCTCATCAGAAGAGGATGAATTATTATGTTGTTGGTCATTTGAAATTTCATCAGCTAAATGAGAAGTTTTAAAAGACCTTTTACGTTTATTAGAAGGTGGAAATGCAGACAAAGCCGTCATAATAGAATCAGAAACAAATTCTTTAAAATTTACAGGTATATCATGCACATTAGAAGTTGAAGGAACTGCAACTGGCAATGTACTATTACTGATGGAAACACTATCTGCATGTAAAAGTTTATCATGACAACTATTACAAATGACATTCGGTGGAATAATTTCTACAACTTTACAACAAATGTACTTAGCTTTGGTAGAACCGATGTCAGGCAGCAATGTTCCAGCAGAAACTTCTGAGGCAGGATCAGATTGGGACATCTTGCACAATGTAAGAGAAAAAAACAACATATAAAGCAAAATTATCTATTTCCTTATATGACAGTTTCAGGAATGGGAAAAAATGCAATAGCATAGGCCTCTGAAAGCAAAAAGCAAGAGGCAAACAAACAAGGGGTATTGAAATAATGAAAAAATGACCGGAAATGACACACTTGCGTCACTAATGACGCCGCCGTATGAAAGGTCTCGGCGTCACGTATGACGCCGGAAATGACGAAGTTGCGTCATAAACGTACTTTTTCGCGCCAAAAAAAATTTCGCTCCAAGAATGACGCAATAAAGTTTAGCATTTGACGCACCCGCGGGCCTAATACCCGCAATTACGAGAAGTAGTCAATTGAAAAAAAGACTAAACCCCCAGGTAAGAAATACATTTCTAAAAAATGTTTACATTCCCAAATATGAAACTGACAGTCTGCAGAAGGAAATACATGAACCTGACTCATGGCAAATATAAGTACAATACATATATTTAGAACTTTATATAAATGCATAAAGTGCCAAACCATAGCTGAGAGTGTCTTAAGTAAATGAAAACATACTTACCAAAAGACACCCATCCACATATAGCAGATAGCCAAACCAGTACTAAAACAGTTATTAGTAGAGGTAATGGTAAATTGAGAGTATATCGTCGATCTGAAAAGGGAGGTAGGAGATGAATCTCTACGACCAATAACAGAGAACCTATGAAATAGACCCCCGTTAGGGAAATCATCGTATTCAATTAAGTGATACTCCCTTCACGTCCCTCTGACATTCTCTGTACTCTGAGAGGAATCAGGCTTCAACAATGCTGAGAAGCGCATATCAACGTAGAAATCTTAGCACAAACTTACTTCACCACCTCCATAGGAGGCAAAGTTTGTAAAACTGAATTGTGGGTGTAGTGAGGGGTGTATTTATAGGCATTTTGAGGTTTGGGAAACTTTGCCCTTCCTGGAAGGATTGTATATCCCATATGTCACTAGCTCATGGACTCTTGCCAATTACATGAAAGAAACTGCTGCTGATGCATGGAAATCAGGGCGGGTACGTGGACTCACTGCCAAGAAAGAAAATAATTTATCAGGTATGCTTAAATTTTGTTTTCCTGCTAATGGCAGTGAGAGTTTACAAATTCATTCATTACCTATGGGAAACCAATACCCAAGCTAAAGAGGACACAGAATGAATACGAAGGGACAAATCAAAGAAGGCAGGCCTAAACTGAAGGCACATCCGCTTGAAGAACTTTTTTCCCAAAGGAAGCCTCAGCTGAGGCAAAAACATCAAACTTGAAAAACTTAGTGAAAGTATGTAACATGGACCACGTAGCCACTTTACAGATTTGTTCCACTGAAGCTTCATTCTTAAAGGCCCAAGACGAAGACACTGCACGGGTTGAATGCGTTGTGATCTCCACCTCCACATAAGCCATATGAATTAAGTTTTTCAGCCACAAGGATATAGACCCATGTTATTACCAGAGTACATAAGGAACAAAGAAGAAGACTGACAAAATTCCTTGGCAGCATGAAGGTAAAACTTTAAAGCGCTAACTACATCTAAACTGTGCAACACACTCCTTCTGTGAGGAAGGATTAGGATAGAAAGACGCCACAATCGCCTGATTGATGTTGCACGAAGAGACCCCCAGACAGCTCCCCAACCTGTAAGACTTGCATCTGTTGTGATCACAGTCCAGGAAGGACGAACAAAGGATGCCCCTCAAACAATACTGTGAAGGTCCAACCACCAAGTCAGAGGGAGTTGAATGTTGGGATTTAAGTATATCAGCTGTGATTTCTGAGTATAATCCCTGCACCACTGATTCAGCCGCAGAAGTCTCATATGAAAACGAGCAAAGGGGATTGCGTCCGATGCTGCAGTCATAAGACCTAAAACTACCATGCACTTAATCACTGAAAGGAATGATCGAGACTGATTTAATTTGTCTCTTGTCTGTTAAAGACAGAGTCATAGACACTGAATCTATCTGGAAACATAAAAAAGTGACCCTTGTTTGAGGAATCAAGAAACTGTTTTGTAAATTGATCCTCCAACCATGCCTTTGAAGAAACCACCTTAGTTGTTTCGTTTCAGATTCTGCTAAACGAAAAGACTGAGCTAGTACCAAGATATCGTCCAAATAAGGAAACGCCGCAATACCCTGCTCTCTGATTAAAGATAGAAGAGCACCGAGAACCTTCGAGAAGATTGTTGGAGCTGTCGCTAGGCCAAATGGAAGAGCGACAAATTGGTAATGCTTGTCTAGAAAAGAGAATCTCAGAAACCGATAGTGGTCTGGATGAATTGGAAGGTGAAGATAAGCATCCTGTAAGTCTATTGTGGACATAAAATGCCCTGGCCGGACAAAAGGCATAATAGTCCTTTATAGTCACCATCTTGAAAGTTAGGACTCTTACAAAACGATTTAAAAACTTCAGATCCAGAACTGGTCTGAAATAATTCTCTTTCTTTGGGACAATGAATAGATTTGAATAGAAACCCAAACCCTGTTCCTGGAGAGGAACTGGTACAATCACCCCTGAAAATTCTAGGTCTGAAACACATTTCAGAAAAGCCTGAGCCTTCAGGGGATTTGTTGGAACATGAGAATCTTCCCACGGGAGGTCTTATTCTGAAACCTATTTGATACCCTTGAGACACAATATTCTGAATCCACTGATTCTGAACAGAATCTGTTTAAATGTCCTGAAATAAATTCAATCTGCCCCCCACCAGTTGAACTGGATTGAGGGCCGTACCTTCATGCAAACTTGGGGGCTGGATTTGGTTTCTTATAAGGCTTGGTTTTACTCCAATTTGAAGATGGTCTCCAATTAGAACCAGAGGCCTTAGGGGAAGGAGTGTTTTTTTGTTCTCTATTCTGACAAAAGGAACGCAAACGATAAGGAACCTTAAATTTACCCTTAGACATTTTATCTTGGGGTAGAAAAACTCCCTTCCCCCCAGTGATATTAGAATTAATAGAATCCAATTGAGAACCAAATAAATTCTAAACCTGGAAAGATAGAGATAGTAATCTAGATTTAGACACAATGTCAGCATTCCAATATTTAAGGCATAAAGCTCTTCTTTAAAACTTTACAATATAATACAATATAATATAAAGCGCCAAACATAACTGGGAGTGTCTTAAAAAATTATACATACTTACCAGAAGAAACCCATCCACATACAGCAGACAGCCAAACCAGTACTGAAAAATATCAGCAGAGGTAATGGTATAGGAGTATAATGTCAATCTGAAAAGGGAGGCAGGGGATGAATCCCTGCGACCAATTACAGAGAGCCTTTGAATCGATTTTCTATAAGTGAAACCATGAAATCAACAGGCAATACTCCCTTCACATCCCTCTGACAAACATTGTACTCTGAGAGGAATTGGGCTTCAAAATGCTTAGAAGCGCCTATCATAGAAGAAATCAAGTACATCTTACTTCAAGGGACACTGAACCCAAATTTTTTCTTTCATGATTCAGATAGAGCATGAAATTTTAAGCAAATTTCAAATTTACTCCTATTATCAAATTTTATTTATTCTCTTGGTATCTTTATTTGAAATGCAAGAACGTAAGCTTAGATGCCGGCCCAATTTTGGTGAACAACCTGGGTTCTTCTTGCTGATTGGTGGATAAATTCATCCACCAATAAAAATGTGCTGTCCAGAGTCTGAACCAAAAAAACACAGCTTAGATGCCTTCTTTTTCAAATAAAGATAGCAAGAGAACGAAGAAAAAATGATAATAGATAGTTGCTTAAAATTGCATGCTCTATCTGAATCACGAAATGAAAAATGGAGAAGAGCCTGTCCAGTGCGTTCAGTGTCCCTTTCACCACCTCCATAGGAGGCAAAGTTAGTAAAACTAAGGTATGTGTGTGGTGGGAGGTGTATTTATAGGCATTTTGAGGTTTGGGAAACTTTGCCCCCTCCTGGTAGCAATGTATATCCCATACGTCACTAGCTCATGGCCACTTACATGAAAGAAAAGCATGAAACAACTATCACTCTCCTCTGATGAAGAAGTCTGTTGTGACTTCGAAACGTATAAGGTTAAAGCAAGTGGGGGGACAGGCTCTTCTCCATTCGGCTATTGACTAGAGTTTGTATCCAACAGCTGAACACACCGTCTAGTATATATTTAGAGTTTGTGTTCCTAACGGACAAACGGACATAATATAGTTGTTCCATTATACGATCCAGTTTGTGATTTTTATTTTATTTTATACATTTATATTTATTAATATTAGAGTCATCAAATAACAGCAATGGGGACATTACTATACCCTATTACTTGTTAAACAAGTACAAGGAGCTGTGAACAGTGTAGCTATATACCAACTTATGGTAAATACAGCGCACAGACCACACAAACAAATAAAGTAAGCAGTGGATTATTTACAAAAAGTTTATACTCCATTGCGGTACCAACATCAGCATTGAAGGTCACAGTAACAAAGATACCATCAGTGTTGGGATAAAGGTTTTATCTTACCTCATAATAGATTGAGGTTCTTTAATGTAAGCATAATACCATTTGTACATAATAAATTTCACCTTATGACATACAGTATTACGCTATGTGTGTTTGTTTTCTTTTCCTACATAACTTGGAGAACCATCTGAGGGGACAAAGATTCTCACCAACATATGACAGAGAGTCCAGGATTACCAATGAATTCATTGGCTTCTTCCAAACCAAGGGAACAACAAGTGGTCTAGGAAACCCGAAGGTCACTACGCAGGAATTAAGAGACACAATCATCTTTACCCATGCAGAGCGGACAACTTACCTCATATGATTGAGGTCTAAGTTGGAAAGCAGGAATTCTTTACTCCATTATACTACACTAAGACGTTTTCTACAAAAGAAATCCTTTTCAACAGCACACATTTGCAATCCAAAAACTGTCGTATTCCAAGAAAAACAGAATTTATGTTTACCTGATAAATTGCTTTCTCCAACGGTGTGTCCGGTCCACGGCGTCATCCTTACTTGTGGGATATTCTCTTCCCCAACAGGAAATGGCAAAGAGCCCAGCAAAGCTGGTCACATGATCCCTCCTAGGCTCCGCCTACCCCAGTCATTCGACCGACGTTAAGGAGGAATATTTGCATAGGAGAAACCATATGATACCGTGGTGACTGTAGTTAAAGAAAATAAATTATCAGACCTGATTAAAAAACCAGGGCGGGCCGTGGACCGGACACACCGTTGGAGAAAGCAATTTATCAGGTAAACATAAATTCTGTTTTCTCCAACATAGGTGTGTCCAGTCCACGGCGTCATCCTTACTTGTGGGAACCAATACCAAAGCTTTAGGACACGGATGAAGGGAGGGAGCAAATCAGGTCACCTAAATGGAAGGCACCACGGCTTGCAAAACCTTTCTCCCAAAAACAGCCTCAGAAGAAGCAAAAGTATCAAACTTGTAAAATTTGGTAAAAGTGTGCAGTGAAGACCAAGTCGCTGCCCTACATATCTGATCAACAGAAGCCTCGTTCTTGAAGGCCCATGTGGAAGCCACAGCCCTAGTGGAATGAGCTGTGATTCTTTCAGGAGGCTGCCGTCCGGCAGTCTCGTAAGCCAATCTGATGATGCTTTAATCCAAAAAGAGAGAGAGGTAGAAGTTGCTTTTTGACCTCTCCTTTTACCAGAATAAACAACAAACAAGGAAGATGTTTGTCTAAAATCCTTTGTAGCATCTAAATAGAATTTTAGAGCGCGAACAACATCCAAATTGTGCAACAAACGCTCCTTCTTCGAAACAGGTTTCGGACACAAAGAAGGCACGACTATCTCCTGGTTAATGTTTTTGTTAGAAACAACTTTCGGAAGAAAACCAGGTTTAGTACGTAAAACCACCTTATCTGCATGGAACACCAGATAAGGAGGAGAACACTGCAGAGCAGATAATTCTGAAACTCTTCTAGCAGAAGAAATTGCAACCAAAAACAAAACTTTCCAAGATAATAACTTAATATCAACGGAATGTAAGGGTTCAAACGGAACCCCCTGAAGAACTGAAAGAACTAAGTTGAGACTCCAAGGAGGAGTCAAAGGTTTGTAAACAGGCTTGATTCTAACCAGAGCCTGAACAAAGGCTTGAACATCTGGCACAGCTGCCAGCTTTTTGTGGAGTAACACAGACAAGGCAGAAATCTGTCCCTTCAAGGAACTTGCAGATAACCCTTTCTCCAATCCTTCTTGGAGAAAAGATAGAATCTTAGGAATCTTTACCTTGTCCCAGGGGAATCCTTTAGATTCACATCAACAGATATATTTTTTCCATATTTTGTGGTAAATTTTTCTAGTTACAGGCTTTCTGGCCTGAACAAGAGTATCAATAACAGAATCTGAGAACCCTCGTTTTGATAAAATCAAGCGTTCAATCTCCAAGCAGTCAGCTGGAGTGAGACCAGATTCGGATGTACGAACGGACCTTGAACAAGAAGGTCTCGTCTCAAAGGTAGCTTCCATGGTGGAGCCGATGACATATTCACCAGATCTGCATACCAAGTCCTGCGTGGCCACGCAGGAGCTATCAAGATCACCGACGCCCTCTCCTGATGGATCCTGGCTACCAGCCTGGGGATGAGAGGAAACGGCGGGAATACATAAGCTAGTTTGAAGGTCCAAGGTGCTACTAGTGCATCTACTAGCGTCGCCTTGGGATCCCTGGATCTGGACCCGTAGCAAGGAACCTTGAAGTTCTGACGAGAGGCCATCAGATCCATGTCTGGAATGCCCCACAGTTGAGTGATTTGGGCAAAGATTTCCGGATGGAGTTCCCACTCCCCCGGATGCAATGTCTGACGACTCAGAAAATCCGCTTCCCAATTTTCCACTCCTGGGATGTGGATTGCAGACAGGTGGCAGGAGCGAGTCTCCGCCCACTGAATGATTTTGGTCACTTCTTCCATCGCCAGGGAACTCCTTGTTCCCCCCTGATGGTTGATGTACGCAACAGTCGTCATGTTGTCTGATTGAAACCGTATGAACTTGGCCTTCGCTAGCTGAGGCCAAGCCTTGAGAGCATTGAATATCGCTCTCAGTTCCAGAATATTTATCGGTAGAAGAGATTCTTCCCGAGACCAAAGACCCTGAGCTTTCAGGGATCCCCAGACCGCGCCTCAGCCCATCAGACTGGCGTCGGTCGTGACAATGACCCACTCTGGTCTGCGGAAGGTCATCCCTTGTGACAGGTTGTCCAGGGACAGCCACCAGCGGAGTGAGTCTCTGGTCCTCTGATTTACTTGTATCTTCGGAGACAAGTCTGTATAGTCCCCATTCCACTGACTGAGCATGCACAGTTGTAATGGTCTTAGATGAATGCGCGCAAAAGGAACTATGTCCATTGCCGCTACCATCAAACCTATTACTTCCATGCACTGCGCTATGGAAGGAAGAGGAACGGAAAGAAGTGTCCGACAAGAGTTTAGAAGTTTTGATTTTCTGGCCTCTGTCAGAAAAATCCTCATTTCTAAGGAGTCTATTATTGTTCCCAAGAAGGGAACCCTTGTCGACGGAGATAGAGAACTCTTTTCCACGTTCACTTTCCATCCGTGAGATCTGAGAAAGGCCAGGACTATGTCCGTGTGAGCCTTCGCTTGAGGAAGGGACGACGCTTGAATCAGAATGTCGTCCAAGTAAGGTACTACTGCAATGCCCCTTGGTCTTAGCACCGCTAGAAGGGACCCTAGTACCTTTGTGAAAATCCTTGGAGCAGTGGCTAATCCGAAAGGAAGCGCCACGAACTGGTAATGCTTGTCCAGGAATGCGAACCTTAGGAACCGATGATGTTCCTTGTGGATAGGAATATGTAGATACGCATCCTTTAAATCCACCGTGGTCATGAATTGACCTTCCTGAATGGAAGGAAGAATTGTTCGAATGGTTTCCATCTTGAACGATGGAACCTTGAGAAACTTGTTTAAGATCTTGAGATCTAAGATTGGTCTGAACGTTCCCTCTTTTTTGGGAACTATGAACAGATTGGAGTAGAACCCCATCCCTTGTTCTCCTAATGGAACAGGATGAATTACTCCCATTTTTAGCAGGTCTTCTACACAATGTAAGAATGCCTGTCTTTTTATGTGGTCTGAAGACAATTGAGACCTGTGGAACCTCCCCCTTGGGGGAAGTCCCTTGAATTCCAGAAGATAACCTTGGGAGACTATTTCTAGTGCCCAAGGATCCAGAACATCTCTTGCCCAAGCCTGAGCGAAGAGAGAGAGTCTGCCCCCCACCAGATCCGGTCCCGGATCGGGGGCCAACATTTCATGCTGTCTTGGTAGCAGTGGCAGGTTTCTTGGCCTGCTTTCCCTTGTTCCAGCCTTGCATTGGTCTCCAGGCTGGCTTGGCTTGAGAAGTATTACCCTCTTGTTTAGAGGACGTAGCACTTGGGGCTGGTCCGTTTCTACGAAAGGGACGAAAATTAGGTTTATTTTTGGCCTTGAAAGACCTATCCTGAGGAAGGGCGTGGCCCTTACCCCCAGTGATATCAGAGATAATCTCTTTCAAGTCAGGGCCAAACAGCGTTTTCCCCTTGAAAGGAATGTTAAGTAGTTTGTTCTTGGAAGACGCATCCGCTGACCAAGATTTCAACCAAAGCGCTCTGCGCGCCAGAATAGCAAACCCAGAATTTTTCGCCGCTAACCTAGCCAATTGCAAAGTGGCGTCTAGGGTGAAAGAATTAGCCAATTTGAGAGCACGGATTCTGTCCATAATCTCCTCATAAGGAGGAGAATCACTATCGATCGCCTTAACTAGTTCATCGAACCAGAAACACGCGGCTGTAGTGACAGGGACAATGCATGAAATTGGTTGTAGAAGGTAACCTTGCTGAACAAACATCTTTTTAAGCAAACCTTCTAATTTTTTATCCATAGGATCTTTGAAAGCACAACTATCTTCTATGGGTATAGTGGTGCGTTTGTTTAAAGTAGAAACCGCTCCCTCGACCTTGGGGACTGTCTGCCATAAGTCCTTTCTGGGGTCGACCATAGGAAACAATTTTTTAAATATGGGGGGAGGGACGAAAGGTATACCGGGCCTTTCCCATTCTTTATTTACAATGTCCGCCACCCGCTTGGGTATAGGAAAAGCTTCTGGGAGCCCCGGGACGTCTAGGAACTTGTCCATTTTACATAGTTTCTCTGGGATGATCAAATTCTCACAATCATCCAGAGTGGATAATACCTCCTTAAGCAGAGCGCGGAGATGTTCCAACTTAAATTTAAATGTAATCACATCGGGTTCAGCTTGTTGAGAAATTTTCCCTGAATCTGAAATTTCTCCCTCAGACAAAACCTCCCTGGCCCCCTCAGACTGGTGTAGGGGCATTTCAGAACCATTATCATCAGCGTCCTCATGCTCTTCAGTATCTAAAACAGAGCAGTCGCGCTTACGCTGATAAGTGGGCATTTTGGCTAAAATGTTTTTGATAGAATTATCCATTACAGCCGTTAATTGTTGCATAGTAAGGAGTATTGGCGCGCTAGATGTACTAGGGGCCTCCTGAGTGGGCAAGACTCGTGTAGACGAAGGAGGGAATGATGCAGTACCATGCTTACTCCCCTCACTTGAGGAATCATCTTGGGCATCATTTTCAGTGTCACATAAATCACATTTATTTAAATGAGAAGGAACCCTGGCTTCCCCACATTCAGAACACAGTCTATCTGGTAGTTCAGACATGTTAAACAGGCATAAACTTGATAACAAAGTACAAAAAACGTTTTAAAATAAAACCGTTACTGTCACTTTAAATTTTAAACTGAACACACTTTATTACTGCAATTGCGAAAAAGTATGAAGGAATTGTTCAAAATTCACCAAAATTTCACCACAGTGTCTTAAAGCCTTAAAAGTATTGCACACCAAATTTGGAAGCTTTAACCCTTAAAATAACGGAACCGGAGCCGTTTTTAACTTTAAACCCTTTACAGTCCCTGGTATCTGCTTTGCTGAGACCCAACCAAGCCCAAAGGGGAATACGATACCAAATGACGCCTTCAGAAAGTCTTTTCTATGTATCAGAGCTCCTCACACATGCGACTGCATGCCATGCCTCTCAAAAACAAGTGCGCAACACCGGCGCGAAAATGAGGCTCTGCCTATGATTAGGGAAAGCCCCTAAAGAATAAGGTGTCTAAAACAGTGCCTGCCGATATTATTTTATCAAAATACCCAGATTAAATGATTCCTCAAGGCTAAATATGTGTAATATATGAATCGATTTAGCCCAGAAAAAGTCTACAGTCTTAATAAGCCCTTGTGAAGCCCTTATTTACTTTCTGAATAAACATGGCTTACCGGATCCCATAGGGAAAATGACAGCTTCCAGCATTACATCGTCTTGTTAGAATGTGTCATACCTACAACGGCAAAGAGAATGACTGGGGTAGGCGGAGCCTAGGAGGGATCATGTGACCAGCTTTGCTGGGCTCTTTGCCATTTCCTGTTGGGGAAGAGAATATCCCACAAGTAAGGATGACGCCGTGGACCGGACACACCTATGTTGGAGAAATTTGTTTATATATTGGAAAGACTGAGTCTAGCAGTGCGCCTTTTCACTTCTATTGATTGCTCTTTTCAGAATATATATATATATATATATATGGAAAAGTATAGAAGGAGACAGGCGCACAGGGGCACACTTCGTGTAATACGTTCACAGAAGTAACATAAAAAGCAAACAGTGGGGGAATTATCCGCGCTCACCTGGTGTACCCTCAAGTAGTGAGGTACTAGAAGTGCACTTATATGGTTGTACTCTGTTCCTTTTCTCCCTTCTCGTGTGTCCGCGATCCTCCGGTGTTAGGTGTATCTTCAGTGGATCACCGTTATCCGTTGTCAGTGGTAAGGGGAGTAAGGGGATATTATATGTATAGAGGTGTGTGTATAGTCTATATATCTCAATTGACCACACAATACACTATAGTATAACAGAGATTATAAAACCATATATTTATTTAGTATAAAACAGACACACTTGTCTGTTTAGGATGCAAGTAGAACAAACATATATATACAATGGTAGTGAGCCGTAGTGCTGCCCGGTAGTAAGATCCTTATACAAAAGGTCTGTTTCCAAATGCATACACTAAATTGCTCCACAACCGTTAAAACGTTAGAAGTTAACAGTATCACAGATATCCAAATATACAAGTATACAAGTAAGGAGCACCAAAGGTATCAATCGGAGCTAATGAGGCTAATTTCGTTGCCCAGCAACCGATTACCTTATGCAGCTCCGTGTATGCTGTGCACTCGAAAGCGTGCAGGTGTGACGTGTGGCGGGGGGCGGAGCCTAACGCGTTTCGTAACCAATGGGTTACTTCATCAGAGGTGTGGGCCGCCCCCCAACCTAGCTCTATAAATGCGTGTGGCTGTGGCTGATTGGCCAAGTGTTAGCCCCTCGGTCGCCATTTTGTTTAAGGGCAAGTGGCCAGGTTTTACTGTTCTACTAAACCCAGTATTTTTAGTTTTCTTTTTCGTTAGTCATGCATTTGAAATTGACAATAGATTTTTAGTTCCAAGTTGGCAATCGAACTTTTTGTGTGCTTGTTTGTAACTTTGAGTGTTACTATATCAAATTGAAGTATCCAGTTAGAAACGATACTTAATAGAGTAAGGTCTATATAAAAAAATAATCGTAAAATATATATATACACAGTAAACCTAACGAATTGTATTGTGACTATCATTTTAAAAAATGTAATTAAGAATAGGTACAGAATTACTGTAATGTTATTAAAAATAGGTACAGAATTACTGGGATACGTTATGTATACTCGTATTATTTCTTCCTCATATTTGTTAATGAAGAAAGGATACTTAAAAGAACAAGAAATGTCAGAACACCATAAAATTAGCATATTCTTAAAAGGGGAGATAAAATTCTAAAGGGATAGGATATTCCAAACTAACTTAACTTAATTAAGAGCCATAGTGTATATTTCCTAATGGTTTATATACTTTTAAAGCTCTAAAAACATAAAACATAAATTAACTGTCTCGTGATTTTTTCGTGATATTTGGAATACATACATGGGGGAGAGATCAAGTGGTGTTCAGAAAAGTCTCCCCAGTTAGTATACCAATGATTATAGAAATGCTGCTAGGTCAATATCTCTATTTAACCCATTTGGTTCTAGCGTTCCCAATTTATGGATCCAAACTGTCTCCCTTTTTCGTAGTTCCAGAAGTCTACTACCTCCTCTGTTACCTTTGTGTATTTGTTCTATAGCCTTAATGAAAAAAGCCTCTTTGTTTTTATTATGAATATTCGTAAAGTGGTTTATGAGAGGATTTTTGAGGGTTCCTGCTTCTATATTTTTCATGTGTTCTAGACAGCGGATTTTTAAACCCCGTGTCGTGCGTCCTATATATCTTTTTGGGGTGTTACAGGTGCACTCCAGCATATAGACTACATGATCAGATCTACAATTTAGTAGACCTTTAATCGGATATTTTTCTCCTTCTTTTCCACAGTCTATAAATTTGTTAAAATTTTTATTCTTATTTATATGTGCACAGCACACACAGTTTTTTCTTGCACATTTGAAAAAACCTTGTATATTAGTAATCTGACTTTTAGGTTGTTTATCTGTTTTCCTGATTTTCTGAATGTCACTAGGTGCTAAGAAATTCTTTAGATTCTTGTTTTTCTTGTATGTGACATATGGTCTGTTGCCTATAGTGTCTTTTAGTATGGGGTCATTTTTCAAGATTGACCAATTTTTCTGTAGAATGTTCTTAATCTTCCAGTGGCCTTCATTGAAAGTTGTAACAAAATTAATTTTAGTATTAGTATCTCTTTTCTGTATTGCCCTTATTGTATCTGGTGTTGTGGTTGGTTGTGTCTGTAATTGTTGATTATTACCATGTACTAATGTTTCTCTGTTAAGTTGAATTGCTCTATTATATGCCTTTTGAATAGTTTTAGTTGGATAGTGTTTTTCTGTAAACTTATCTTTGAGTTTATTTGCCTCTAATTCAAAATTACTCATATCTGAGCAGTTTCGCCTCAGTCTCTGAAACTGTCCGAATGGAATATTTTCTATCCATTTAGGATGGTGGCTGCTACGTGCGTCTAGGTAACCGTTAGTGTCAGTAGGTTTTCTGTATAGCTTGCTGCATATATTCCCATTTGATACATATAAAGTGACATCTAGAAAATCAATGGATGAGATTTCTATTCTTTGTGTAAAAGTAAGATTCATGCAGTTGGCATTAAGTTCTTGTACATATGTATCCCATAGATTAATCTCTCCATCCCAAATAACTAGGATGTCATCTATAAAGCGATGCCAGAACACAACATTTTTGTTTTTAAATTCAAAATTATTATAAACCATCTCCTCCTCAAATATACCCATATATAAGTTAGCAAAATTAGGTGCAAACTTTGTACCCATGGCTGTTCCTGTGTTTTGCAGATAATATGTTCCTTCGAATTTGAAATAATTATTCTGTAGGATATATCTAATGGATTCTAATAGAAAGTTTCTCTGGTCAAGGGCAATCTGATTAGCATTGTCTAGTGATCTCTTAATCGCACTTATCCCTTGGTCATGAGGGATAGATGTATATAATGCTGTTACATCGAGTGTAGCCCATTTATAAGTTGACTTCCATTGTATTCTTTCTATAATTTGGAGAAGGTGGGGTGTATCTCTAAGGTATGATTTGAGATTAAGTACCATAGGTTTTAAAAATTGATCCACATATTCAGATAGTCTAGATGTTATTGAATCTATACCTGAGATGATAGGCCTATTAAGAGATCACTAGACAATGCTAATCAGATTGCCCTTGACCAGAGAAACTTTCTATTAGAATCCATTAGATATATCCTACAGAATAATTATTTCAAATTCGAAGGAACATATTATCTGCAAAACACAGGAACAGCCATGGGTACAAAGTTTGCACCTAATTTTGCTAACTTATATATGGGTATATTTGAGGAGGAGATGGTTTATAATAATTTTGAATTTAAAAACAAAAATGTTGTGTTCTGGCATCGCTTTATAGATGACATCCTAGTTATTTGGGATGGAGAGATTAATCTATGGGATACATATGTACAAGAACTTAATGCCAACTGCATGAATCTTACTTTTACACAAAGAATAGAAATCTCATCCATTGATTTTCTAGATGTCACTTTATATGTATCAAATGGGAATATATGCAGCAAGCTATACAGAAAACCTACTGACACTAACGGTTACCTAGACGCACGTAGCAGCCACCATCCTAAATGGATAGAAAATATTCCATTCGGACAGTTTCAGAGACTGAGGCGAAACTGCTCAGATATGAGTAATTTTGAATTAGAGGCAAATAAACTCAAAGATAAGTTTACAGAAAAACACTATCCAACTAAAACTATTCAAAAGGCATATAATAGAGCAATTCAACTTAACAGAGAAACATTAGTACATGGTAATAATCAACAATTACAGACACAACCAACCACAACACCAGATACAATAAGGGCAATACAGAAAAGAGATACTAATACTAAAATTAATTTTGTTACAACTTTCAATGAAGGCCACTGGAAGATTAAGAACATTCTACAGAAAAATTGGTCAATCTTGAAAAATGACCCCATACTAAAAGACACTATAGGCAACAGACCATATGTCACATACAAGAAAAACAAGAATCTAAAGAATTTCTTAGCACCTAGTGACATTCAGAAAATCAGGAAAACAGATAAACAACCTAAAAGTCAGATTACTAATATACAAGGTTTTTTCAAATGTGCAAGAAAAAACTGTGTGTGCTGTGCACATATAAATAAGAATAAAAATGTTAACAAATTTATAGACTGTGGAAAAGAAGGAGAAAAATATCCGATTAAAGGTCTACTAAATTGTAGATCTGATCATGTAGTCTATATGCTGGAGTGCACCTGTAACACCCCAAAAAGATATATAGGACGCACGACACGGGGTTTAAAAATCCGCTGTCTAGAACACATGAAAAATATAGAAGCAGGAACCCTCAAAAATCCTCTCATAAACCACTTTACGAATATTCATAATAAAAACAAAGAGGCTTTTTTCATTAAGGCTATAGAACAAATACACAAAGGTAACAGAGGAGGTAGTAGACTTCTGGAACTACGAAAAAGGGAGACAGTTTGGATCCATAAATTGGGAACGCTAGAACCAAATGGGTTAAATAGAGATATTGACCTAGCAGCATTTCTATAATCATTGGTATACTAACTGGGGAGACTTTTCTGAACACCACTTGATCTCTCCCCCATGTATGTATTCCAAAAAATCACGAAAAAAATCACGAGACAGTTAATTTATGTTTTATGTTTTTAGAGTTTTAAAAGTATATAAACCATTAGGAAATATACACTATGGCTCTTAATTAAGTTAAGTTAGTTTGGAATATCCTATCCCTTTAGAATTTTATCTCCCCTTTTAAGAATATGCTAATTTTATGGTGTTCTGACATTTCTTGTTCTTTTAAGTATCCTTTCTTCATTAACAAATATGAGGAAGAAATAATACGAGTATACATAACGTATCCCAGTAATTCTGTACCTATTTTTAATAACATTACAGTAATTCTGTACCTATTCTTAATTACATTTTTTAAAATGATAGTCACAATACAATTCGTTAGGTTTACTGTGTATATATATATTTTACGATTATTTTTTTATATAGACCTTAATCTATTAAGTATCGTTTCTAACTGGATACTTCAATTTGATATAGTAACACTCAAAGTTACAAACAAGCACACAAAAAGTTTGATTGCCAACTTGGAACTAAAAATCTATTGTCAATTTCAAATGCATGACTAACGAAAAAGAAAACTAAAAATACTGGGTTTAGTAGAACAGTAAAACCTGGCCACTTGCCCTTAAACAAAATGGCGACCGAGGGGCTAACACTTGGCCAATCAGCCACAGCCACACGCATTTATAGAGCTAGGTTGGGGGGCGGCCCACACCTCTGATGAAGTAACCCATTGGTTACGAAACGCGTTAGGCTCCGCCCCCCGCCACACGTCACACCTGCACGCTTTCGAGTGCACAACATACACGGAGCTGCATAAGGTAATCGGTTGCTGGGCAACGAAATTAGCCTCATTAGCTCCGATTGATACCTTTGGTGCTCCTTACTTGTATACTTGTATATTTGGATATCTGTGATACTGTTAACTTCTAACGTTTTAACGGTTGTGGAGCAATTTAGTGTATGCATTTGGAAACAGACCTTTTGTATAAGGATCTTACTACCGGGCAGCACTACGGCTCACTACCATTGTATATATATGTTTGTTCTACTTGCATCCTAAACAGACAAGTGTGTCTGTTTTATACTAAATAAATATATGGTTTTATAATCTCTGTTATACTATAGTGTATTGTGTGGTCAATTGAGATATATAGACTATACACACACCTCTATACATATAATATCCCCTTACTCCCCTTACCACTGACAACGGATAACGGTGATCCACTGAAGATACACCTAACACCGGAGGATCGCGGACACACGAGAAGGGAGAAAAGGAACAGAGTACAACCATATAAGTGCACTTCTAGTACCTCACTACTTGAGGGTACACCAGGTGAGCGCGGATAATTCCCCCACTGTTTGCTTTTTATGTTACTTCTGTGAACGTATTACACGAAGTGTGCCCCTGTGCGCCTGTCTCCTTCAATACTTTTCCAGACAATTCGAGAAGAACCTCACCTTGCGGGGGATCATCTTTAGACCAGACGGGCTGCCCACACCTATAGCACACGGGAACTAGTTTTGTGGACTATATGGAATATTATACATCCACAGACTTTCCATCCGAATAAGACTGCCATTTGCACTAACTATAAATTGTTGCATATATAGAGACATATATCTATATAAATATATTTATTCTTAATAGTGGATGAGAATATATATTTATTGTAAATAGCAGTTCATACATTAACTTTGAGCGCTGACCATTCTTTTGTTCTTATATATATATATATATATATATATATATATACACACATATACAAAACACGGAAGGGGACTGCACTCATACCAGACCGGGTACACATCCCATGACCCTGCAACATGCTCAGCCCTGGGTGCTCACGGGCACTCACAGGAAGCTGTGCTGTCCCCAGAGTCACAGGCAGTTAACCCCAGACAGGTCTGGGTGCAAGAACTATAGGGAAAATTACAAAACAAATTAATACAACACACAGAGAAAGTCCAGCACTCACTTACAAGCTCTCAGCTAAGATTTAAAAGCAAAAATGGAAAGGTTAGTTACCGCATTTGGCCAATGAGACAAGCCCAGGTACCACATCAAGGTCCTTTCCAATACCTGGGACCCTAAAACAGCCACACAATGCAAGCTCTCAAATCCAAACAAACTGGGAACAAGGGATGGGTGCACAGGCTTATGTAATCACCCTAGACATATACAAAACACGGAAGGGGACTGCACTCTCATACCAGACCGGGTCTAACACTTTTTGCAAGAATGATTCTAATATTGTGTGTGTATGTATATATATATATATATATATATATATATATATATATATATATATTTATATTAGGGCTGGGCAATATGGGAAACAATAAAAATCGCGATTTTGGACCAAAAAAAACGCGGTTTGCGATTTTAATCACAATTTTGTTAAAAATAACTCTTAAATACACACACACATTAGAGTTTACTGTCCTTTAATTAAATTTGTCAATATTTATTCTGTTCTTTGCAGACATAACTTTTAAATAATATTTGTTAGAAATAATTTGTATAATTATTACTCTATTAAAAGGCAATTATAGTGGAAAATGTAACAATAGCATTAGTGACCCTTCAATTCTAAAGGGTTAGATACCCTGTCACACACAATACTGTATACCCTGTCACACATAATATTGTATACCATGTCAAGCATAATACTGTATACCCTGTTACGCATAATACTATATCCCGTCACACACACTACTGTATACCCTGTCACACACAATACTGTATACCCTGTCACACACAAAACTAACTGTATACCCTGTCACACATAATAATATATACCGTCACACATAATACTGTATACCCTGTCACGCATAATACTATATCCTGTCACACATAATACTGTATACCCTGTCACACACAATACTGTATACCCTGTCACACACAATACTGTATACCCTGTCACACACAATACTAACTGTATACCCTATCACACATAATAATATATACCGTCACACATAATACTGTATACCCTGTCACACATAATAATATATACCGTCACACATAATACTGTATACCCTGTCACACATAATACTGTATACCCTGTCACACGTAATACTGTATACCCTGTCACACATAATACTATATACCTTGTCACAAGTAATACTGTATACCCTGTCACACATAATACTATATACCCTGTCACACGTAATACTGTATACCCTGTCACACATAATACTATATACCTTGTCACATTACATAACACATTTTAGCTTATATCCTGTCACAACCTATACGAAATTAAAAAACACACTGTATGTCACGTCACCCCAACCGTATAACATTACATCAGACACAACCCACTTTTTACCTAACATGACGTCACGTTAATAGTCACATATGAACCCACCAGATGCTGCAACCTGTGAAGTTTAGACGCTTCCTGACATTTTCTACGCAATTTTGTGACGCACATCCAGTACCGTAGAGAAGGAACAGTGTTGGATAGACGTTCCCTGATAGTGACGTCTTTAATGTGCGCTTCTTTGTATGACATGTGACAGCTACTACGCGCCTTTAGTGGCATTTGTACCTCATAGGGGGCAGGGATAAAAATTGAGTACTCTTGCGGTTTTTAAATCACATTGGTTAATCGTTCAGCCCTAATATATATA